>NW_012106319.1:1549449-1551853 GCF_000951045.1 Mandrillus leucophaeus
TGAGGTGATCCCAGTCCACTAGCCCCAACATTCTGGTGAGGTGTGCTGGCCAAAGTGCTCTGTAGGGGTGGTGACAGTGGAATCTGTGCTTGCCCGCATGTGTCAGAAGCTGCAGTGATGCAGCAGGGTGTACTCTATCATCTGGGAGTAGGGCACTGGCAGGAATGGGGCAGAAGCATTCATGCACATGCTCATGCCTGCAACAATGGTGAGGCAGAGTGCCCACACGTTAGTGTGGGCAGGGTGCCAGCATCTATGCATGCACTTGTACTGGTAGTAGTGGCAGGAGCACCATGGCTGGCTGCCTGTGCCTCCATGGGGGTAGTATGCTGGTGGTGGTGACATCTGGATGGTGTTGTGCACTGACACTCCTAGCAACAATGGGGCAGCAGGGCGCACACATGCCACTGGGGGAGGGGAGGCAAGGTCCAAATGTGTGCACAGTGACAAAGTGGTGGTTCAAGGAAGTGGGCAAGTGTGTGCCAGCAAGGCAGCAGAGGAAGGCTACTGTGGGGCGATGCTGCAAGTAAGCTGGTTGAGTCAACAAAGGTCAGTCTGCTGGAGCTCTCTGGTGGTCAGATGTGGTCTGCCAGGAAAGGAGCTATGATGAGGGTCCCCAGGAAGCACCCTAGTAGGGCATCCAAAGATGCACTGCAATCATGTGTAGGCAGGTTGGGGACCCAGGAAAGGCCAGCAGACAGAGGGGCACTCAGATAGGACAGGCCCTATCCTCTGGGCAAGACTGCCATGCTCTGTCCAGGTCTAACAGTACCCAAAAGCTAAAGCCAGCTAGAGGAGGTTGGCAAACCTTGGAGGATGAGCATCCCTGGCCATGCTCCACTGCAACCCTTCATGCACGAAATGCTTTGGGCTCCATACAGTCTGGCATCCTTCCCCTGCCACCTTCCCAACCAACTCTCCCTGCCAGCTTAAGTGTCCGTGGGATCATGGGTTCTGCACTAGGATTCCAGAGGTCTGTGGTGTGTGTTGGCCACTCCTCACATACTCAACTTACCTCTTTCTTGGGAGTCACTGGGAATCAGGAGCAGGTCCCAGTGTTTTGCTGCCCTGTGCAAGGTTCCCAGCTTCCTCCTTGTTTAGTCCAGTGTCTGCATCTTCCCTGTTTCCACTCTCAGTGCCTTCTCTCTGAAGATATGCCAGTCTTCCTGATGTCCCTATTTTTCAGTAGGGGATGTTCCTCCTGGCTATATCTAGTCAGCCATATTTAAGTTCTCTTTAGTTCTTTGGACATATTTGTACTAGGTTTTTTATAATAGCTTATTTATAATTTTGTCTAGTAAGTCCGTCATCTCATCATTTTTTAGCTGTTGCTAAACATTTCCTTAATGTTTTTCTAAATATATTTTCAAATTGTTTTGTAATAGATATAAAAATCATAATAAATGTATAATTGGCTGAGATTGGCCTACAGTTTGGCTTTCTTAAGAAACGTGTATCAATTTTTATTTTTAAGCCTAACACAGCTAATGACTAGGGGATTAATCACTCTTTTTATTTTCTATAGAAGTACTATATAACACAAATTATTTAAACATTAAATATTTGGTAAAATTCCATTGAAAATGATTGTACCAGAGCCTACTTTTTAGTGCGTTTTTACAGTGGGGTTGGCACTGAATTATTGTTTCTGTTTATTTACCATCTATAGAATAATTCACAATTTATAATTAATATTCAGTTAATTTTGGTAAGGATATTTGAGGAATATATCCGCAAATATCCTTTAATTTAAATTTAATAATTTAAATTGCATTTAAAATTTAAAATTTAGTGTTATAAATTTGTTCATTGGCATACATTCCAACAACTGTAGTATTTGTTATTATTTCTAATGTTATCTATGAACACATTTCTTATTTTCTTGGTTAATATTACCAGAGGATTATCTATTTTATTAGCATATATAGAGAAATATTCACCATTGTTGAACTTTCTTTGCTGTTATAATTTCTTTTTAATATTTTTTACTAGTAATTCATCCCCACTAATTTACTTTGTTTTATTCTGAGAATTTTTTTCTAAGATTTTTCAGATTGGAAGTTCGGTGCACTAACTTTGAGCCCTTTTTACCTTCTTTTTTTATTATTATTATACTTTGTGTTCTAGGGTACATGTGCACAACGTGTGGGTTTGTTACATATGTATACATGTGCCATGTTGGTGTACTGCACCCATTAACTCGTCATTTACATTAGGTATATCTTCTAATGCTATGCCTCATCCCCCCCACCCCCAACCCCACAACAGGCCCTGGTGTGTGATGTTCCCCTGCCTGTGTCCAAGTTTTCTCGTTGTTCAATTCCCACCTATGAGTGAGAACATGCAGTGTTTGGTTTTCTGTTCTTGTGATAGTTTGCTGAGAATGATGGTTTCCAGCTGCATC
>NW_012106319.1:1559568-1560375 GCF_000951045.1 Mandrillus leucophaeus
TTCTGCATCTATTGAGATAATCATGTGGTTTTTGTCTTTGGTTCTGTTTATATGCTGGATTACATTTATTGATTTGCAAATGTTGTACCAGCCATTCATCCCAGGGATGGAGCCCACTTGATCATGGTGGATATACTTTTTGATGTACTGCTGGATTCAGTTTGCCAGTATTTTATTGAGGATTTTTGCATCAATGTTCATCAGGGATATTGGCCTAAAATTCTCTTTTTTTGTTGTGTCTCTGACAGGCTTTCGTATCAGGATGATGTTGGTGTCATAAAATGAGTTAGGGAGGATTCCCTCTTTTTCTATTGATTGGAATAATTTCAGAAGGAATGGTACCGGCTCCTCCTTGTACCTCTGGTAGAATTTGGCTGTGAATCCATCTGGTCCTGGACTTTTTTGCTTGTCAGGCTGCTAATTATTGCCTCAATTTCAGATCCTGTTATTGCTCTATTCAAGGATTCAACTTCTTCCTGGTTTAGTCTTGGGAGCTTGTATGTGTCCAGGAATTTATCCATTTCTTCTAGATTTTGTAGTTTATGTGCATGAGGTGTTTACAGTATTCTCTGATGGTAGTTTGTATTTCTGTGGGGTCGGTGGTGATATCCCCTTTATCATTTTTTGTTGCATCTGTTTGATTCTTCTTTCTTTTCTTCTTTATTAGTCTCGCTAGTGATTATCAATTTTGTTGATCTTTTCAAAAAACCAGCTCCTGGATTCATTGATTTTTTGAAGGGTTCTTTGTGTCTCTATCTCCTTCAGTTCTGCTCTGGTCTTACTTATTTCTTGCCTTCTGCTAGCTTT
>NW_012106319.1:1561551-1578546 GCF_000951045.1 Mandrillus leucophaeus
CTGGGAGAACCACTACTCTCTTCAAAGCTGTCAGACAGGGATATTTACATCTGCAGAGGTTTCTGCTGCCTTTTGTTTGGCTATGCCCTGTCCCCAGAGGTGGAGTCTACAGAGACAGGCAGGCAGGCCTCCTTGAGCTATGGTGGGCTCCACCCAGTTCGAGCTTCCCAGCTGCTTTGTTTACCTACTCAAGCCTCAGCAATGGCGAGCGCCCCTCCCCTAGCCTCACTGCTGCCTTGCAGTTAGATCTCAGCCAGCTGTGCTAGCATTGAGGGAGGTTCCATGGGCGTGGGGACCCTTTGAGACAGGCACCGGATATAACCTCCTGGTGTGCTGTTTGCTAAGACCCTTGGTAAAGCGCAGTATTAGGGTGGGAGTGACCCGATTTTCCAGGTGTTGTGTGTCACGGTTTCCCTTGGCTAGGAAAGGGAATTCCCTTCCCCCTTGCGCTTCCTGGGTGAGGCGATGCTTCACCCTGCCTCTGCTCTCACTTGTTGGGCTGCACCCACTGTTCTGCACCCATTGTCTGACACGCCCCAGTGAGATGAACCCGGTACCTCAGTTGGAAATGCAGAAATCACCCATCTTCTGTGTCACTCATGCTGGGAGCTGTAGGCTGGAGCTGTTCCTATTCGGCCATCTTGGCACCACCTGTCTTTACCTTCTAATATAAGGCATTTATAGGTTTAGTAGTTCCTTGAATATTGTTCTTGCTAGGCAAAACAAGAGCACCCAAAATATGTGCATATCCTGTGAATGCCTACTACCTGTGAATACATTCTTAACACAAAAAGAACTTCACAGGTGTGACTGATAAGCTTACAGAACTTGACCTGGGAAGATCTTTCAGAATCTCCTGGTTGACCCAGTCTAAGCACAAGGGTGCTGTAAGTGAAATAAATAGGGCCTAGGAGAAATTGGTAGATGCTATGCTGCTGGCTTTGAAGGTGAACAAAGAGGCTACAAGCCAAGTAATATAGGTGGCCTCTAGAAACTGTCAAAGTCAAGGAAAAAGATGTCTTAGAACCTCTAGAATAAGTGCAACTCTGCAAATACTTTGCTTTAATTTTATTAAGGTCAATTTCAGAATTCTGATCTCCAGAAATCTAGAAATGCATTTCTGTTGTTGAAGATGCTAAGTTCATGGTAATTTTTTACAGCAGCAAAGAAATGAATGCATTTCATTTGCCACATCTAAAACTTTTATGGTTTTACAAATTTTATCACCTTTAACTATTTTGGAATATCCATTATAATGTTTTCTTTTCACAATAAGTGTTTAGATGTTTATTTTACCTGTGTGATTTACTGTCCAAATGAATGATATTTTTCTACCTTAATTAGAT
This sequence comes from Mandrillus leucophaeus, assembly GCF_000951045.1. Taxonomy (NCBI): domain Eukaryota; kingdom Metazoa; phylum Chordata; class Mammalia; order Primates; family Cercopithecidae; genus Mandrillus; species Mandrillus leucophaeus. The sequence continues at coordinate 1,562,898 of NW_012106319.1, forward strand.
TATGTTAAGTAATGCAGTCTATGTGACACTAATTCTATGACACACGCAGCCTAGTATTTGATCATTTATTTTTTATTTCATGCATTATCTACTGGACATATATAGGATATTAAATCCTAAAATAGAATGAAATATATAAGGAAGAATGAAATATATAAACTATAAGTACATCAAGTTCTTAATTTTTGCTTTTTCTGTTTTCTATATCTTTATTTTTTAATGGTATTTTTGATCAAACAATTGCTGAGAGAGTGCACTAAGCTCTTCCATGTAACATACTTATTTTCCATGTGTAGTGTTTTGTTTGTGAGTCACCTCTATTTTTAGACTATGATTAATGGCACACACATTTAGAACTGTTGTATCTTCCTAATAAATTAAAATTTTAATCATTATATAACAACTCTCTTTATTTTCCCCTCATTATTTTTCTTACTACAACTTCATCACAATTCTGTCATTAGTAACCTCACCATACATTTAAGAATCATTTCTTATATTTTAGTATTTAATATTTAGTTTCATGTGGAGTGGCCGTTTGGGGTATCCAGTCTTCCATACTGATGAAATGAAAACTCTTATTTGTGACTTTCATTCTGACAATATACATTGATTTCGTTTTTCTAAACTTAACTATAATTAAAAGCAAAAACAAACAAAACAGGAACAAAAACTGACTTTTTTATTTACCAAGATATTGACAAAATTTTAAAATATCATTGGGGGTAAAATGCTAATTTCCTGAGCTCTCTCCACTTAAAGACATTAAATATCTATATTGAGAAATGACTGTATGAAAAAGATTTTTTTCATTTTGAATGTAAACAATAAAGCAAAAAAATAATAATTTTAATTCGCATTGAGTTTCTGAGATTGCTTTGCTATTTATAGAGCATGCCACAATACAAGCAAGGATGAATTTACAATGTTCATAAAGCAATCCTGTACACATTTACTGAGGGAAGCATAGTACTTGTAAACAGTGGAGACATATTTTGTTTAGAAAATATGAAATTAAATTTGCAGTAAGGCTCAATGTATCAAGAGAAGCCTCATTCAGAAGGAGAATGGAAGCTCAGCTTTTAATGAGAATTATAGAAAACAGGTTACCATTCTGATATTTTTAGAGAAGGCAAATGAATTTTATGTGTTATCATAAAAGAATAGATTTAAAAAATAAAAGATTTCAAAAGACCAACAAAAGAATTGCACAAATCTCAGGTAGTACAAGTTGGACAAAATTATAACCGGAAATGTATATTCAGAATTCAGAGACAATATCATAAAAGTTAAATGAAAAAGCCAGATGCCTATATAGTCGAGACTCTAGTCAGTGTTTACTACAAAATCAGCAGTAACTGACCTCCTTTTGGATCAAAGTAATAGAACTTGCTGTGTGGTCTTGGCAATTGGCTCAGGTAAGTTATCACATAATTGTGCCTCTTTTTAAAACAATTCTGCTGAGTTTTCTGGAAAATGCATGACCTTTGTTCACCCCAAAAGCAGTATAGTATGGAAATGTATAGGGACCAAAACAAAGGAACAAAATCCTCATGGATATGAGGCTCAATGTTCTGAGCCTACTATTAGAAATGGGGCTCACACAAATTGGAAAAATAAATAATAGACGGTAAGAAGGTGTATTCGTCTGTTCTTATACTACTAATAAAGACATACCCAAGACTGGGTAATTTATAGAGGAAGGGGGTTTAATGGACTCATAGTTCCACATGGCTGGGGAGGCCTCACAATGATAGAGGAAGATGAAGAAAGAGCAAAGGGACGTTTGACATGGTGGCAGGCAAGAGGGTTTGCCTAGGGAAACCTCCCTTTATAAAACCATCAGATCTCGTGAGACTTATTCACTATCATGAGAGCAGCATGGGAAATACCCACCCCCATGATTCAATTACCTCCTACCAGGTCCCTCCCATGACACATGGGGATTATAGGAGATTATATTCAAGATGAGATTAGCATGGAGACACAGCCAAACCAAATCAGAAGGACTTCAGAATTTCATGCCCAAGACATTTTTAAAATACACCTTTGAATAATTTATAGAGGCAAGAATATTTCCTCAGTTACTGACACCTGACTTATATATACAGGAAATGTAAGACTTTCTCAATACTTAGGGTGATACTCAGGTAATAACGAGCTCGGTGTTCAGTCTTGCTGCCAATTAAGGTCAGCACACAATCCAAAGTTCAGTCACAGTGCAACAAGAGCTTTCTAAAGTATGCCCTGGGTATTGACAGAAGCTTCTTGGAGCTCCCAAGTGTAAACCAAAGACTACATTGGCAATTGCTGCCATTGCAAATCTCTGATTGAAGCTAATGTAGGTCCTTGTAATGTTGTTCCTAGAGGATCCCCAGCCCTCATATCCAGGCATCTGGAAACATGCTGATAAATGCCTACAATGGCCTGAAAATGTAGCAATTCTCAACTTTTGTGGTTATAGCAGAGAAAAAGTAAAATGCTATATCTCACAGTGGATTCATGTGTGTCCTGGAAATAATATTGCAGTCATTATTCAAATGAAAAACAATTTATAATTTTGACATCTGCAAACTAAATATTGTCTTAAAGACGACTCTATGTTGTGAAGAAAAGTGCATTAATTTTGAAGGCATTAAAAGCTGAAATAAAAAACTAGCTCAGATTCTTTATAGCAAACTGGAGAAACTGGTTGACTTCTGATTCTCAGTTTCTGTATCTGTCAAATGGGCATGATTTATTTTATGTACTCAGTTTAACATCAATAATATCAATTACTTATGAATATTAGTTATTTTTATTACCTCTAAGTTCTGCTTATAGCAATTTATGGGAAATAGTAAGATGGATTTCCTGTGAGTGTAAAATTATACTGGGAAGCAGAAGTCTTTAGAAAACTCATATTACAATTGAGTTTTCAAGTTATATTATAATTAGATTGGAATAAGTTACTTCTCTCCATTATTCTATTTGCACAAAACAAGTTAGTTTCTATGTTCAGATGAAAGCAAACAAGCAGAATCAGGTACCATGTAGAATCTGGATGTTGGTCAATATCAGTTTAAGAAATAGAAAACTGGAAGTTCTGAGAATAACTGGAGCTGAGAATGTTTAACAGGATTGAGAAACAGTCAAAACAGAGGCACAAATTTGAAATTTGCATGGAAATTTTTGTAATGGACAGACTTTGAATCCAACTTAACATTTACAGATGAAAACCTCATGAATAAAGCTAGGTATTTTAAGGCAACGTAAAATTTTTCCTAAACATATGATCTCCCCTCTGCTTTAATACCCGCCCTTCCCCATCCTTCTTAATTCATTTGGGCTGTTATAATAGAATCTTATAGATTGGGTCACTGTAAACAACAAAAATTTATTTCTCAGAGGCTGGGAAGTCTAATATCAAGGTGCAGGCCAATTCTGTATCTGGTGAGGGCACAGTTTCTCATTCATAAGTGGCACCTTTTTTCTATGTTATTGCATTGTGGAAGGCACAAGGCAGCTCTCTGGGGCCTCTTTCATAAGGGTGTTAATCCAGCCAGGCATGGTGGCTCATGTCTATAATCCCAGCACTTTAGGTGGCTAGGTGGGAGCCTCACTTGAAACCAGGGGTTTGAGACCAGCCTGGGTAATATATTGAGACCTTGTGTGTACAAAAAAATTAAAAACACAAACAATTAACTGTCTGTGGCGGCACACACCTCTAGTCCCAGCTACTCAGGAAGCTGAGGCAGGAGGATTACTTGAGCCCAGGAGTTCAAGGTTACAGTGAGCTATGATCACACCACTACACTTCAACATGTGAGACAGAGGGGGACCCCATGGTAAGAAAAAAAAAAAAGTAAAAATTGGTACAAATTCCATTCACAATGACTCTGCCTTCATGATCTAAACAACTCTGAAATGTCCTACCTCCTAATACCATAGCACTGGGGATTAGGTTTCAACATAAGAATTTTAGAAGGACACAAACATTCAGATCATAGCACTCACCATCCATCCCCTCCCTCCTTTCTCCTTCCCTTTCCTACTTTCTTTCTTTTCATCATATCAAGTAGTTTTACTGTTGATATGCTTTGGAGATTATATTTGTGTATATACACATGCATGTACATGTTTAATTTTGTGTATTTATATATTTAATTTTTAAATACCTCCAACAGAGAAAAGCAGAGGAAAAAAAATGTAGAAACTATATATAGGTATATTTCAAATAATTGCCAAATGTTTGCTGGATATATTTCATCAATTGTTCCTAAGGAATTTTAAATACAATCATAGATATCTTGATATTTTACCCTCATATATTCAAATACACACATCTAAAAATGAGAATGGTTTCCTGCATTTTACAGTTATATTTTAGCACTTAATACTAATTATCTATTGCTACCTAATTTATAACTTTTCTCATACCTATTTGTATACATGCTTCCTTCAAAAAAGAAACAATCGAGAATTACAGATTACATTTTTTTGCTATGTCTCCTAATTCTTTCTCTCCTTTTTTTCCATGACATTGAATTATTGAAATGAACAGTACAATTGATGTCTAGATGTTTGACTCAATACAGTTTATATGTCTTTGACAATTTTATCTTATGGGTGAAGCTGTGCACTGCATATTATTGCAAATCACTGAGCACTTAAAATTCTGGTCCTCCTATCCTAATGTTGCCAGGACGAATCATCAGTTCAAGGCAATGAGAAGCAGACCCATCTTTTTAAAAGCCTTGCCTCTCAAAAGGCAAATAATCTATAGGGTGATCGTTAGATAGCATGGGAATATTTGGTTCTCCATTAATCCTTTACCCAAAGATATCAGTGTATGTGGATGATCTACCCCCTCAAAGCTTACACATTTATTCCCAACCCTGCCATTCGCATACATTCATTATCTGGTATCCTTCTGTAAATAACAAATTTTCCTCAGGCATGAGACTCTTTGATTAATTGGCAATGTAGCTTGTACTGAAAAGGAAAAATTATTTTCATTTACAAATTTTTAGAGTAGAGAAATAAACAAAATAGTTATCTCTAATTGTGGTGTTTTGTTTCCTCTCTGGTTAGTTTATTTTGATTTATTTTCCTTTCCTTGGTTTTTGTTTCATTGGCTCTCAGTTTCCCTTTAAATCTCAGAAAGATACAAGTTTTATTTGACAGGGATCTTGAATAGCAGCTTCCATTTATAAACTCCATGTTAGGTCCTAAAAGTTCCCAAGAACTGTAAAACTTGCTTTTCACAATATTTCCAAATATTAAAGTGAGAAATGTTGTTGATAACATTTTATATTCTATTAATTATTTCCTTTAGGTAGAGAGAGGAATAATTTAGTACCACATAGCAGCATTTCATCTGAACCTAACAGAAGGAAAGAATAAAAAAATACATTATTTCAGTGAGTAATAAAGTTTGAAAAAATAACAACTGTGATTACCTTACTTGAGACACATCCAAGACTTTAATGTGAGAACTTAATCAAATAAAAGAAAAGCAATAAGAAGCCCTGGAATTGTTGTCATTACACATAATTAGAGTCTCATTTTTACATCTTATCTAAATGAAGTTCTGTACAGTACTACATCCTTATCTGCAGTTATGCTTTCTGTAGTTTGTTACCCATGGTCAATCATGGTCCAAAAATGTTAAATGGAAAATTCCAGAGTAAATAATTTATGCATTTTAAATTGTTCCGAGTAGCTTGATGAAATCTTACACCGACACACTCTTCCCCACCCTGGATGACATGAATCTTCCCTTTGTCCAGTGTATCCAGGCTGTCAAAGCTCCCCACCCATGAGTTGCTTGGTAACCATCTCTGTGATCAGATTAACTGTCACAGTATGACAGTGTGAATGGTCTATCTGTGAAATTGTGAAGAATAAAAAAGAAATTCATGCATAGTACATATGTATATCGTTCAGTGCTATCCAAGATTTTAGGCATCCACTGGAGATCTTGGAACATATTCCTCATGGATAAGGAGAAAAGACTGTAATGGGTTAGTTAGAAAAGGAGATGGAAACACCAAAATCTCCCACAACACTGTCTCATGCTGCACGATTTGGTCCTTTGCTACATCTATGTCAACTCCTTTTCATAACGCTGTCCTTCACACTTAAAACACATGGACATGTTTTATATTTCCTTAAATTAACTAGTCTTTTTCCAATTATGTTTCCACAAATTAACTCATCTCTTTCCACATGAGCACTTTACAACATTTGCAATCCTGCAACTCATTTCCCCCTTTCAGATGTTTCCACAGTTCCTTTCTCCACTGTCTTCTTTACCCAGTTTATCTGTTCATTCATTATAGCTCAACTCAAGATAACAACAAAGAGGGAAACGTTTCCTGATCCTTCAGGTAGGTGAGGTTCCCTAGCTTTATTCATATCCACAATTCTCCTGCAAGGCATTTACCCAGAGCGTGCAATTGTATAGTTTTGTGTGCATCTGAATAATGTATGTCTGCTTTTCCCATTTAGCCATCACTTCTCAGAAGGCAGGATGTGTTGATATCTCTCCATCATTGTTTTGCAAGAGGTCCAAATGAGAGCTTGGTGTGTCATAGATATGTAATAAATGTGTGTTGAATACATAAATGAAACCTGACCTTCTGTGTCTACTAAGAGCATCTATATTGACTCTTGCTCTGTATTTTATACTTTATAAAATAAGTCCATGTACTTTATAAGTAAAGTTTATACTTATAAAATGAGATGTATGTGCACAGCAAAATATGTGAAGAACAAGACAGGAGTCAGACTATCACTTCAAATATGTCTGCTTTAGATTTTCTTTTAAGCAGGAAAATTCATTTTGTAATTGCAATGACAAATATATCTAATAAAAGATGTTAACTTAAACTTTTTTTAGCTACAATCTAGTGTTTGGTAATCTATTTGTTTTCATACATGTGATACACATGATTCCCAGTGAAATAAAAGAAGATATTTAGCCAACATCTTCTTTTACCCCCAATCAAAGCAATCGCTTCTCTATATCACTCAGCATTGCATTCGCTCTCTTCCTTGCCAAGTTAGATTTTATTTTGCCGTGTATGTATTTTGGTCACATTTAATCCTTTCTGGAACAAGTCACGATGTGCATAAATACATACATAACACTTTGGAAACAGCACGTAAAGATGTTTTGGCAATTGAAAATCTGTACTGAATATTTTCAAATATATAGGTTAAAGCACTGGCTTATTTACACTGTACTGAAAGAGAGTCATGTCCCATAAATCATCACAACTTTGTCAGGGCACTTGAACATTTTGACTTTCAATGTAACTCCGAAAGCCTGCAGAGGATGCTCACTGTGCGGTTGCACAAGATTACAATCATCTAAAAATAATATTTACATATATTTCTGTACATATCATAAGATTAAGGAAACATTAAAGTCAATATCTATATTTGCATTCACTACATTTATAAAAATTATCTTCTCTTTTTCTAATAATTCTGTTTAGAACTTAATCAAAACTTACTTTTTTTTGAAGTCATCACATTTCAATCTGCCAGGGCCCAGAGTGATAAATGTTCCAGGCTTTCCATTTCTGTCTCCTATTTACAGAGGTTCATAATTCAAATGGAAAATCTGCTTTTGGATGAAATGTGGCATGTAGATTTTATGGATGTCATCACATTAAGATGCTTATCACTCACTTCTTCTTTACCTCACCTACATCTCATATTCAGGAATATGAATGATACAGCAAAATTTGCAGATAAAGTGAATAAGGAAACATTTGTGCTCTGCTACACTCTATCTTCATTTTCTGTAGATTTTTAAAATTTCAATTCTTCCAAGTTATTCCTCTGCCTTAACCTGACCAATATTTTGGTCACCTAATCCTTTTAATAAAATATTTAGGGAATATGTTAGGTTTGAGGAGTTAATTTTATGCCCTGATTCAGTCCAGAAAAGGCCATGAATGTTATTGAGTTTCACTGGAAAATCTCACACATACGCAGGGGAGAAGGGCTAAAAAGGAAAGAGATCTAGTTAGATAATAAGATGTAGTGGAGAACACACCAGACAGTCAAAAATACTGAGTTAACTCTCAATTTAAATACCAAATGATGCATCACATTGACATTCACAGCACCTTATCTTCACAGTACGAAATGAGGAGGCTTAACCAGATCATATTTATATCAATATCTACATCTCAAATAACAATTCGATGATAAGAAGAAAATAATAGGGAGACATAAATTTGTAAGTAAAATTAATGTATTTAGAAAGAGAGAATCATCCATCATTGCCACAAAATCTTTCTTTTCTTAGTATTATCCAACCATCATATTTCTAAAGTTATGTAGTAAATATAAGATATCTGCACAAAGATGAACAGTGTTTCCGAATCCATGGCACAAAAAGTATAGCTTCCCCAGATATGTATACCCATGTTTACACTACAGTAAGATAAGTGTTAACCTGTATAAAGATTTACGAAGTGTAAATGATGAGCATTATTTTTTGAAGAAAACTATGTAAGTTCCACTGATAAATAAATTTTGAGCAAGTTATTGAAGGAAGAAAGAGAGCTCACCAGGGTATTGAAATATCATTTATAAAAACGTGGCTATTTAAATTATCAAGTCTTTAGACAATGAGTGAGGTGTATAACCAATAAGTAAGGGCCAAATATTGAAGTATTTTATACATTACCAAATGTCTTTAGTTATCTTTGAAGATGCCCGAATTCCATTCAGAATTCAATGCCATGAATAGGAAAAACCAGTTTCCCTGTTTTGAAATAATACATTGGTTTAAATTGGAAAGCAAATTAGAGGATAGGGTAGAAGCTAGGAAAATGGATGATGACAATCCGAACAAGGCACATCTTCCATTTGCCCCTCCAAATCCACTCTGCGCTCTTCTGTGTCCAAATCTTTGCCCTCAAGGGCTCAGCTAAACCAACTGCACTCTGTTGTTCTCTAGTTTCCAATTAGATTCTGGGTTCAGCCAATAGGACGTAGGGGCAGGAGGCGGGGTGATAAGCATGGAGTCAGCTGAGTGTAATTATTTATTTGGCCTTATTCTTTCCCAGTTATTCTTCTTTCCAAAGACTATATCTCTTGACAAATAGCACCATCTCTACACAAATAATTCTCTGGTTTCTGGTTACCGCTCTCTGTCTTTCAAGCTGGGGTAGGCTAAAAGCTACTCTAATATCAATAGCCCAGAGGTACTGCATTGTTCATGCTGATTTCCCTAAACCTTTCCCTTTGTTAAACTTCTCAAACTTGGAGACTGGGAGAAACATTTGTTGCCCACTGTCACCCTGATCCATACAAAGACCAAAATAACAAGGTGATGCTAAGAAGGAGCTAAGAGCCAGAATTGACAAAATTGGCTTACTTATTGAATATGGGGAACAAAACAGAAGAATGAATTCAGAGTGTTCATCAAGTCTGTGACTACACAAATGTTTAAGTGTAGAAAGAGGGGAAAGTTTAAGTGTGTATAAAAGTTCCGTTTTGGGATAAGTCAGAGGTGCCATAATTTCCTCCATATACTAATATCTAGAGGAAAGAAATATGTGTCTGAAATATACAAGAAATATCTAGGATAAAAATAGGTTTTCACATCGTGAGTATATAGCATAAGTTAGGAGGGCAATAAAAATTCCAGCGATGATGTATGTAATGTGGTAGTTGACAGTATTGACGGCAATAATACTGATAAATCCCACAGATTAAAGTAAACAGTTTGGAGATGAAGTCATAGCAGTATGTTTGAATTCTGTGTCATGTTGGGAAAATTAGTCATTAATGCCTCATATATATCCTCATCTATCAAAGAGTATACCATGTAGAATTGTAATAACATTTACATGATGTTGTTAATACAATTATTTTCCACCATAACCAACATATATAGAAAGTGATCAAAATATTTATCTTCTTTAATATTGAAGGATAATTAGATATTTTAGTAAAGTTTAATAAACGTATATTTGATACAATAGCATAGCAAAAAATATGTGAAAACTACAATGAAGAGTAAAACAAGATACTAAAATAGAAGATTAAGAATCTAATGTTTCATAATTGAACTGAATATAATTATAAAAATGAGAGAGATTTTATTCTGTATTTACCACAGTGAATAGGACGCTTTATTCTTTTCACTTAAATCAACATGTATCAGATTTTTTGAGATTCTACAAAGTATAAGAGAAAATCAACTGAGAATTATTGACATAACTGAAGTATGGAAGTAATATAAAAACTGCATTATCCTACATCTGCAGGATCTAATACATTTTTACTAGATTGGTTTTATTTTTGCATGTTAATTGAATATTTTATTTATATGCATTAATGCAGAAATCTGCTAAACTTCCTAAATATTATAAATGTGTGATGACTCAATGGAATAAAAATTTACTTCATGCTCATCTAAAGTCTAAAATGGGTGTTCCATTTGGTAAGAGCCTATCTTCCAAGACATGATAAAAGAACCTAGTCTCTTTCCATCTTGTAGCTTTCTGCATATTTTTCAAGTTTTCTGTGCTTGTCTGTATCAAGTCAGCAGTAAAAGCAAGGAGAAAATATAGTCACCAAGAGAAGTTCCCATTGAACAAAACAGATTTGGAAACTACATTATTTTGTATAGAACTTAGTCACATGAACAAATATATAGGGAGCGTTTGCAGTTGTAGTTTAGCAATTCGCCTAGGCAGAAGAGAAAATGAAATTAGTAAGCAGCAAATCAATGTCTACCACAGGTGGAACTGGGGAAGCTCACCTGTTTTCAAATATCTTTCACTAATGTGTTAATTCGGTTTATAAATCAGCTGATACACTAGCATGTGCTTTACCTCTTCTAACGACATTTAATTTTGCTACTTTATTTGACTTACTCTAACACAGAACAGAATAAACAACAATCAAAAAATACAAACACATAGCTTTGAGTAGATGACACACTTTACCGAAGACTTAAGGAATTTCCTGCATGATTTTTTAGAGTTGAAGTAATTAGCTATACATTTTTTTCTTCCTACCCTTAATATCACACTGTGCATTCAAAAACAGCTTATCAAAGCATTTTTTTCTAAACAAAGGCAGTTCTCTTCTTGAAAGAAATTGATTTCAGTTGCTTAGAATGAGCATTTCTCTTCTCCGTATATGTGTGACTGCATACATATATATTTTTGCACATGAACAATTTTGCAGGAATTTGTGAACATTTATATTCTGAGCACTGAGCTAAGAATTGGAGATATAAAGATACTTAAGACATAATAGCTATTCTTAGAGCCTACTAGGAAAGGCAAACACTTAGGACAGAAACTTCAGATTATATAATGAGTGTTGTAAGTGTGTGATGAGTGCTGTAAGAGTACAAAGAGAGAACATATATATTAGTAGAGATTCCCTGGGATGCCAAAGAAAAAGCACTTTTCCAGCTTAACAAGTGACATGAGTGAAGCGTCAAAATACATTATGTGCATAAGTATAAACAAGTAGTTGAGAGGGCCTGGATTACATTGGGTTCCATTGCATTCCTTCTTAAGATGAGACTCTAAAGATAATTATAAAGAAGCTGATTTTAAGGCCTTGGAGAAAGTAAAGGCTAGGTGGATGCATTCTCACAATAGGGTGTCACCCACTCCCACGATGCCCCTTACCTGCATACATGCATGCACACAATCTGGGTGGTTCCTCCAGGATTTGGAAGACCTGGCTATCCACAGTGGTCATGCAGCAATGCCCTTCCAGGCTCACTTGTTGTTCCCTGCCTTGGTATGTGTGTTAGTCTGTCCTCATACCACTATAAAGAACTGCCTGAGACTGGAAAATGTATAAAGGCAAGAGGTTTAATTTATTCACAGTTCCACATGGCTGGGAAGGCCTCAGAAAACTTAGAATCATGGTGGAAGGCACCTCTTCAGGAGAGAAAAGGAGTGCTGAATGAAGAGGAAGCCCCTTATAAAACCATGAGATCTCATGAAGACTCACTATCACAAGCACAGAATGGGCAAAACTGCTCCCAGATCCAATTATCTCCACCTGGTCCCACCCTTGACAGGTGGAGATTGTTACAATTCAAGGTGAGATTTGTGTAGGGACACAGAGCCAAACCATATCATTCTACCTTTTGCACCTCTAAAATCCCATGTCCTCACATTTCAAAACACAATCATGCCCTTGCAACAGTCCCCTAAAGTCTTAAGTCCCCAAAAGTCCAAGGCCAATAGCTTATCTGAGACAAGGCAAGTCCCTTCCACCTATGAGTCTGTAAAATCAAAAGCAAGTTAGTTACTTTCTAGACACAATGGAGGTAAAGGCACCAGGTAAATGTACCTGTTCCAAATGGGAGAAATCAGCCAAAACAAAGAGGATACAGGCCCCATCCAATTCTGAAATCCAATAGAGTGGTCATTAAACATTAAAGTTACAAAATGATCTCCTTTGACTCCATGTCTTATATTCAGGTCATTGCTGATGCGAGGGGTGTGCTCCTACAGCCTTGGGCAGCTCCAACCCTGTGGCTTTGCAGGGAACAGCCGCTCTCACTACCTCTTGGCTACTTTTATGGGCTGGTGTTGAGTGTCTGCAGCTTTTACAGACACACAGTGCAAGCTGTCAGTGCATCTACCATTCTGAGGTCTGGAGGATGGTGGCTCACTTCTCATCGCTCCAGTAGGCAGTGCCTCAGTTGGGGATTCTGTGTGGGGCTCCAACCCCACATTTCTCTTCTGCACTGCTCTAGCAGAGGTTCTCTGTGAGGGCTCTTCCCTTGCAGCAAACTTCTGCCTGTACTTCCAGGTGTTTCCATACATCCACTGAAATCTAGGTGAACGTTTTCAAACCCCAATTCTTGACCTCTGTGCACCCTCAGGCTCAACACCATGTGGAAGCTGCCAAGGCTTGGGGCTTGCACCATCTGAAGCAATGGCCTGAGCTGTATGTTGGCCTCTTTGAGCCATAGCTGGGGCGGCTAGGATGCAGTGCTGCAAGTCTGGAGGCTGCAAACAGCAGAGGGTCCTGGGCCCAGCCTATGAAATCATTTCTCCCTCCTAGGCCTCAGTGCCTGTGAGATGGTTAGCTGTGTCCCCACCAAATCTCAACTTGAATTGTGTCTCCCAGAATGCCCACGTGTTGTGGGAGGGACCCAGAGGGAGGTAATTGAATCATGGGGACCATTCTTTTCCATGCTAGTCTCGTGATAGTGAATAAGTCTCAGGAGATCTGATGGGTTTATCATGGGTCTCCGCTTTTGCTTCTTCCTCATTTTCTCTTGCTGCTGCTATGGAAGAAGTGCCTTTTGCCTTCTGCCATGATTCTGAGGCCTCCCCAGGCAGGTGGAACCGTAAGTCCAATTAAAACTCTTTATTCCCAGTGTCGGGTATGTCTTTATCAGCAGTGTGAAATGGACTAATGTGGCCTGTGATGGAAGGAGTTGCTGCGAAGGTCTCTGACATGCCCTCGAGACATATTCCTCAGTGTTTTGGTGATTAACATTCAGCTCCTCATTACTTATGCAAATTTCTGCAGACAGCTCGAATTTCTCCCCAGAAAATAGGTTTTTCTTTTCTCTCTCGTGGTCAGACAGCAGATTTTCTAAACATTTATGCTCTGCTTCCTCTTGAAAGCTTTGCTCCTTGGAAATTTCTGTTATCAGACACACCAAATTATCTCTCTCAAGTTCAAAGTTCCACAGATCTTTAGAGTAGGGGCAAAAAGCCACTAGCCTGTTTGCTAAAGCAAAGCAAGAGTTACCTTTGCTCCAGTTTCCAAGAAATTCCTCATCTCCATCTGAGACCACCTCAGCGTGGGCTTCATTGTCCATATTATTATTGGCATTTTGGCCAAAACTATTCAACAAGCCTCTAGGAAGTTCCAAACTGTTCCGACCTGTACCTGTTACCCAGTTCCAAAGTTTTTCCCACATTTTTGGGTATCTTTATAGCAGTGCCCCACTATCCTGGTACCAATTTAATGTATTAGTCCATTCTCATGCTACTATAAAGAACTGCCCAAGACTGGGTAATTTATAAAGGAAAGAGGTTTAATTGACTCACAGATCCACTTGGTTTGGGAGGCCTCATGAAACTTACAATAATGACAGAAGGCACCTCTTCACAGGGCTGCAGGAGAGAGAATGAGTGCATAGTGAAGGAGGAAGCCCTTTATAAAACCATCGGATCTTGTGAGAACTCACTCACTGTCACTAGAACTGCATAGCAGAAAACTGCTCCCATAATTCAATAATCTCCACTTGGTTCTGCCCTCGACATGTGGAGATTATTACAATTCAAGGTGAGATTTTTGTGGGAACACAGAGCCAAACCATATCAGTATAGTTATGGCTACATCCTAGAAAGCAGTGGCACCCATGACATGGCACAGGGAGTTGGTACTACAGGTACACAGAGCTCCTGGACATCTCATGTTGCTTCACAGCTCATGATCAACTGGATCCTGTGAGTGTATGACCAGGAGGGCCAGACCCTGCCCCTAAATTCAAAGATCTGGTTCTCCTGGATGCTGGGACTAAGGATGTGGAACAGGAACAACAAGCTGCTTGCCTGACTGCTGATGACTTGATGCCAGTGGTGGAGGTCCTTCCTCAACTTTGAGGCCACAGAGATGCCCTTCCTTCTGCCTCTGGACAATAACGGAGGACAGTATCCAGCTGGTGTTTGAGCTGGGAATGCTCTACTAGTTGCACTACAACTCAGCAGCACTTGCCCATGGCCACCCCAACAGAGCTGCTCTTGCTTGTCAGCCTACTGGTCAAGAGCACAACTGGAGATGGAGATGCAGATGACCCATGGCCAATGCTTGCCTGCACAAGGACCTCATGGGCTGGCTCCTTTGCTACCAAGTGCCCAAGACCAAGATGGAAAACAAGCACACCAAGGTACTGCTAAAACTGGGCAGGAAAGAGCCCAAGCACAGCCATAGCTAGCAGCCTATGGGCTAGTGGAGTGATGGCCTGACTTTGCCCTACACAGACAAGGCCTGTGGGGAGTAAGGCACAAGCTGCTGGTATGCCCTCCATGTGCTCAGCTTGGGGCTGGATGAACCTGAGGTCAGCAGACCCCGGACCTGGCCTTCATGTTGGCCACCACACTTCCCCACTTGGCTCTTGGGATTAGCCCAGCCTTCAGAGGTGGGGAGGTGGGAATGAGGGAGGGAAACAAAATTCTAGGGGAGCTCCTTCAGCTTTGAATTCAGGGGAGAAAGGGCAGGGAGTGAAGTTGTGCTGTCATCTGAGAACATTGTCCTTAGGCTACAGAGCTTTTCCTTCTCTGCCTCTCAGGAGGGACTGATGGAAGGCCCTTCAGCTTCTCGTGGGTGCTTCAGTCAGGATCCTCCAGAGAAGTAGAACTAACAGAAGGTATATATAGAGAGAAAGAGATTTATTATGAAACATTGGCTCATGCAATTAAGGAGACTGGCAAGTCTAAATCTGCAGTGTGGACAGGCAGACTCCACACCTTGGAGTGCACAGTACAGCTGAGGTCCAAAGCCAGCCTGATGGATGCTTCCTTCTTGCTCCCAGAGGCAGAACTTTTCCTTCTATTCACGCCTTCAGTTAACTGAATGAGGCCCATCAAATTATGGAGGGTAGCCTGTTTACTGAAAGATCACTGATTTAAATGCTAAT
>NW_012106319.1:1578596-1582303 GCF_000951045.1 Mandrillus leucophaeus
GTACTGCTAAAACTGGGCAGGAAAGAGCCCAAGCACAGCCATAGCTAGCAGCCTATGGGCTAGTGGAGTGATGGCCTGACTTTGCCCTACACAGACAAGGCCTGTGGGGAGTAAGGCACAAGCTGCTGGTATGCCCTCCATGTGCTCAGCTTGGGGCTGGATGAACCTGAGGTCAGCAGACCCCGGACCTGGCCTTCATGTTGGCCACCACACTTCCCCACTTGGCTCTTGGAATTAGCCCAGCCTTCAGAGGTGGGGAGGTGGGAATGAGGGAGGGAAACAAAATTCTAGGGGAGCTCCTTCAGCTTTGAATTCAGGGGAGAAGGGGCAGGGAGTGAAGTTGTGCTGTCATCTGAGAACATTGTCCTTAGGCTACAGAGCTTTTCCTTCTCTGCCTCTCAGGAGGGACTGATGGAAGGCCCTTCAGCTTCTCGTGGGTGCTTCAGTCAGGATCCTCCAGAGAAGTAGAACTAACAGAAGGTATATATAGAGAGAAAGAGATTTATTATGAAACATTGGCTCATGCAATTAAGGAGACTGGCAAGTCTAAATCTGCAGTGTGGACAGGCAGACTCCACACCTTGGAGTGCACAGTACAGCTGAGGTCCAAAGCCAGCCTGATGGATGCTTCCTTCTTGCTCCCAGAGGCAGAACTTTTCCTTCTATTCACGCCTTCAGTTAACTGAATGAGGCCCATCAAATTATGGAGGGTAGCCTGTTTACTGAAAGATCACTGATTTAAATGCTAATCTCATCCAAAAACAACATCCAAGTTGATACATAAAATTAACCATCACCTGTGGGTGATCAAGGAGCCCAGAAGAGAGAGGGAAGTCTCACTTCCAGCCACTTCCAAGAGTGTCACTGATCAGAGCTGATGGTGAAGGGATGCCTTCCAGGGTCAATGGCCATCTTGGATGTGGGAGTATTTCATTATTTCTCAGTTTTCATTGCTGGCATATCTCTCTCACTTTGGAGCAAGTGAGAGCCCAACGCGTGCCTTCTGTTACATTTGCACCTGCGTTGCCAGGTGGGTGAGCACAACAGTGCCCAGACCTCTCTGCCACATGGCTCCCCAGAGGAATACAGGCCAAGGCAGCAGACCCCTTGGCCTACAACATGAGAGCACATTGGTTGGTGTTTTTATCTTTAATGAAGATTTTTTAGATGTAATATTTTCACTGAATACTTCGTTTTATGCATTTGTGACACTTTAGTTTTAGTGATGCTGATTTCTCTTTTAAGACTTTAAGGGAGGGAATAATATCCTTCCCTTTTAAAGTGTATTGATTGATGCCTAGACTATTAAAGTGAGCTGATTGCTTATCTGAGAAAGGTGAGCCTCAGTCATGTCTGAAAGGTCAAGATTCTCTGTAGCTGCATGTGTGGCTTGGGACAGTTTACTGCTTCTCAGTTCTGGATAAGGAATGTTTGGTGTTAAGAATCACAGCTTTGTGATCATGAACATAACTCTGGCAATTCTGTTCTAACATCCACAAGTGCTGGGCATGGGAGAACCCAATAAATAGCATAAGCTTTAACACCCCATCCCCGAGAAATAGCTGATATTTACTACCTGTGAAAACTTACCACCGGCCGGGCGCGGTGGCTCAAGCCTATAATCCCAGCACTTTGGGAGGCCGAGACGGGCGGATCACAAGGTCAGGAGATCGAGATCATCCTGGCTAACACAGTGAAACCCCGTCTCTACTAAAAAATGCAAAAAAACTAGCCGGGCGAGGTGGCGGGCGCCTGTAGTCCCAGCTACTCGGGAGCCTGAGGCAGGAGAATGGCGTAAACCCAGGAGGCGGAGCTTGCAGTGAGCTGAGATCCGGCCACTGCACTCCAGCCTGGGCGACAGAGCGAGACTCCGTCTCAACAACAACAACAACAACAAAAGAAAACTTACCACCTAACAATAACTTTATGATCATCATCATTTTCACAGTAGCCTGGATGGATATTATTCTGTATCCAGTCCACACACTCTGGATTTCCTATATTCTGAAACTTGGCTGACATATTCTTCCTTCCATCTCATTGCTATGGTGAATTGTCTGTGTTCCTAAGAAAGACCAGACCCTCCACCTGTGAACTAGATTCCCTTGGCTCTCACCCACTACTGCCCTCATGTTTGCATATGCTTCTCTCTCTCTGGCCTCACTAGCATCACTCCTCTTCTGGATCATTCCCATTAGCATAACATCACTCTTGGTGAAGCCAATTCTCTTTGGACCAACAATTCATTTTTTGGGCCATTTTAAAGGAAAACTCCTTAAAAGTGGTATCCATACCTAATATCTATAATGGTTCATCTCTTTTTCTCTTTTGAACCCTAAACAATCCTATTTTCATACCTATAACTCCTCCAACCTAGTTTTATTAAAGTCCTGTTATAAACTACAAGGTCAGTTCTGAGAACAAATTATTTGACCCCCAAGATATTTAAACAGTAGATTTCTCCCACCCCCTTGGACCATTTCTTTCCTTGGCTTCTGGGTAACCACACTTGCCAGGATTTTACCACACTTCTTACTGTTTCTTAGTTTTCATTTCTGCCATGTCTTATTTCCCTGATACTTAGGTTTGTAATCTCCTGGTGCTCTAGCACTGGGCTCCTCTTCTCCAGCTACGTGTGTGTACATAAATGTAGGTATGGCTGTATGCTACCACTCTCTACCTCAATACTAAATAGCAGATTCTTTTAATCTATTGCCACTGGACATTTTTACTTGGATGTTGTATTTGTTGCTTATCTGAAACTTAACATTTCCCAAACTCAGCATCTCATTTTTACCAACATCTTAGCAGTAACTATTTTAGTGTGGTAAAATACTTATTTATGCATACATTTATTTTTATTTTTTTCAATAGTTACTATTTTGTTGGTTACCCCACCCACATATTTTTCTATGAGAGATTTATGGTTTTCTGTATTTCTTGTGCCCTGCTTCTGGGTAAGCTTCTTATTTAAAGACATTTTTAAACTTCCGAAACGGACTAGATGATCTATAATCCTTTAATTCATGGGCAGACAGAATATTCACTCAAGTCAATAGGAACTGTGCTTGAGTAAGGAGAAAGTGATCAGCCTCTTACATCTAAGCTTTGTTTTCTAAGTTGAGCATATGTTTCTTCCGGAGGTGGTATTATGCCAATGAAAGACTCAGAGTCAATTATCTTCAAACAAGATCCTTTTTCCAATCAATAAAGAACATTTTCCCTTTTTGATTGGCAGATATGAGTTAAATGTTGGCACAGCATTCAAATATTTATAATTCTGTTAATGAGGATATTACTTTTTGTAATCCCAAAGGAACTGGCATCACAAAATGCCAAATATAATATAGTGTATCATAAGTGAAACATGGTGTTAGCTAGAAGTAACTATAATGCATAGTTATTGACATAAAAGTATATCACCTGTCATCTCATAAGGAAGAGTATGTTTTGTAGGAAATATATAGTATTCTATATTAATTCCTAATTGACAATTATTATTTACAGTATTCTCTCACTCATGTATTTTCTTGAATCTTCTGCATGAGTTTTATGGTTTCATTCCATACAAGGCTTGATTATTGCTTTAGGAAAACAATGAATAGTTGACAAGATGACCTTGAACCTGGAGGAAATAATAAAACAAGCAAGCTTTATTTTGTAGTTGCTTGCTTTTCTTTTGTTTGTACTATTTTAGTTATTTATAA
>NW_012106319.1:1585978-1586513 GCF_000951045.1 Mandrillus leucophaeus
ATTTCTGGCACAATGTCAAGTGTGCAATAAAAATTCTTCAGTGGCCAGTTCTACCCTGATAATAGCTTCATTTAAAAATGTTAAATATAAATAACCACATCATAGGTATTATGAACAGTTCTATGTGCTTTATTTTATTAAAGGGAAGACTTTGCCAATTAAATATATAATTGTCATTGTACTGAATCTACTAGGACTGAAATACTTGAATTACTGTAAGTCACACATTTTATGGAGTGTGTTTTCCAAATATGTCAAGCCAAAATGGACCCTCAGCTTATTCCACTAGATTATACATATAAAATTATGTAAAGGATGACGGTAGACAGGTGAAAAAAAAAAGATAAACTTTGCTAAATAGTACCAAAGGAAAAAGATGGCATTATTAAAAATTATTCAAAAATCAATAATAACAACAAATACATATTTATAAGAGGAGGGAAAATTAATTTCTAGTACATTACATATGGAGTCACATAGGGATATATAAAAGAACAAATAACAACTCTATGCAACACTGTAGATAACATTAGAA
>NW_012106319.1:1588253-1590631 GCF_000951045.1 Mandrillus leucophaeus
AGCACTGGGCTCCTCTTCTCCAGCTACGTGTGTGTACATAAATGTAGGTATGGCTGTATGCTACCACTCTCTACCTCAATACTAAATAGCAGATTCTTTTAATCTATTGCCACTGGACATTTTTACTTGGATGTTGTATTTGTTGCTTATCTGAAACTTAACATTTCCCAAACTCAGCATCTCATTTTTACCAACATCTTAGCAGTAACTATTTTAGTGTGGTAAAATACTTATTTATGCATACATTTATTTTTATTTTTTTCAATAGTTACTATTTTGTTGGTTACCCCACCCACATATTTTTCTATGAGAGATTTATGGTTTTCTGTATTTCTTGTGCCCTGCTTCTGGGTAAGCTTCTTATTTAAAGACATTTTTAAACTTCCGAAACGGACTAGATGATCTATAATCCTTTAATTCATGGGCAGACAGAATATTCACTCAAGTCAATAGGAACTGTGCTTGAGTAAGGAGAAAGTGATCAGCCTCTTACATCTAAGCTTTGTTTTCTAAGTTGAGCATATGTTTCTTCCGGAGGTGGTATTATGCCAATGAAAGACTCAGAGTCAATTATCTTCAAACAAGATCCTTTTTCCAATCAATAAAGAACATTTTCCCTTTTTGATTGGCAGATATGAGTTAAATGTTGGCACAGCATTCAAATATTTATAATTCTGTTAATGAGGATATTACTTTTTGTAATCCCAAAGGAACTGGCATCACAAAATGCCAAATATAATATAGTGTATCATAAGTGAAACATGGTGTTAGCTAGAAGTAACTATAATGCATAGTTATTGACATAAAAGTATATCACCTGTCATCTCATAAGGAAGAGTATGTTTTGTAGGAAATATATAGTATTCTATATTAATTCCTAATTGACAATTATTATTTACAGTATTCTCTCACTCATGTATTTTCTTGAATCTTCTGCATGAGTTTTATGGTTTCATTCCATACAAGGCTTGATTATTGCTTTAGGAAAACAATGAATAGTTGACAAGATGACCTTGAACCTGGAGGAAATAATAAAACAAGCAAGCTTTATTTTGTAGTTGCTTGCTTTTCTTTTGTTTGTACTATTTTAGTTATTTATAAGGTAATGATAGTTTTCCTTAATTGCTGGATTATTCCAAAATGCCAGGTTTGTTTTATTTCACGTGGTTAAACTCAATAGAATATCAAGATTAAGCCAAACACTGAATCTGTCACTTGGTAGTAATCAGAGGCATAAATTCTTGGTTGAATAAAACTCTGTGGCAATTATTGAATCAACATAATGAAAGCAAGTCATAGGTGAGAGAAGTCTTGCCCTTTTACAGAATTTCACAAGCTTTTCTCTTTTTGGACAGCTAATTATTTTGATATGCATCAGTAAATTATGAATTCTTTAATAATTGGAAATAATTATTTTAAATGACAATCTCATTCAATTGCTAATATTAAAAGGAAAATGGAAAATAAGTACTTTAAATCTTTACTTAATGGTTGATTTGCATATATAGTTATTCCCTTTGAATGTGTCTTACATGTCTTGTATACTGATTATCCCATTGTACGATTGCAATCCAAATTTTTGAGAAAGCTTCTAGTAATACAGACAGCACTGTCCTTAAGCATAGTATATCCAGTTTCTTCCTTTCAAAGGTGAAAACGAGACTGCAGTGAAATCATCCTGCATTTGCACCCCATCCTTGTTTCCTAAAATCTACCCCTTTGAAAGGTTCATCTAGGGCCTCTAGACTCATTTGATTTTTCACAGCTGTAAAATGGAGTAACGTTGCATCTGGGAGATGTAAGGATTAAATTACACATGTAAAGAAAGTACCCAGTCGATAACTTAAAAATAATTGACTGTCTAAAGATAATCATCTTCCCTTCAGATGAAAGAAAATTTCTCCAAAACCAAGTAAAATATTTTGGTTAGTGAAGCTGTGTGATGTGTGATTAGTTTGCCCCCTTGGCATGCCACAAGATATTGTTTCTGTCTACTGTTTCATAGTTTATTACATGTGTTCTTTAGCGTCACTTCTTTATTTTCTATGAGTTCTACACACTAATTTAGACTAAAATTTATGTTGTTCTTCTAATCCCAGTGTCTGTTGTTCCTTCTATGGGTCCATCATTCTCATCATTTAGCTCCCACTCATAAGTGAGAACATGTAGAATTCCGTTTTCTGGTAACTAGTGTGTACTAGGCTTAATACCCGGTGACAAAATAATCTGTACAACAAACCTTCGTGACATGAGTGTTGCCAGGTGGGTGAGCACAACACAACTGCACATGTACCCTTGAACTTAAAATTTTTAAGAAAACATAGGATCATATAGTTAAAAAAATAAAAAATAATAAAATTTATGTTGGTTTTTTTTTT
>NW_012106319.1:1590681-1591665 GCF_000951045.1 Mandrillus leucophaeus
CCCAACCTATTAAAATCTCTGGGATACAGCAAGAGTGTTGCTAAGAGGAAAGTTCATAGCCTTAAATGCCTATATCAAAAAGTCTGAAAGAACACAAATAGTCTAAGGTCATACTTCAAGGAATGAGAGAAACAAGAACAAACCAAGCCCAAACCCAGCAGAAGAAAAGAAATAACAAAGATCAGAGAAGAACTAAATGAAACTGAAACAAACAAACAAAAATACAAAAGATGAATGAAACAAAAAGCTGTTTTTTTTAAAAGATACACAAAATTGATAGAACATTAATGAGATTAACCAAGAAAAGAAGAGAGAAGATCCAAATAAGCTCGATTAAAAATGAAACAGCAGCTACTACAATGCATACCACAGAAATACAAAAGATTTTCAAGGTTACTATGAACACTGTTATGCACATAAACTAGAAAACTTAGTGGAGATGGATAAATTCCTGGAAATATACAACCCTCCTAGTTTAAACCAGGAAGAAATAGAAACTCTGAAGAGACCAATAACCAGCAGGAAGATTGAAATGGTAGTAAAAATGCCAAGAAAGAAAAGTCCAGGACCAGATGGATTCACAGCTGAGTTACCTCAGAAATTCAAAGAATTAGTACCAATTCTACTGAACCTATTCCAAAGATAGAGAAAGAGGGAATCCTCCCTAAATTATTCTATGAAACCAGTATCATCCTAATACCAAAACCAAGAAAGGGCATAACAATAACAACAAAACAAACAGCCAGATGGGGCAGCTCATGCCTGTAATCCCAGCACTTTCGGAGGCCGAGGCGGGCGGATCACCTGAGGTCAGGAGGTTGAGACCAGCTTGGCCAACATGGTGAAACCCTGTTTCTACAAAAACAGAAAAAACATTAGCCAAGCATGATGATGAGTGCCTGTAATCCCAGCTACTTGGGAGGCTGGGGCGGGAGAATTGCTTGAACCCAGGAGGCGGAGGTTGCAGTGAGCCGAGATTGCGCC
>NW_012106319.1:1591715-1593992 GCF_000951045.1 Mandrillus leucophaeus
AAAGCACCATTTTTATATACAGTAAAGCTCCATAAAGATCTTAAAATGTAATAAATACACATATACTTCCTAAAACTAGAGATACATATGTACTAAAACTCTACAAATGAATACAAAATTTTAAATGGAATTTAGTACAGTAGTTACCTTTCAGGGCAGAGTAGAAACAAATAGAAGGAACCGGACAATAGTATTCCGGGATATGTAACAGCAACATCAAAACTAAGAGGAGACACTGAATAGCATTGTGTGCCAGATGCTATTTCAAATGCTTCACGTATAGTAACTTATTTAATGCTTATAATAATCTTATACAACAAGTGCCGGTATGCTATCACCCCCATCACGCAGATGAAGCAAGTAAAAGGACCTTCCCAACAGCACACAACTATAACCCCAGATTTAACTGGAGGTGTTTAGCTCCAGAGTCTGCATGTCTTTTTTTCACATTGAGACAATCTGTGAATAATATTTAAATATTTTAATAATATGCTAGATGCTAAATAGATTTTAGCCAGAAACAAAAATACAGTGTGTGCCTGAAAGCTACATAAATCCACAATAATCACAGCAATGGCCATTGTCCAAAGTGTTCTTCTTTGAGCAGAGGATGCACAATATAAGAATTTATTAGGATATGTTTGTTTGCAGATTAAAGGCAAAAAATGATGTGCATTATAAATGTATTACTCATAAGGAAATTATACACATCTTTCAATTTGATACATACGTAAGTACATTTACTAATATTCTACTTAAATAATACTAATGTTCACCCTGTCTAAATTGGAAACTTTATTCTGGGGTAGCTCTATTGAATATTTCATATAATACCATTGGTGTTTGACTCTGAACTGATACATTTTCATAGTATTTTAAATAATCCAGAAGTAGTTTTCTTTTTTTTTTTTTTTTTACAGAGTTGGTAAAAATGAAAATACCTTCTATATCCAAGGACATAAAACTTCAATGATAAGAATTGTAGGCAAATTTCAAAAGGGAGGTTATATTTTTACTATGATTTATCAGCGTGCACTGTAAGAATGCACTGGGGCAGTGACCAGAGGGTGTTATTTCTAGGCTAGATTTAAGCCCAGTGAATTTAAAGTCACCTAGGCTAGAAACTCTCAAAAGGGAAAATTGTAAGTTAGGAACAGAAATATACTTACTATCCTTCCTTTTGTTTTATTTTCCACTCCCCCAAGTAGTAGCTTTGGTATTTTTTACTACCAATGTTGCCTATTCCCGAATCTTATCACCAGCCCAGTATTCTTCTGTCAAGGAGGATTTCTGAGGTTTTAGTTCAGACCACTGAATAATGAATAGTGCAATTTTCTGTATCAGGGACAGGATTGAAGAACGGCTTTAAGAGAGACATGTTCAGAGATGCTGAACCATATACAGGTGTAGGGTATGCAACTGGCAATATCTAGCAGGCTGTTGGATATGTGGGCCTACATCTTATGAGAAAAACATCAATCATAAGGCTCTGAATTTTGGCAACCATGTTTAAACACAAGTGAGAGCTAACAAGGCATGCAGTAAGGCTGCAAACAGATCCAGCACGAAGGAGGTAATAGCAATATTATCACCTAGAATACTGACTCAGTCAAAAAGGCCAATGACTTCCAGCTGTGCACATGTCAGGGAACCACTTCTAGAAACATTGATTACTTTATTTTGGGAGATACAAGGAGGGGGATGGTAGGAATGATACCATCTCTGATCATACATAGGGCTGTGTGCATACATGTATAGTTGCCAGGGTCAATTAAGATAACGTAGGTGTAAGTACCTTGTGAATTATTAACTAAATTCTAAACTGTAACCAAAGTATAATACAAACAAGAGGTTTTACTGTAATTCTTACAGAATGTAGATTTTATTATTATTATTATTATATTTTAAGTTCTAGGATACATGTGCATAACGTGCAGGTTTGTTACATATGTATACTTGTGCCATGTTGGTGTGCAGAATGTAGATTGTAAGCAAACTATCAACTTCGTAAAAACTCCGAGGATTTATGAATTCTTTGGGCAACATATGTGTATTAGTTTGTTCTCATGCTGCTATGCAGAAATACCCCAAACTGGGTGATATATAAAGGAAAGAAATTTAATTGACTCACAGATCCACATGTCTGGGGAGGCCTCATGAAACTTATAATCATGGTGGAAGGCACCTCTTCACAGGGCTGCAGGAGAGAGAGTGAGTGCCGAGTGAAGGAGAAAACTCCTCATAAAACCATCAGATCTCATGAGAACTCACTTATTA
>NW_012106319.1:1594042-1594668 GCF_000951045.1 Mandrillus leucophaeus
AAAAAAAAAAAAAAGAAAAGAAAAGAAAAAAGAAAACTACAGATCAATATCCCTGATGAATATAGATGTAAAAATCCTCAACAAAATATTAGCTAACTGAATCAAACATATCATCAAGAAAATCCACCATGAGCAAGTGGTTTTCATACCAGGGATGCAGGGATGCTAACATAGGCGAGACAATAAATGTGATACACCACATAAACAGAATTCAAAACAAAAATCACATGATCATCTTGGGCAAACTATGTATCTGGCAAAGGACTAATATTGAGAATCTACAAGGAACTCAAACAAATCAGGAAGGGTAAAACAAATAATCCTATTAAAAAGTGTGCTAAGGACATGAGTAGACAATTGTCAAATGAAGATATACAAATGGCCAACAAACATATGAAAAAATGCTCAAAATCACTAATGATCAGGGAATTGTAAATAAAAACTGCAATGCAATACCACCTTACTTCTGCAAGAATAGCTGTAATGAAAAAATCAAAAAATAGATGTTGTTGCGGATGTGGTGAAAAGTGAACACTTTTACACTGCTGGTGGGAATGTAAACTAGTACAATCACTATGGAAAGTAGTATGAAGATTCCTTAAAAAGCT
Organism: Mandrillus leucophaeus; assembly: GCF_000951045.1. Taxonomy (NCBI): domain Eukaryota; kingdom Metazoa; phylum Chordata; class Mammalia; order Primates; family Cercopithecidae; genus Mandrillus; species Mandrillus leucophaeus. Next base: position 1,594,651 of record NW_012106319.1, read on the forward strand.
AAAAGGAGATCTACCATT
>NW_012106319.1:1599694-1601674 GCF_000951045.1 Mandrillus leucophaeus
AAAATCCTCAACAAAATATTAGCTAACTGAATCCAACATATCATCAAGAAAATCCACCATGAGCAAGTGGTTTTCATACCAGGGATGCAGGGATGTTAACATAGGCGAGACAATAAATGTGATACAGCACATAAACAGAATTCAAAACAAAAATCACATGATCATCTTGGGCAAACTATGTATCTGGCAAAGGACTAATATTGAGAATATACAAGGAACTCAAACAAATCAGGAAGGGTAAAACAAATAATCCTATCAAAAAGTTTGCTAAGGACATGAATAGACAATTGTCAAATGAAGATATACAAATGGCCAACAAACATACGAAAAAATGCTCAAAATCATTAATGATCAGGGAATTGTAAATAAAAACCACAATGCAATACCACCTTACTTCTGCAAGAATAGTTGTAATGAAAAAATCAAAAAATAGATGTTGTTGCAGATGTGATGAAAAGGGGACACTTTTACACTGCTGGTGGGAATGTAAACTAGTACAATCACTATGGAAAGTAGTATGAAGATTCCTTAAAAAGCTAAAAGGAGATCTACCATTTCATCCAGCAATCCCACTACTGGGTATACACCCAGAGGAAAAGAAGGCATTATATGGAAAAGACACTTGCATACACATGTTTATAGCCATAAAATTTGCAATTGCAAAAATATGAAACTAGCCCAAATGCCCATCAATCAATAAGTGGATAAAGAAAGTGTGGTACATGCACACACACACACACACACACACACACCAGGGAATACTACTCAGCCATAAAAAGGAATGAAATAATGGCATTTGCAGCAACGTGGATGAAATTGGAAATCATTATTCTAAGTGAAGTAGCTGAGGAATGGCAAACCAGATATGATAATGTTTTCACTTATAACTGGGAGCTAAGCTATGAGGATACAAAAGCATAGGAATGAAACAATGGTCTTTGGGGACCATTGGGGTGGGAAGTGAGGGAAGGGAGGTGAGAGATAAGAGACCACACATTGGATGCAGTGTACACTGCTCCAGTGATGGGTGGACCAAAATCTCAGAAATCATCATTAAATAATTTATCCATATAAACAAATACCACCTGTTCCCCAAAAACCTACTGAAACAAAAGTAAAGAAAAAATAAAAAAGGGGGACAAGGAGTGGCCTGGTGTGGCTTTGCCCACTCCATCAGGACCCCCTCCATAGAGCATCTGCTGAACAACAGCAAAGTGCTTTATCACTCAGGTATTGGGGACCCCCTAAATGAATCCAACTGCTCCTTTGTGCACAGTTTTTTAAAGCCTCATAGAACATATCATTATTGGAGGATGCCTGGTACATTTAAGCCACCTGAGAGCATGAGAGGTACTTGGAGTGGGTGCAGGATGTCACCTGGAATCACTACTAAATGATTCAGACTTTCTTTACTTCTAAATGTTCTGTTCTTCATTTCAATATGCCCTTGCACTTCTGATAAATGCAAACAGAGGCCACAATGGAAGGAAAATCATTGGTGATTGGAGGATAGAAGACTGCCCTTCACAAAGGAAAGTCCCTGATTATTGTTCGAAATGCTAAGGAAGTTGCTTCAGAGGAGATTTTTTTCTTATCCCCCCCCTTTTTTTTTTTAAGGATTCATCAAAGCCCGAATTTGTCAGACACTTGGAGCTTGTTGGAGAGAATCCTAGTAGTGATATTAATTGCACCAAAGTTTTACAGGGTGATGTAGATGAAATCCAAAAGGTAAAGTTTGAGATGCTAACAGTAAAATTTTTAAAGTACCCTCAGTGAACACGTGCCAACTATATAAACATAACCAGTGACCATACTTATTTCATCAAGAGAGACACAAATATATCAATATACCATAGAACCCCTTTGTAAACAAGAGGCGGAGTTTCAAACAGCATATTCTATAGCAGTTCATCACAAGATTGAAATGCTTTACAGGCTACTGAGGGCCATCTATATGCCTCAGAATTTCTATCGCATTCA
>NW_012106319.1:1601724-1603671 GCF_000951045.1 Mandrillus leucophaeus
TTATTATTATACTTTAAGTTCTAGGGTACATGTGTATAACGTGCGAGTTTGTTACATATGTATACTTGTGCCATGTTGGTGTGCAGAATGTAGATTGTAAGCAAACTATCAACTTCGTAAAAACTCCGAGGATTTATGAATTCTTTGGGCAACATATGTGTATTAGTTTGTTCTCATGCTGCTATGCAGAAATACCCCAAACTGGGTGATATATAAAGGAAAGAAGTTTAATTGACTCACAGATCCACATGTCTGGGGAGGCCTCATGAAACTTATAATCATGGTGGAAGGCACCTCTTCACAGGGCTGCAGGAGAGAGAGTGAGTGCCGAGTGAAGGAGAAAACTCCTTATAAAACCATCAGATCTCATGAGAACTCACTTATTATCATGAGAACAACACTGGGGAAACTGCCCCCATGATCCAATCACCTTCATCTGGTCCTGCCCTTAACACATGGGAATTACTACAATTCAAGGTGAGATTTGGGTGAGGACACAGCCAAACCATATCAGTATGTTTATTTTTGTATTTACTGGAGAATGCTGAAGTTATCTTTACCTTCTCATTTCCATTTCATTCACAGAACCTTAAAGTTGAAATGGAAATGGAACTTCAGGATTACATCATCTGAGCACTTATTTCAATACAAACCCAAACCACAAATTTAGTTTAGATTATTGATACAGTTAGAATTCAGGTCTTCTAATTTTCAGTTTAGTGCTAAAATGAGTCAACTGATTGGGAGGAGAGCCAATTCTTCAGAATGTTCTCCATTCCTGACCAATTGATTCAATTAACTCATCAAATATTACCTATATCTTTGATAATTTGTAGTATAATTTTATTTTGTAAAGTTACTTTAATGGAAGAGATATATAATTCCCTATTTTGAGATAAATTACCAATTTACTTGAAGACCTGCACATTAAAATACTTGAACAATATTATGAAAGTCCACGTTAATTATGAAAGATAACTCCAATAGACAAAGCATTCATACTGTTTTTACTCATTTAGCCTTGTATTTGCTTATTTATTTAATAAATATTTATTGATCACCTGTTATATGTAAGGCACACTTCTAGATCTTTGACAACAAATACGCTATAGATAAGAGATTAACAAAATATAAGTGAAAAAAACAGATTAGGAAATTTCAGACATTAATAAATGCTCTGAAGATAATCAATCAATCTTTTGAGTTGAGGCATGAATAATGAGGAATCAGCCATGACATGATCTGGTGGGGAAGGAAGATGAGTCCAGGCAGAGAAACAGAGATGCAAAGATTTAGATATAGTGTATGCAGTGGAGTTAGGTTTCTCACTCATGTACTGTAAGAAAGCTTGACCTATTAAAGCACAACCTTCTCATCTGTGCATATGATATGTGGGGCCTGGTTAAAATTTGAAAGTTGTAGCTTATCTATCTATAAGTTACATATTTAAAGTTAAATTGATTTAAGATAAATTTCTTTTAAAAATTAGTTTTTATCCAAACTGTTTAAACTATGGTAATATGTAATATAATGAGGAAGAAAATGTGTAAACATGAGAGAGTATTGGTGAACAACAAGGGGCAAGTTTGGTTGATGGATATGTAAGTTTTTGATTAATCAGTAGGAGAGGGAGGTACCTATTATTTTGTTTTGTTTTGTTTAAATTTATTTTAATAGAAAGAGAAATCCAGTGATTCTTCAACTTTGGCGTGGATCAGAATCACAAAGAAATTGGTAAAAATTGAGGCCCTTGTTTTAACCTAAATTAACAGGCTTTGATCCCTGGATGTTTCATGCATTTCATTGTGGTTTTAATTGTACCAAAGTTTGGCAATAGACAGATAACTATTGTCAACTGAAATAAGAGTAACAGTTCTGGTGGAAGATATAAATTACAGATGACATGTCTGATCTGCTGTTTCAGAAGAAGAGATGCTCATGATAGAT
>NW_012106319.1:1608021-1610111 GCF_000951045.1 Mandrillus leucophaeus
GAGATAGTGCAAAGAGCTCCCACATACACCAACCTCAGGTTTCTATATATCAACGTCTTACATTAGTATGCTGCCTTTGTCTTAAGTAATGAAGCATATGGTAAATTTGAGGATTCTGTTAGAATTTCAAGTGATGTTAACTCATAGTGGGTTAGAACCCAAAGGAGAGGCTTACATTAGACATGCAAATTTGTTAGTCATTACAAAAGAAGATAGGTAATACCAGGAGATGAGATAAAATACTCTAGGATGTCAGTTATGTACCAAAGAGAAATGTGAGTATGTATGGAAAGGAAAAAAGAACTGAGAACCACATCTTCAGGTGCTCCAACACTGAAATGCCAGGAAGAGAAAGAGTAAGACTAAAAATAAGTGACAGTGAAGCAGGAGAATCACGTGAGTGGGATGTTCTGGAAGTCCAGTGGAAAAGTGTTCTAAGGAGGAAGTGGACAAATAGGTTAAATGCATTAAAAGAAGGCTAAGGATTGACCTTCAAATTTGTCAGTATTTGTCAGACTAGCAGTCTTTGATTACCTCAGCATAACTGGTTTCATGAAATGACATGGACATAATTCTCTACAAAAAAGGAAAGTGAAGAAGTGAAAGCAAGAATAGAGAACAACATTACAGGTTTAGCTTGAGGAACTATAGGCTTCAAAATCTTGATGGATTACAACACCAAGCATTGATTTTTATGCTCCCTTGTTTGAAGATTGGCTATGTTTGACTGATCTCCACTGGGTTTGTCTTGACCTGATGACACTTCAGGCTTATAGTTGGGTCCAGTTTTATTCCTCGTGTCTTCATTCTAGGGCACAGGCTGAAGGGCCAGCAGTTACATGTCTTATGTGCTTCTCATGCACATTGTAGGAATTCAAGAGAGCGGACAAAATAACAGAAGTGATCATCAAGCCTCTGCTGATGTCACATCCAATGACATTCCAACAGGCAATCAATCATGCAGCCAAGCCCAATATGAACAGGGCTGGGAAATAGACACCACAAAATCTAGAGAAACATATGAAAGATTTATATGAAAAATATAATCGAATCTAACACAGGGCTGTTACATCAGGTGAATTATGTTTTAAAGATAGTATAATGGCATGGTCATAGCCTATGAGAGTGATCTTACAGAGAAAGGTAAAAATTACAAGGCAAGAGAAAAAGGGGATAATTGCAGGGGCAGGGCTTATTCAGGGCGGTAAAAAGGAATGTGGTCCAGAATATAAAGGACTGCGTTTGGGTGGGAGCAGGAGTAGTTAACACACTGTGACAGGAGAGAAGACAGAGAGCGTAGGTACCAGCAGATTAGTAGATTTGGAAGTAAGCTGATAGCATTATTCTTATCTAATTAAATCCCTTACATTTCTTTTTATCTATTTTATTGACTGGATATTTGTTTCTCCTGCTCATAAATAATGTTTTTTCCCAAAAAAATGTATTTGTGGCAATTCTCTTAACAGTTTATTGTATGGATATTACTCATGTCGCAACTTCAACCGTTGACCTGTACAAATTATCCCAAACTAGTACCCCAGGCCCAGATCTGTCTCATTTCTGTTCTACCCTTGCAGGTCATATTGCTCAGTAGCTTCAATGGCAAATTTTACTAACTCTACAAATAGCATATGAAAATTAATTAAGAAATATATCTTTGTCTCTTCTATTCATGTTTAACATAATATGACTTCGAATTTACTAGTCTACATGGCCTAAAATTTCAAGTTTACATTATTCCTCCTATTCTTTAACATGATATTTAGTATGTGATTTAGATTTGTTAATTTTTAACGTTGTGTTTTAAGTATTACAATTTCCTGTCTATTCCATTTCTATACATTAGTTAGGCAAATTATTATAATAATGTATATTTATAATTTAACCTTATAGAATAAATGGTCCTTGAGTAAAACATTATGTATATACACACATATACACATATACATGAATGTATTTATTGCATATAGTAAAATTGTATACACACATATATGTGTGTGTGTATATATATAATATGGATATATTTGGTAGGTATATAGACATATATATGTGGAGATATATATAAAATATGGATATATTTGGTGGATGAA
>NW_012106319.1:1612521-1614894 GCF_000951045.1 Mandrillus leucophaeus
TGGAAAATAAAAGTTGAAGAAAATGAGATGAAGTATTGAAAAAACAGGAACTTGTTTTACAGACTGGCTACATTCAGGAGAATTTTATTTACAATATTTCAACTACATATTTACAGCAATAAATGGATTTACAGACTAGTAATACAACCTCAACTGTGAAATTACAAACATGCTCTTTTTAAAAATATTATCTAGACTCTAATTTCTGTGATATTAATTTTTTTCAGGTCATTGTTTCATTGATCAATCCAAGCAAGTTATTTTTATAGCTAAGCTTATTTTTAGTGCAAGGTTACTCTTCCTCAGTTGACCAAGCTCAAATATTCTATTTCACATAGTGGCAGAAGGCGTCCAAAAAAGAATAATATTCCGCCTTCCAAAAACCTAGTTGATTTTATATTACTTTGATTTACAATTTAATAAATGACCTGCATGCAAAGCATTTGTAAGAGACTGCATTTAGGTAAGGGGGAGTTTGGAGATTATAAACAAACTGCATTAACGGGAGGCTGGAGTCACTTAGAGAGAAAAAGAAAGCAATAGATCAAGTTTAAATGGGCAACATTAATGGGAGTTATGGGCGCACATCTCAAAATGAATATACCCCAAAGAATTTATGGAACACCTCTCATAATTGGAAAAAGACAGATTTTACAATTATCTTCAGGACAAGCCGCCAATAGAATAAAATACATAGTTTTAATGTCAAGAGAAATGTACGAGATGAAAGGGAGACTTGGTTGAAATAGAGAAAGAAAAGAGGAGAAAACATACAGCCTGTGCAATAGAACAGACCTGCAAATAGGCCCTGACTGGAGTGTAATACTCTGAGCAAATGGAGATGCCACACTAAAATTAAAACAGTGTTTAATTGCTATTGAAAACAACCTGCAAATATTGTTTTTAGAGTAAGACAACAGTAATTTAATTTGCATTCTTGTCACATAAATAAGTATATTAGATCTTTTGAATTCTTACTAGTTGGAATGAATTTTAGAGATTAAGCTTTATCTTTGTGTTGGATTTCTTAAAAATTACTAAGGAGTATTTGATGAGGAAAGAAAAATCTCTATAATGCAGTGTTTAGCAATTTCAACTGTATAATCAGTTTTATATTAAATATTTGCTTATTTTGTGAAAGATAATCACAATAATTAAAAGATCCAGATTTTACATGTTTTTTTAATCATAGGATATATCAACTTGTAATTCCATGTGTCATTGTATAATTCATACCAATATAGATATACTAGGTGTATAAGGTTTATATTTTAAAATTTTTTCTCTCTTTTATTTGCTTTCATTTTTGAGGCTCATGATCTTTAGGTTCAGTCACTTAAAAGAGAGAAAGAGGGCATATTTAATGAGATGGCCTATTCTGCTACCTGAAGACTAATGTTACTGCATTCCCTACCACCGTTAAGTCAAATTATCATTTAGGTACATTATCCAAAAGGGGTCTCATCTTTTAAAATATAATATTTTATTTTATAATCATCTCAGATTTGCAGAAAATTGTCGAGATAGTGCAAAGAGCTCCCACATACACCAACCTCAGGTTTCTATATATCAACGTCTTACATTAGTATGCTGCCTTTGTCTTAAGTAATGAAGCATATGGTAAATTTGAGGATTCTGTTAGAATTTCAAGTGATGTTAACTCATAGTGGGTTAGAACCCAAAGGAGAGGCTTACATTAGACATGCAAATTTGTTAGTCATTACAAAAAAAGATAGGTAATACCAGGAGATGAGATAAAATACTCTAGGATGTAAGTTATGTACCGAAGAGAAATGTGAGTATGTATGGAAAGGAAAAAGAACTGAGAACCACATCTTCAGGTGCTCCAACACTGAAATGCCAGGAAGAGAAAGAGTAAGACTAAAAATAAGTGACAGTGAAGCAGGAGAATCACGTGAGTGGGATGTTCTGGAAGTCCAGTGGAAAAGTGTTCTAAGGAGGAAGTGGACAAATAGGTTAAATGCATTAAAAGAAGGCTAAGGATTGACCTTCAAATTTGTCAGTATTTGTCAGACTAGCAGTCTTTGATTACCTCAGCATAACTGGTTTCATGAAATGACATGGACATAATTCTCTACAAAAAAGGAAAGTGAAGAAGTGAAAGCAAGAACAGAGAACAACATTACAGGTTTAGCTTGAGGAACTATAGGCTTCAAAATCTTGATGGATTACAACACCAAGCATTGATTTTTATGCTCCCTTGTTTGAAGATTGGCTATGTTTGACTGATCTCCACTGGGTTTGTCTTGACCTGATGACACTTCAGGCTTATAGTTGGGTCCAGTTTTATTCCTCGTGTCTTCATTCTAGGGCACAGGCTGAAGGGCCAGCAGTTACATGTCTTATGTGCTT
>NW_012106319.1:1619544-1621995 GCF_000951045.1 Mandrillus leucophaeus
AATTGGTTCTCCGTTCTGTATGTAAATAAGTGAATTTTAAAATATAAATAAAAGATTTTAAATTTGTCTTCGTGGTGTCTGCTAATCACGCCTATTAACAGCATTTTAAAACTTGATTTGACCCATTTTGTGTTTGTTATTTTTCCTAGTTTGAAATTATCTTCATATCTGATATACATAGTTTCCACGTCTTCACTGGTGTGACTGGTCAACACATTGCTGACAACTAGGTATAGAACAGTCCTTAAAGATAGCTATAGAGAAATCCTTCTAAGTTGAACACTTTGGTAAGAACCCCTTTTCCATTTACCAAACTATCAAGATTCTCCTAGAGAGGATGCCATTGGTACTCTGTGTAGATGAGTGCCCTGAAATTTCTGTTACTATTTCTGTGTACCTCTCTGCTTGCTTCAAAGTGTGCTTTTCTCTCTGCTGGCCCAGTTGTTACTCTCCTATGGTAGATGACCCTTTAGCAGCAGGAACTTCATTGCCTGAACAGAGAGCCAGAAACACGTGAGGGTTTATATCAGTCCCCCTACAGTGCTGGCCAAAATCCATAACCACATTCAAGAGTACAAATCCCCAACTTCTTTGCTTCTAGTTTGACAAATTCAGGTGACATTTTGACCATCCCATCTTTCATGAAAACATGATGGAATCGCAGTAGCCTTTTTTGAACACAGGATTCACAGGTATGCTCAGTAATTCTTTTGTCTAATGTGTTACATAGTAATTATAATTACAAAGAAATGATATTGATAATTAAGGAAATGCAAATTAAAATACGACATGGTTTGACAATAATGTTTCTCTCTAATATATAATTTTAGAAATTGATTATGACAAATAATACTAAAGATGTTGGGCAATGGAGGCTCACATGCACTCCTGTGGGAACAATTTAGGATTATTTTGTAAAGTTGAAGTAATAGATCCCATGCTATCCAATAATGGAATTACCCATACATTCACCAGGAAGCATATACAAGAAAGTTTACAGCTTTATTTTAAGTGGGAGGAAAAAAAGTAGAAATGACCAAAATGACCATTAACATAAGAATGGATGAATTAATCTTGACATATTCATAAATGAATTATTGCTGCATATGTCACTGTGGATACATTGCAACATGCACGTGATGAAAAGAGATTAAAAAAAAGCATACATGAAATATTATGTCATCTATATTAAGGTGAATTCATATGGTTATAAATAATGAATTTAGGAAAATGTACATACAGGATAAAATAATATAGAACATCAACACTGAGCTAATGATGGTGAGGGCATGGTGTTCTTTGGGAGCAATGGGAGGATTATACAGGATGCTCCCAAAGTCTGATATATGAGGGTATTTGATTTGGGGCCAGAGGGTAGACAAATATATTGTTTTTTTAATCTTTAATCTGCACATATATACTACCTCTACCCTTACTCTCATAAAATGTGCTGTGAGTTACAGTGTTCTCAGAAAGATTATCATCAAAAGATAGGTGAGTTCAGGAGATAAAAGTTCTTGTAAGAACTCTTCCTTTGCCCCTATTTTTTCATAGAAATGTCTTCAGGCTGTAATTTTTTTTTAATCAGGATTTGGTAAGGAAAGTAAAAAATGTGGTCAGGCAAAGCAAAGAACCTTAAAAGCTATGACGCAAAAGCATCAGGTAACGTATAAAGGAAAACCTACCAGATTAAGAGCCTGGCTACCTTCACAGGCTGGCATTGAGTGTCTGCAGTTTTTCCAGGTGCATATATGAGCTGTCAGTGGATCTTTTATTCTGGGGTCTGGAGGATGGTCGCCCTCTTCTCACAGTTCCACTAGGCAGTGTCCCAGCAGGGACTCTTTATGGGGCCCTGACCCTGCATTTTCCTTCTGCATTGGCCTAGCAAGCCTCAAACCTTGGCAGCTTCCATGTGATTTTGAGCCTGCCAGTGCAGAAAAGTCACGAATTGAGCTTTGGGAACGTCTACCTAGATTTAAGAGGATGTGTGGAAACCCCTGCAGCAAACTTCTGCCTGGGCATTCAGACGTTTCCATACATCCTCTGAAATCTTGACAGAGGTTCCCAAAGCTGCCAAGGCTTGAGGCTTCCATTCTCTGAAGCCACAACCCGAGCTCTAATTGGCCCCTTTGAGTCATGGCTGGAGCTATTGGGACTTAGGACATTTAGTCTGTAGGCTGCACACAGCACAGAGACCCTAGGCCTGGCCCACAAAACCACTTATTCCTCCTAGGCCTTCAGGCCTGTGATGGGAGGGACTACGGTGAAGACCTCTGACATGCTCTGGAGACATTCTCCCCATTGTCTTGGGGATTCATATTCGGCTCCTTGTGACTTATGCAAATTTCTGCAGCAGGCTTAAATTTCTGTCCAGGAAATGGGATTTCTTTTACTATTGCATTGTCCGACTGTAAATTTTCTTTTTTTTTCTTTTTCTTTTTTTTTTTTTTT
>NW_012106319.1:1622045-1622857 GCF_000951045.1 Mandrillus leucophaeus
GCAATGGCTCCATCTTGGCTCACTGCAGCCCCTGCCTCCTGGGTTCAAGCGATTCTCCTGCCTCAGCCTCCAGAGTAGCTGGGATTACAGGTGTCCGCCATCACACCCAGCTAATTTTTTGTATTTTTCATAGAGATGGGGTTTCGTCATGTTGGCCAGGCTGGTCTCAAAATCCTGGCCTCAGGTGATCCACCTGGTCTCGGCCTCCCAAAATTCTGGGATTACAAACATGAGCCACCATGCCTGGCTTTTTAAACACATTTTTCTCGTTACTACCAATTACTGAATTTGTAGGGTATGGGATTCACAATTAAAATTTAGTGGTGGATATTGAAGATGAAGACTACTGTTATAATAACTACAACCAACCAGCCTCTTGTATGTATTAGGTGTTGGGTTAGGCATAGGAGATGTGTGGAAGAGAAGTGGTTCATTCCCTTAATGAGTTTACTTTCTAGCAAAAATTTACAGTGAATATGAAATAACCATACTTATATAGGTCATTTTTAACCTCCCTATTTATCTAGCTATCTTTGAATGAATGAATACATAAATGTAAAAATTACTATAATGATTAAATTGTTCTCAGGCACATCATGACCTTGCATATCAATTTTTGTAATAGAATAGTTATTGCAAATCCAGGCATTTTCCTTGAAATTATCTGCCAAAATAACTTTGTATCTGTGTTTGACTTGGCTATGATCTGTGAATAGATGCATAGGATGTGTCAGCTATGCTCTTAGTGTTTTCTGGGTTCATAAGTCAAGTACTATATTCAGTTTTACATCTTGCATTAATTGATCATAAAG
>NW_012106319.1:1622907-1628426 GCF_000951045.1 Mandrillus leucophaeus
TGGAAAAAGCAGTATGAGGTTTTTGGAAAACTGATGAACACAGGGAAAGTTAAAATGCTTACTCCACTTGAAGCACTTCTTTGTTCAGTGTGTGCCTATTTTGTGGTCAGCAGGGAGGATGTGGGGTATGTACTACAGAATGAAAAAAATCCAAAAGTTTATCGGGCAGGCACAAGACACACACAGCCCTGATGAGCATCTCTGGGATACCATCCAGAGTATTCCTGAAGTCCCCGGTTCACTCTCCACAAACCATAAGTATGACTTGTCTGACATGCATGCAGTTGCCAGGTTTGTCAAGTGGCAGTACTTGGAGGGTGATGTTTCCAAAGGTGCTCCCTACCTACTGCGATGGGGACCACAGTCACTCGGTGTGCATTTTTGGAGCTGGTGACTTGAACTGGATGCTGCGCAAGCACCACTTATTTGCCAATAAGCTTGACATTGACATTGACCTCTTTGCCATCCAATGTTTGGATGATCTTCTGAGACATGAGCTTTGGAAATGTTAAAAGATTGACCATTACAGGCAATTTTATGAATAATATGAAGCATACACAAAATGTACCCTCATCTGGATCCTCTTCTTTGTCAGTAAGCATCGGGAAAATGGTATGAGGTCCTATTTGGGGCAGGGACTCTTAAGTCTACTTGTCAGAGAAGCTGCATGGTTTCTACAGAGCATCATTGGCTAAAAAGGTGGTATCATTAAATGTTCACCTACAGTTAATATGGGCAGGGATAAAAGTAGCTTTGAGGACAGAGCATGTAGCAAGGCATTCTGGAGAGAGGGGACCAAGGTGGCTGGGGAAAAGGTCAGTGCATGAGGTCAGCCCCTTCAAAGAGCTCAGGGACTTAGCAAAATGAGAAGATTTGACCTGTGCCAAAATTATTTTGAGAATTTTTAATGTGACAATTTTCCCGGTATGAATAAACTTATAGCATCAAATTATCATGTAGATACAATTAATCTGATATATTTGTTGAAATAAAAATGTGATTTTACCCTAAATGATTTTTGTAAATAACCTATTTTCTGCCCTAACGCTGTGCTGTGTAGTGTGTCTCCTTATATTATCACAGGGAGTTTAAAACGAGTTTGATTTAAAAACAATAAAATAAAAAGAATAAAATTAGGTGACCAATCTAACACATATATACACACATATATATATGTGTGTGTGTGTGTGTGTGTATATATAGTCATAATATTTTCAGTCTCAATTTCCAACCATGTCACCCAAGTCTAGAATTTTCATCAGAAAAGCAATGCAAATAAATAAAGGCATAGATTTCAAACATATACAAATCATAAATAATAAAACATTTTATAAAATTATGTTGCCAATTCATCATAATACATACTAGTGAGGGAACTATTCACTATTATCACTGTTATTTAGTGAAAGAAATAATATTTTAAGACTAAAAAGGCACAAAGGTCATTAAATCAGAATAAAATCAATTTTTTTCCAAGTCAAATCAATTGTTGACCTTATAACATCTGATATGTATGAATATATTTATTTTTGTTTTTAAAATTTATTATTAAACACAGTGTCTTCTAGGGAGGTATTCACAGTAGCGTAAGGGAACCAATATTCACTAAACTCCATCTTTTGAATTAGATGGATATCATATCTTTAAGTAGTATACAGAGATTGGAACACTTTAGAGATTCCAGTATTTAGAGATTAAGATATTTAGAGATTAAGTTTGAGATTTTAATGTAATGCTAAGCAGTATAGTTTGTAGATGTGATAGAATTCATAGGCCTTTGTTATATCTCTAATTGGCCAAACCAGAGAGAAATAGAATGCATGCTGAGATAAATGTAATCACTCACAATGCTGTTTCTTGGTTAAATCATTTTATTTAAAAGACACTCACCATGGGAGAAACAAAACTATAATTTTGCTAATTGAACTCTGAACTTAAAATATAGCAACAGAAGAGAAGAAACAATTCAAGACAGAAATGATCAGATCAAGTTAAATAGCAATTTAATTTCCCTTCTAGAGAAATGTATATTCAGGCAATATTTTTATCCCTATTACCCTCCCTTAACAACAACAACAAAAAAAGATGAAGATGAAGAAAAAGAAGGAAAACAGGAAGGAGAAAACAAGAAACAGCTAAGGTGCTTTGGCATGCTTCTGAGCACACATGAATCCAGTAACATTAAAAAGGAGACATTCTGATTTCCCAGAAAACAGTGGAAGCTAGTACATTTATTATTTCTGCTAAATTTATAGTCAGATTCCCTTTGCTGAGCCTTTGGGCATATTCATAATCTAAAACCGTATTCTACAAAAGATTGATGCTTGTTTTATGAACAATTACATACCAAACAAATTGCTGCAACATAGAAGCAGAATACTTGCTCAATTACTAACTTGTCCTAATATGCTAAAAACACCCCCCACCCATACACATTTGGTTTAAAATATTAATAGTTCATATCATGGTTTAGGAAAAGATAATACAGGTTTAGATGCAATTTTATACCCCTTCTGGAACATGAGCAATTTTAAGATAAAGATGCATAAAAAGAGTCTTGAAGGAAAATATTGATACTTAGAGCTATGGCTATTGAAGTCTTTATTCTTAATATTTTAAAATTTTTGCATGATCATTCTTTATTAGAAGTGAATAGAAAGAAACTGGATATACACCATCCATTTAAAGAGAGATATGTAAAGATAATGAATAATAAGAGTGACAACAACACTTGAAAGACTTCAGCTTTTCTCATACCAGGCCAAACAACATGCTTTCATCCACTAGTTGGATTGCGCTAATACATTTAAATGTTTTTAGAGTTATGTCCCTGGTGATGCCTGAACATTTGAAAGTATTTACAGAGGTTAATTTGGGACTACATTAGTGAGGCAATTTTCTAGCTATAATTTGTGTTAGTTGTTCCTTTTAGATAGTGAGGTAATCAGGTTGTCTTTGCAATAAAGAAAATTTTAGGTCTTCTTGCAAATTATACACACAGCTACATTCTTTGATGATCACTGTGTAGATGCTTCTGAAAGATACAAAGGGAAACTTGGAGTAATAACAGTACTCCAGTATGTTTCCTGTTATCTGGACATAGTTTTTAACTGTCTAATTTACCTAAATTATCTCCTGATGTCCCCGTAAATTGAAGATACAATCTCATTCTCACCATTCCATTAACTGCCTATAATCTTAGAATTTGTTTACACTTTATCTAGTTTCCTTCTGGGCTGCCTCCTCACCTCAGCCTACACATTCTGGAACAGCTTCAGGCTTATTTCTATGATGTAGGAAGTTATTAAAATATGTTAATTTACTTGACTCAGATGACTTTAAATTAAGCCCTTATAATATCCTGCCTTCCAGGCTGTCCACCACTATGTAATACCTGGAACAAGATATTAGTTTGTCAATATTTACAGAAAAAAAAAAGAAAAGAAGAATGTTATGGCTTTTTCTCATAACTGCAGTCATATTCACTTATCTGTTCTATAATTTAAATAAAATCAGTGATGGCGAACTTAGTGAATGCATCTGCGGCAGGCAACTTCCCATACACTTTGCATGCTCTATGCTTAACCCATTTTTTATGGATGAAGGCTGACTAGTTGAGTAGCTTTTACAATGTCATGGGTCTAATCAAGGACTCAGACCTTGCTGAGTCCCCAAGCTGCCTGTCTCTGGGCCAATGCTTTCAGCTTTTGTAATATCCAGGCTTTTAAATGTTACCACGGGTAGAAAGATGGACAAATGTTCCATGTTTTAATGCAATTTCTCTGCCTTGCAATCTCCTTTGTTTTTTTAAATATTAATATCATTTTGTAAATATGATTCTAGGGAAATATGGGTAAAGGCTTGGATTTATTCCTTTGAGAAATGTGGAGTGATAATAGTTTTGAAGAAGTAAGGTTTTGTAAATCAAACTCTGCTAGAGTATGGAGTAAAAGATTGAAAAACATCTTTCCCTTGGCACAAATGATCTTTACCTTTTCTCTACTCCCAATTCTCACTTCCAGTATCTCACTCTCTCTTTCAGTTATCAGTTCTCTCTCCACTGAACTACTTTCTGTTTCCCTAAGATGCATGGACCATCATCTCCTTGGAGATGTACAGAGGATTTTTTTCCTGCCCTCCCCAATAGCAACTCTCTTGGCTATGTGGCCTTCAGGATTTTGCTTAAAGGCAATTTCCTCTGATTCTAGTTCTTTCAGTGTTAAGGCTGGGTTGAAGATCCTGCTTAGTGCACAAAACTCTATGGAACGTACTGTACAGTAATTGCCTTTTAACTTGTCTATTTATCTCTATATGTATTTAAGGGCATTGGATACCTCTTATTCATCTCAATTTGTGATGTGCTATTCAAAATATCAGATGGTGTTAGGACAGGCATTTGTAGTTCCAATACCAACATGAAGGTTGCCTCTTTTCCCCTACCACCTTCCATGGTCTTTGTCTCTCTGGACAGGGTAAGGTTTGGGAAGTATGTGTGGAGTGGCTCTGTGGATTGTGAGAAAGATGCCAGAGGTGATGTTCAGAAGCCAGGTAGTGGGAACTTTAAAGCAGGACTACACATGGCCATCATGCAACCAGAAAGTCTCCAGACTTCAGCACTGAATGAAGCAGGGTTCAAGATCACACTGTTGTAATAGGCATTAACTTTTACGTTAATAAATATCATAAGGACACAGAAGATTCCCAGGGAGCAGAAAGTGAGATGGGAGCCTTGGGGGCGTCTGGGCAGTAGTTGTTTACCAAATCTAAAGAAGTATTTCAGGCCAGGCCTGGTGGCTCATGTGGTGGTCATGTCCAGCACTTTGAGAGGCCGAGGTGGGAGGTTCACGTAAGTCCAGGAATTCAAGACCAGCCTGTAGAAACCCTGCCTTGATAAAAAACAAAAATAAGGCCGGGCGCAGTGGCTCACACCTGTAATCTCAGCACTTTGGGAGGCTGAGGTGGGCAGATCACTTGAGGTCAGGAGTTCGAGACCAGCCTGGCCAGCATGGTGAAACCCTGTCTCTACTAAAAATACAAAAATTAGCTGGGTGTGGTGGCCCATGCCTGTAATCCCATCTACTTGGAAGGCTGAGGCATGAGAATTCCTTGAACCCAGGAGGCAGAGGTTGCAGTGATCCGAGATCACAACACTGCACTCCAGCCTGGGTGATAGAGTGAGACTCTGTCTCAAATAAATAAATAAATAAGTAAATAAATAAATAAATAAATGGAAGAATTAGCCAGCCATGATGGCACATGCCTCTGGTCTCACCCACTTGGGAGGCTGATGTGGAAGGATTGCTTGAGCCCAGAAGATCGAGGCTGCAGAGAGCCACGGTCACACCACTGCACTCAGCTTGGGTGACTGAGTGGGAACCTGTCTCAAAAAAAAAAAAAAAAAGTTTCAAACCACAACCACATAGCAATTTTGCTTATATCCTCAGTCCAGAATACACAAAAGGTGATCAGCTTTATGAAAGGATGGAAAAGTCGTTAAAATTATGGAGAAATACAATAAG
>NW_012106319.1:1632181-1633188 GCF_000951045.1 Mandrillus leucophaeus
TCTCTCAAGTTCAAAGTCCCACAAATCTCTAGGCCATGAGCAAAATGCCACCAGTCTCTGCTAAAACATAGCAAGAGCCACATTTGCTCCAGTTTCCAACAACTTCCTCATTTCCATCTGAGACCACCTCAGCCTGGACTTTATTGTCCATATGACTATTAACATTTTGGGCAAAACCATTCAACAAGTCTCTAGCAAGTTCCAAACTTTTCCACATTTTCCTATCTTCTTCTGAGCTCTCTAAACAGTTCCATCCTCTGCCTTGTACCCAGTTCCAAAGTTGTTTCCATGTTTTTGGATATCTTTTCAGCAGTGCCCCACTCTACTGGTATCGATTTACTGTATTAGTCCATTTTCATGCTGCTGATAAAGACATAACTGAGACTGGGCAATTTATAAAAGAAAGAGGTTTAATGGACTTACAGTTTCACATGGCTGGGGAAGCCTAACGGTCATGGCAGAAAGCAAGAAGCAAGTCACGTCTTACATGGATGGCAGCAGACAAAGAGAACTTGTGCAGAGAAACTCCCCTTTATAAAACCATCAGATCTCATGAGACTTATTCACTATCACAAGAACAGCATGGGAAAGACCTACGCTATGATTCAATTACCTCTCACCAGATTCCTTCCTTAACACATGGGAATTTAAGATGAGATTTGGATGGGGGAAACCACCAAACCATATCAATAGGCCATAAAACAAGTCTCAATAAATTTAAGAAAATTGAAATTATATCAAATACTCTCTCAGACCACAGTGGAATAAAATTGCAAATCAACTACAAAAGGAATCCTTGAAACTATGTAAATACATGAAATTCAATAATCTGCTCCTGAGTGATTATCACGTGAACAATGAAATCAAGATGAAAATTAATTAAAAATTATTTGAACTGAATTATAATAGTGACCCAACCTATTAAAATCTCTGGGATACAGCAAGAGTGTTGCTAAGAGGAAAGTTCATAGCCTTAAATGCCTATATCAAAAAGTCTGAAAGAACAC
>NW_012106319.1:1638558-1639735 GCF_000951045.1 Mandrillus leucophaeus
TAAACAGAAACAGATAATTGGTAAGTTTAATAAAGGGAGAGTTGTTAGTTGTTATAAAGGTACGTGTAGACGTAAAGTCAACCAACACATACTAGTGCAGTGTTAGTGACTTGCAATAAGGGAACTTCTATCGCCACTTGGTCTAATGAGGCAAACAATTTAGCTGCCAGCATATCCTAGACACTATAGCTGTAGCATAGGCTGTTGAACAGGAGGGTTGGCCTTTGTCCAAGTGTCACAGCTAGCCCTTGATGAAATTAAATGAAAGACCCAGGAACGTGAATAGTTTATTCTCGCTCTTGTCTTCTATATTAGTCCATTTTGTGCTGCTATAAAAGAATGCCAGGGACTGGGTAATTATAAAGAACAGAGGTTTATTCTTACGGTGTTTAAGGCTGGGAAGGCCAAGGTCGAGGTGACTGGATCTAGTGAGAACCTTCTGTCTGTACCTTCCCATGATGGAAAGTGAAAGGGCAAGTGAGTACCCCATCATACTCCCGTATAACTAACCCACTCCTGCAATAACAGCATTAATCCATTCATGAGAACAAAGCCCTCACAATCTAATTACCTCTTAAAAGTCCACTTCTACGCCGGGCGCAGTGGCTCATGACTGTAATTCCAGCACTTTGAGAGGCCAAGACAGGCAGATCGCCTGAGGTCAGGAGTTCGAGACCAACCTGGCCAACATGGTGAAACCCCGTCTCTATTAAAAATACAAAAATTAGCCAGGCGTGGTATAATCTCAGCTACTGGGAAGGCTAAGATGGGAGAATCACTTGAACCCAGGAGGCAGAGGTTGCAGTGAGCCGAGACCGCACCATTGCACTCCAGCCTGAGCAAGAAGAGCAAAACTCTGTGTTCTCAAAAAAAAAAAAAAAAAAAGTCCATCTCTAAACTCTGTTGCTTTGGGGATTATGTTTCCACGTTCAAACCATTGCATTCTGTTAGCTCCTTCCAGAGCCTCCAAATGGAAAAACGCAGTGGAATTTGGTGAATCTCTAACCCCATTGATACAGTCAAAAATAGATTTCAAATCAAGATTAAAAATTGTGAAAACTGATGTGAAGGAGAAAATGAGAAAAATTCAGCAGAGTAAACTTCAAAATGTTTATTTATTCATCTTTATGTAATTATAGGATATCACTTGATTTTCAATATTTTTTTCTAAATCCCC
>NW_012106319.1:1639785-1640638 GCF_000951045.1 Mandrillus leucophaeus
CCCAACCTATTAAAATCTCTGGGATACAGCAAGAGTGTTGCTAAGAGGAAAGTTCATAGCCTTAAATGCCTATATCAAAAAGTCTGAAAGAACACCAATAGTCTAAGGTCACACTTCCAGGAACGAGAGAAACAAGAACAAACCAAGCCCAAACCCAAAAGAAGAAAAGAAATAACAAAGATCAGAGAAGAACTAAATGAAACTGAAACAAACAAACAAAAATACAAAAGATGAATGAAACAAAAAGCTGGTTTTTTGAAAAGATACACAAAATTGATAGAACGTTAATGAGATTAACCAAGAAAAGAAGAGAGAAGATCCAAATAAGCTCGATTAAAAATGAAACAGCAGCTATTACAATGCATACCACAGAAATACAAAAGATTTTCAAGGTTACTATGAACACTGTTATGCACATAAACTAGAAAACTTAGTGGACATGGATAAATTCCTAGAAATACACAACCCTCCTAGGTTAAACCAGGAAGAAATAGAAACTCTGAAGAGACCAATAACCAGCAGCAAGATTGAAATGGTAGTAAAAAAAATTGCCAAGAAAGAAAAGTCCAGGACCAGATGGATTCACAGCTGAGTTATCTCAGAAATTCAAAGAATTAGTACCAATTCTACTGAACCTATTCCGAAGATAGAGAAAGAGGGAATCCTCCCTATATCATTCTATGAAGCCAGTATCATCCGAATACCAAAACCAAGAAAGGACATAACAACAACAACAAAACAAACAGCCAGATGGGGCAGCTCATGCCTGTAATCCCAGCACTTTGGGAGGCCGAGGCGGGCGGATCACCTGAGGTCAGGAGTTTGAGACCAGCTTGGCCAACATGGTGAAACC
>NW_012106319.1:1640688-1645475 GCF_000951045.1 Mandrillus leucophaeus
TTTTTTTTTTTTTTGCTTTTAAACATTTATTTTACATTTTGTGAATCTGAACAATATTTTTACACAAATATTGCTCAATAAACTGTAATGCAATTAATTTATTCAAAATGGGGAAGTCTTCTTAAAAACTGAACTCACAACACTCAAGTTTTACCTTAAAACTGAGAAAGTCTGAAAGCCTGAAAAGTTAGATTTTAAAAAATGAGATGGATATGATTTACATATATAAATTCACTGAGTAATAAGAGGAAAATGTTGCAAAAATTTGTCAAATGTTCTAAGGATAACTCCAACTTTTGTATAGAGAAGCAACAAAAACAAGTTTAGGTGACTCATATAGGAATATTTACCTACTTGTTAGCACAAGTTCCTCAAGTACTGCTACAAATTTAAAGAATTTTGCACATCAGCAAAATGGGACATTTATTGAATCTTGGAGAGGGAAGTTCTGCATTCAGGCAAAATAAACATTGCAGTTTTGAGCTATTTTCATTACTCAATTTTTTAAAATACAAAGCATTTCAGTTTCCCAAACTATGTGGAATCACTTGAGGGTGGCATAAAATAGATTAATGCTTGCTGACATCTGAAGGATGTAAAACAGTTGTTTCACTTGCTGTGTCTCTGAGAGATGAATGAGGGCAACCTTTAGATCTGCTTCTGGATTTGTCTAAAGGTGCTTTTAATAGATCACCCAATAAAATATAGAACTATTTATACTTTTGTTCTTTCAGAATAAGTGATGTAAAGAATTCATTTAGAAATCAGATAAGAAGAAGAAAACTATAAGTTTTAGCCCTTTCAGTATTCAACCAAAAGACAGGTTTTTTTTTTTTTTTTTTGTCATATATTAATATAGAAACGGAATTGATGTTAACCTGAGACTTCTAGAAATCCAAGTTCCCAAGCTTTGCTTTTTTAGACAGTTTTAAAATGAGTTCAGAGTGAAGATTTGAAAACCTTGTTACTGTCTGAAAAAAAAAAAAAGTTAATACTGAGGGAAAAGAAATTAGAGGAAAAAGGAGCCCTACATACAAAATTACCTTCCACTAACTGCTTTCGTGAAAGAAATAAATAATTTCTTTGTATTGAAGTAATGAAGAGAGACAGCCTTTGATACAATTAACAATTACTGGTAAATTTCTATCAAATGAATATTCAAAGATGAAAAATACTGACCCACTAGTAGTCAATACTAAAAATACTAAAAAGAATTTAATATTAAATTTTAAGGAAAAAAATTAAGGCATTTTTATTCCTTCACATTATCAGTAACTTTCAGCAACTTTATTTGGTACAGTTAGTTTAAACTTAGGGCAAGGTAAGGTTTCATACAACATTTTTTTGAGTTAGCTGCTCTGAGAAATGAGCCATGCTCACCTGTAAAGACTCAAGTACAAAAAAACCTTATTTTATTGGACTTTGGAGATACTGTGTTGTTTTTACAAATTGAAATTTGTGGCAACCCTACATTGAGTAACTCTATCAGCGCCACTTTTCCAACAGCGTATGCTTACTTTATGTCTCTGTGTCACATTTTGGTAATTCTTGCAATATTTAAAACTTTTTAAATATTATCATATATGTTATAGTAATTTCTGCTCAGTGATTTTTGATGTTACTGTTGTAATAGTTTTGTGATGCCATGAACCATGCCCATGGCATGGCAAACTTAATCAATAAATATTGTGTGTTCCGATTGCCCCTACCACATGGCTTTTTCCCCATTTCTCTCTGTTTCCTGGGTCTTCCTATTCCCTGAGACATAACAACACTGACATTAGGTCAATTAATAACCCTACAGTAATCTCTAAGTGTTCAAGTCAAAGTACGAGTTGCATGTCTCTCACTTTAAATGAAAAGTTAGAAATGATTGCCGGGCATGGTGACTCATGCCTGTAATCCCAGGACTTTGGGAGGCCGAGGTGGGCGGATCACCTGAGGTCAGGAGTTCGAGACCAGCCTGACCAACATGGAGAAACCCCTGTCTCTACTAAAAATACAAAATTAGCTAGGCATGGTGTTGCATGCTTGTAATCCCAGCTACTCAGGAGGCTGAGGAAGGAGAATCGCTTTAACCCAGGAGGTGGAGGTTGTGGTGAGCCGAGATCATGCCATTGCGCTCCAGCCTGGGCAACAAGAGTGAAACTCCGTCTCAAAAAAAGAAAAAAAAGTTAGAGATGATTAAGCTTAGTGAGGAAGGCATGACAAAGTTGAGACAGACTGAAAGTTACATCTCTTGCACCAGTTAGCCAAGTTGCAAATGCAAAGGAAAAGCTCTTGGAGGAAATTAAAAGTACTACTGCAGTGAATACACAAAGGATAATAAAGCCTTATTGTTGATATGGAGAAAGTTTGAGTGGTTTGAATAGATTAAAGCAGCCAAAACATACCTCTGCATGTAACCCTAATCCAGAGATAGGCTCTACTGCTCCAATTATTTGAAGGCTGAGAGAAGGCGGAAGCTGCAGAAGAAATGTTTAAAACTAACAGTTTGGCTTGTAAAATTTAAGAAAAGAAGCCATCTCCGTAACATAAAAGTGCAAAGTGAAGCAGCAAGTGCCTATGTAGAAGCTGCAGCAAATTTTCCAGAAGATACAGCAAGACAATTGATGAAGGCGGCTGCCCTAAACACTAGATTTTCAAGGCAGAAGAAACAGTCTTAAAAAGGAAGAAGATGTCATCTAGGATTTCCTTAGCTAGAAAGAAGTCAATTCCTAGCTTCGAAATTTTGAAGGACAGACTGACTTTTATTAGGAGCTAAAACAGCTGCTGACTTTAAGTTGAAGCCAACGCTCATTTATCATTTCAAATATCATAGGACCCTTAAGAATTATGCTAAATCTACTCTGAGTAAGCTCTATAAATGGAAACTAAGCCTGGGTGGTGGCCACATCTGTTTACAGCATGGTTTACTGAGTATGTTAAGCCTACTGTTGAGACCTACTATCTATAAATATTTTTTTCAAAATATTACTGCTCATTGACAATGCATCTGGTCACTCAAGAGCTCTGAGGGAGATACATGCAGAGATTAATGTTATTTTTATACCTGTGAATATAGCATCCTTTCTGTAGCACATGGATAAAGGAGTAATTTTGACTTTCAAATATTATGATTTAAGAAATACATTTCATGTCCGGGCACGGTGGCTCAGGCCTGTAATCCCAGCACTTTGGGAGGCTGAGGTGGGCAGATCACTTGAGATCAGGAGTACAAGACCAGACTTACCAACATGGTGAAACCTAGTAAAAATACAAAAATTAGCCTGGTATGGTGGTTGGCGCCTGTAATCCCAGCTGCTCGGGAGGCTGAGGCAGGAGAATTGCTTGAACCTGGGAGGCGAAGGTTGCAGTGAGCAGAGATCACTCCATTGCACTCCAGCCTGGGCATCACAGCGAGACTCAGTCTCAAAAATAAATAAATTAATTAAAAAAAATACCTTTCATAAGATTACAACTACTGCTATAGATACTAATCCCTCTGATGGATCTCAGCATAGTAATTGAAAAACATTTGGAAAGGATTCACCATTGTAGATGTCATTGAGAATATTTGTGATTGATGGCAGGAGGTAAAATATCAACCTTAACACAAGTTTGGAAGAAGTTGATTCTAACCCTCCTCGATGACTTAGAAGGAAGGGTTCAAGACTTTAGTAGAGGAACTAACTGCAAGTAAGGTAGATATAACAAAAAAAGAAAAAACACCAAAAAAACAAAACAAAACAAAACAAAACCTAGAATTAGAAGTGGAGCCTGAAGATTGGACTGAATTGCTATAACTCATGGTAAAACTTTAATGGATGAGGAGTTGCTTCTTAATGGATGATCTAATAAAGTGGTTTCTGGAAGTGAAATCTACTCCTGGTAAGATGCTGTAAACATTGTGATATGACCACAAAGGATTTAGAATATGTTATAAACTTAGTTGACAGAGCAGTATCAGGATTTGAGGTGTATGAGACCATTCTTGTGTTGCTGTAAAGAAATACCTGGGACTGGGTAACTTATAATGAAAAGAGGTTTAATTGGCTCATGGTTCTGCAGGCAGTACAGGAAGCATGGCATCAGCATTTGCTCAGCCTCTGGGAAGGCCTCAAGGAATTTTTACTCATGGCAGAAGGTGAGGCAAGAACAAGCATGTCACATGGTGAAAGCAGGAGTGAAAGCGAGTGGTGGTGTGGGGTGCCACACACTTAAGCAATCAGATCTCAAGAATACTTACTATTGCAAGAACATCACCAAGCCATGAGGGATCCACCCCATCACCCAAACACTTCCCATCAGGCTCTGCCTTCAACACTGAGAACTAGATTTCAACATGAGATTTGGGGAAGGACATATGTCTAAACTCTATCAGA
This sequence comes from Mandrillus leucophaeus, assembly GCF_000951045.1. NCBI lineage: Eukaryota > Metazoa > Chordata > Mammalia > Primates > Cercopithecidae > Mandrillus > Mandrillus leucophaeus. The sequence continues at coordinate 1,645,053 of NW_012106319.1, forward strand.
GAGGATTGACTCCAATTTTGAAAGAAGTTCTTCTGTGGATCAAATGCTATTGAACAGTATCGTACGCTACAGAGAAATTTTGGTGAAAGAAAGAGTCGACGGATGTGACAAACTGTATTGTTGTCTTATTTTAAGAAATTTCCACAGCCACAACAAGCTTTAGCAACCAACACCCTGGTGAGCAGCCATCCACATCGAGACAAGACCCTCCACTAGCAAAAAGATTACCACTCACTGAAAGCTCAAATAAGCATTAGCATTTTTTAGCAGTAAATAATTTTTAATTAAGGCATATGCATTTTTTAGTCATAATACCATCGCACATTTAAAAGACTAACATAAACATAACTTTAATATGCCCTAGGAAACCAAAAAAATTGTGTGGCTCACTTTATTGTGATATTTCCTTTATTCTTATGGTCT
>NW_012106319.1:1645525-1646148 GCF_000951045.1 Mandrillus leucophaeus
AAATAATTCAATGTGCATATTTACAGAAATATCAATTACAGCATTGTATGTAACATACAAAATATTCAAAACAACTCAAATGCTAATCCATAATATACGTAGTGAAATTGTGATATATTTTTTAAATGGCAAGCAATACAAATGAATAAATTATAGTTTCACTAAATATAACTCTTACACACACACACACACACACACACACACACACACAGAGAGAGAGAATTTAAAAAAAATAAATTCCAGCCGGGAGCGGTGGCTTACGCCTGTAATCCCAGCACTTCGGGAGGCCAAGGTGAGTGGATCACCTGAGGTCAGGAGTTTGAGACCAGCTGAACAACATGGTGAAACCTCGTCTCTACTAAAAATACAAAAATTAGCTGGGTGTGGTGGTGCATGCCTGTAGTACCAGCTACTTGGGAGGCTGAGGCAGGAGAATCCCTTGAACCTAGGAGGTAGAGGTTATAGTGAGCTGAGATCACACCACCGCACTCCAGCCAGGCGACAGAGCGAGACTCCATCTCAAAAATAATAAATAAATAAATAAATAAATAAGTTCTGCAAACAATATAGATTATTCCCCTTTAAAAAAATTGAAAAACAAACAATCGAAAAAAGCAATCAGG
>NW_012106319.1:1646198-1649662 GCF_000951045.1 Mandrillus leucophaeus
ACATAGCAATTTTGCTTATATCCTCAGTCCAGAATACACAAAAGGTGATCAGCTTTATGAAAGGATGGAAAAGTCGTTAAAATTATGGAGAAATACAATAAGGGGTGGGGAAGGGGGCTATATTTATTTTACCCAATTCCAAGAAATACAGGAATAAAAAGTGGCTGCATCAAGTGCTTAAGCACACAGTCCAAACAAGCACACCACACACCAGATGAGGGCTCCATTTCTACCTCCTTGCATTCGTGTAAAGCATTGTTAATGTCATGAAATCCTATTCTCTTTCTACCTTCTGTCCTAGATAGAGCTGGCCAGTATTTCACTCGCTATGAATGAATATGAAATTTTCTTCAGAATTTTACAGATGCAGAAATCAAAATTTAGGTTTAATTTTACCTGAAGCAAAATATATAAAGTCAAGTGTGCATTGAGTGCTTTTCTCTGTGGTTGCAAACACGCTTTCATATATTGGGAATATGAAGAATCCTTGGATGTTAGAACACTCATCTTTGATAACATAATAAATATCACAAAGTACACTCATTCTAAGGCACATGTTCCTGGCCTATCAAATGCTATCAGGTACGGAATCACTTCAAGTATAGTCATGGAAACCTACAATATGATTCCATGACTATACCTGACAGCATTTGAGTTAATCGGAAGAGAAAGGACAGTTCAAGTGAATCTCCCGAAGGCAAGCGTAGGAACCTAAGATAGAGGCTTTTTAAGGAAAAATCTGGGAACATATATAATAGAAATCCATCCTATGGAATCTGAGAAAGATACAATTTATTGAGTCATTAATTTATTACATAATTAAGAGAGCCTACTATGTGTGAAGGTACAGATTAACAAGATTGGTAGGTTGCTAATTCCATGAAGTCTACCTTTTAAAACATTGTAAGCATAGTGCTAAACAGATAAATGGCACAGTAAAAGGAAGTGTTATGTTACGTGAAGGCATGTTATGGAAAAAAATAAAGGAATAGATGAATGAATGCTGAAATTGAAGAGGTTGATGAATTTGAGATAAGAAGTTTAAGAAACACTCTCAATAGGTCAGCAGTTCGAGACCAGCCTGATCAACGTGGTGAAACCCTGTCTCTACTAAAAATACAAAAATTAGCCAGGTGTGGTGGTGCGTGCCTATAATCCCAGCTGCTTGGGAGGCTGAAACAGGAGAACCACTTGAACCCAGGAGGCAGAGGTTGCAGTGAGGTGAGATCACGCCACTGCACTCCAGCCTTGGAGACAAAGTGAGACTCCATCTCAAAAAAAAAAAAATTAAAAAAAAAAAAAAGAGAAAAGTATCCATAAAAAAGAGTTAAGGTAAAGTTTATAAGGAATGTGTCAAATATTGCACAAGAGACCCCAGCAAATAAGTCTTTAGCACTCCAAGAAGAGTCAGTGTTCAACACAATTTAGTGTGACACTTCATTGGAAGGAAGCTAATTCCTTCCAGAGGTAAACTGTTTGTTTCAGCAGGTTAGAGGGGGCATACTGTGTGTCTTATAGTCTATATTGGTCTATATTGATCCTCTACAGTTGAATATATCAAGTTCATATTGTAGATTTCTGGGAGAGGAGACATAATCTCCAAATTCAAGAAGCTTATCTAATACTTTGTTAACCAAATATCTGAAGAAATAAACATTAAAAATGTAAGAAAAAAATAAATACATGTCATACAGCATATGCAATATTCAATAGTACATTTAAAAGATTAATAGAATTTTACCACTAAGATGGACCTAAATAATTGAAACTAAAATTTTAATTTTAGATGTGATTGCTTTCTTTTAGAAAGGCAATTAGAGTTAATACATACCTATCTCCCCCAACATGCTGAATAATTCTGCTTGTTATTCTTTTCTTTCTTTTTTTTTTTTTTTGCTTTTAAACATTTATTTTACATTTTGTGAATCTGAACAATATTTTTACACAAATATTGCTCAATAAACTGTAATGCAATTAATTTATTCAAAATGGGGAAGTCTTCTTAAAAACTGAACTCACAACACTCAAGTTTTACCTTAAAACTGAGAAAGTCTGAAAGCCTGAAAAGTTAGATTTTAAAAAATGAGATGGATATGATTTACATATATAAATTCACTGAGTAATAAGAGGAAAATGTTGCAAAAATTTGTCAAATGTTCTAAGGATAACTCCAACTTTTGTATAGAGAAGCAACAAAAACAAGTTTAGGTGACTCATATAGGAATATTTACCTACTTGTTAGCACAAGTTCCTCAAGTACTGCTACAAATTTAAAGAATTTTGCACATCAGCAAAATGGGACATTTATTGAATCTTGGAGAGGGAAGTTCTGCATTCAGGCAAAATAAACATTGCAGTTTTGAGCTATTTTCATTACTCAATTTTTTAAAATACAAAGCATTTCAGTTTCCCAAACTATGTGGAATCACTTGAGGGTGGCATAAAATAGATTAATGCTTGCTGACATCTGAAGGATGTAAAACAGTTGTTTCACTTGCTGTGTCTCTGAGAGATGAATGAGGGCAACCTTTAGATCTGCTTCTGGATTTGTCTAAAGGTGCTTTTAATAGATCACCCAATAAAATATAGAACTATTTATACTTTTGTTCTTTCAGAATAAGTGATGTAAAGAATTCATTTAGAAATCAGATAAGAAGAAGAAAACTATAAGTTTTAGCCCTTTCAGTATTCAACCAAAAGACAGGTTTTTTTTTTTTTTTTTTGTCATATATTAATATAGAAACGGAATTGATGTTAACCTGAGACTTCTAGAAATCCAAGTTCCCAAGCTTTGCTTTTTTAGACAGTTTTAAAATGAGTTCAGAGTGAAGATTTGAAAACCTTGTTACTGTCTGAAAAAAAAAAAAAGTTAATACTGAGGGAAAAGAAATTAGAGGAAAAAGGAGCCCTACATACAAAATTACCTTCCACTAACTGCTTTCGTGAAAGAAATAAATAATTTCTTTGTATTGAAGTAATGAAGAGAGACAGCCTTTGATACAATTAACAATTACTGGTAAATTTCTATCAAATGAATATTCAAAGATGAAAAATACTGACCCACTAGTAGTCAATACTAAAAATACTAAAAAGAATTTAATATTAAATTTTAAGGAAAAAAATTAAGGCATTTTTATTCCTTCACATTATCAGTAACTTTCAGCAACTTTATTTGGTACAGTTAGTTTAAACTTAGGGCAAGGTAAGGTTTCATACAACATTTTTTTGAGTTAGCTGCTCTGAGAAATGAGCCATGCTCACCTGTAAAGACTCAAGTACAAAAAAACCTTATTTTATTGGACTTTGGAGATACTGTGTTGTTTTTACAAATTGAAATTTGTGGCAACCCTACATTGAGTAACTCTATCAGCGCCACTTTTCCAACAGCGTATGCTTACTTTATGTCTCTGTGTCACATTTTGGTAATTCTTGCAATATTTAAAACTTTTTAAATATTATCATAT
>NW_012106319.1:1651697-1657533 GCF_000951045.1 Mandrillus leucophaeus
GCACATTTAAAAGACTAACATAAACATAACTTTAATATGCCCTAGGAAACCAAAAAAATTGTGTGGCTCACTTTATTGTGATATTTCCTTTATTCTTATGGTCTAAATCCAAACCCACAATGTCTCCAAGGTGTGCCTGTATTTATTATTTAGTCATTTTTGTGTACCAAGACCCAGTGTTCTCTTGCCATTTATTCATTTTTTAAAATCTATTTTTAAAGTAGTTGTCTTTAAAATTTAATATATATCATTCTGTTGCCTACATCACTTAAGAGTTATTGAATTTGGGCGCAGATATATTTGCTATTTAACAGATAAAATTAAATGCTATGTCGAATTGTCGTTATTTCTTACAAGGATTTGAAGTAACTGTAGCTGAAGTCTAAATGCACAGGAGCATCAAGTGCAGATGTAGAATTAGTATCTCATTCTATCCTCATTCTTTTTCTACATATATATCAACCCCAACATGCTCATTTATTTATTTTAAATGATGATATACATTTTATAAGCACTGAGCCAGACATGCAAATGACAGATTGAGTCTCAGATAAATACAGTAAGTTCTCTTTGCATCTTATGCTGCTCATCTTATACTCTGGCATTATACTCCCATTAGTGTAGAATTTCAGGTATTCTAATGCCTAAAAGAATTTATGCAGTTTCAGACTCATTACAATCTAGTATAAAATCCAGTTCTTAGGTTTTCTTTCCCAGTGCTTTAATAATAAGCCAAAGTCTTCTATATGAAACTATTTAACAATTACATATAAAATTACATAGAAATCAAATATCTTGCTAAGTTGTGTGTGTTGTAAACACTGAAGAAGTTACGCAGTGATAGTGTATATTGAGGAATGAGGAACTGTTGCTCCCATAAGATTAACACAGGTACACAATGGGATTGACCAGGGCAAGAGTAAGTCAAAATATGCTATATGGACAGGTGTGTTAAGAAATGTTTTAGCTGTACATCAAGTGTGCTGATCCTACATCTACATCTGTTCAAATATACACAAATATTTACCAGTCACCATTTGCCATTCAATAGCTAATCCAAATCATGGCAAGTAGGATGTACTCAATCAATGCCGCCAAAGTAAATTTAGTCACATTCCACCTCTGCTCTTTTAAAGAGGGAAATATAAAGCTTTGTTTTACACTAATTCAGTTTGCCTTTGATTATTATAACAAAAGAGACTAAAGTGGAGCAGAAAAAAATTATCTTTACACAAAGCACCGTTTTGTCAAATAATTTTCTAGGCCTTGAGAAATAACAGATATACTGTTACAAATTGCCCTAACTACATGTGATTCTTGAAATATATGAGAAAACTGGAAAGTAATGATTAAATGTAATAGGTTTCCTTATACCCTGACATTGAGAGATGAGACCTGATGAGGGAGAGATAGCCATGCCCCTCAGGCTTCCTTAAAGCAGGTAACATTGCTTTGAAAATCTTATGAGATAGTATTTTTAGTTTTAGGATTTTCAATGTGGGTTTCCTGGTTAATTGTGACTTGCATTAAATGGTGCCTCTTTAGCATCTTTTATGGACAATGCTTGAAAGTAGATCTAATAGAATGTGGCCAACTCCAAACCTTGGGATAATGGTGCCAGCTGAGGCATTTTCAGGAAGTTGTTTTGATATATAGCTGCTATAAGTAGCTTGAACATGACTATTCTTCAATAATATGGCAAGTATATTAAAACATCCTAGAAGTTATATTATAAGAATAGTTAGGACATAGGACCATACTTCCTAGATGGAGTAACTCTTTTGCAATCATTTTACTTAGTGCCTTAGTCACCTCTCATTTGTTGTGACATAGCTTATTTATTTGTCCCAAAACCGAACGGGTAATGTTGTAGGAGTATTTTCAGAAGCCTCTCTTACAAAATCTCTATAGAATGTAGAGCACATGACTGAATGTCATGCATTTGAATGTCACCTGTGAAGGTGTTATGTTATGAAAAACAGCAACTATGGCACTGAGACATAGAGATCCACAGTATCATCCTATTTAGTAATGCTATTATTGTTTTCCTAGTTTTGGGTCTAAATTGGTGATTATTTTAACATTATGAGTGACATGTAAGTACCTCATAATGTACTAAGTCGGGACCCAATTCTGGAAACTAGCTCCTTTTGCTTCTCAATAAACCAAGGACAACAAAAGCAAAAACTGAGAAGAAAGATTCTAGGAAGATTCATTCATTGTTTATGCCAATCACAGCCAAGTGCATGCTACAAAATAATTAAAAGACACATAGTGGCTGGGCCTGGTGGCTCATACCTGTAATCCCAGCACTTTGGTGGATCACCTGAAGTCAGGAGTTCAAGATCAGCCTGGCGAACATGGTGAAACTGCATCTTTACTAAAAATACAAAAAATTTAGCTGGGCATGGTGGTGCATGCCTGTAACCTCAGCTACTCAGGAGGCTGAAGCAGGAGAATCACTTGAATCTGGGAGATACAGGCTACAGTAAGTAGAGATTGTGTCACTGCACTCCAGCCTCAGTGACAGAGTGAGACTCCATCTCAAAAAAAAAAAAAGGGTGGGGGGCACATAGTGACTTTGTACAAGTGTCTCAGGTATTTACTTTAATATGTATGCCTGGTGACAGGCCCTTATGATATATTCTTTTGTGTGTTTTTTAAAATACCAAGTCATTCATCTAGTCTTAAATTTGAATGGAATCTGGAACATACTTCAGACATCAATTCACTCAGTTCACAAATAGGGAAATTATACAGGCTAATAAGTTGTTTTAAATGGCGGAAGTTTAGAAATTGTCTTCCATGGTGGCTCAGATCCAAGATCTCATCTTTTCTTGGTGTATTTTGTATTGTTTAAGCTCTATTACTCCTTCTTATGGCTTCATCGAATTTTGTCATTTTTTGTGTGCTGATAAAAAATAAAAGGTAATTTTAAATACATATAAAATAACAAAAATGTTAGTTTCAGAATCACTGAAGATATGGAAGCAGTGTAGAAAAATGTAGGAGACTACAGATCACAGCAAACTCTGTGAAATGCCCTCCTTTTTGTTGCCATCTGCCTGTCATTGACATGGCTTTTACTGTCTCTGAGGCACTGAATCAATACATTGCCATATTGAGTGATAATATTATATGTAAATACCTCCAAGAGGATTTTACATGCAATAATGACTCTTTGTGACTTCTCTTTCTTTTCCAAAGCAGATAAAGTTATTTTACGTTGGGCAGCAAATGACTACATATAATTTATGTTTTGGAGAACAACTAATTCCTGACCTACAATTCAGCATTACAGGAAATGAGTTAATTTTAAAAATATATGAATATAGAGATAGTTCATTTTCAAAGATATTTTTAACACTTCTTGTTGAAAATGTCTGCTATACGAGAAAAGAGAACCCTATTACCTTGTTGGTGGGAATGTGAGTTAGTATAGCCACTAGGGAGAGGAGTATGGAGATTCTTCAAAAACTAAACCTAGAACTGTCATATGAATCAGCAATCCTACTGCTAGGTGTATACTGAAAAGAAAGGAAACCAAAGCCAGGCATGGTAGCTCACTCCTATAATTCCAGAACATTGGGAGGCAGGGGCAGGCAGATCACGAGGTCAAGAGATCGAGACCATCTTGGCCAACATGGTGAAACCATATCTACTAATAATACAAAAATCAGCTGGGCATGGTGGCACGCACCTGTAGTCCCAGCTACTGGGGAGGCTGAGGCAGGACAATCACTTAAACTGGGGAGGTGGAGGTTGCAGTGAGCCGAGATTTCTCCACTGCACTCCAGCCAGGTGACACAGCGAGACCCTGTCTCAAAAAAAAAAAACCAACCAACAAACAAAAAACGGAAATCAGTATATCTGATGTTGATAACTTCATCAAGAGAAGAGATATCTGCATTCCAATGTTTCTTGCAGCACTATTCACTATAGCCAAGATTCAGAAGCTACTTAAATGTCCATGATTAAAAGAATAGATGAATACATTTTACATCAGAATGCATAAAGAACACACAAGTGAAACAAATACAACAAACCAAAAGAAAATAAATGCATTATATAAAGAAGTTCAAAGGTGAGTATCTAGAATATTTAGATCTATGTAAGTAATAGAAAAACAAGTCAAAAATCAAAATAACAAACCAATAAGAAAAACGAACAAAGGTATAAGCAAGAAAATCACTAAGTAAAAAATTTAAAAGAAAGAAAATATTTTCAGGCACACACACAAAAAGGAAATGCAAATTAAAATATTACAATTATTACAAATGAGATAAGAACAATAGTTATGTTTGGTAATATCAAATATTAACAATGTGGTGGGAAAGTGGACACTCTCAAAATGAACTGGCAGCAATGAATATTCACAAGTCACATTGGATGGCAACTTGATTACATTTGTTGATATATAAAGTACACTTGATCAAAGGCCACTTCCTAGTTCATATGATAGAGAAATAGTTACACAGATATTCTACAGGTTCAGCCAAGTTAGGACTCCAAAATAGATTGCAGGTAAGAATGTGAGTTGCAGTAAAGTATGTACAATATGACACCATTTACTGAAAGCTAATGAAGAATTCAGAACTATATTTTTATAAGACAATAATGCAAAATGATCAGCAGCAAAATGATCAGCAAATTGATAGCTTCTAGGGAATGGAGTGAATGGGTGTTGGGAGTTAGAATAAACAGAATTGGTTGTGTTTTTTTAAGGCTATAGATTCATGTTTCATTTATATAATTGATATGGTTTGGCTCTGTGTCTCCAGTAAAATCTCCTCTTGTAGCTCTCATAATTCCCATGTGTTGTGGGAGGGACGCAGTGGGAGATGATTGAGTCATGGGGTCAGTTCTTTCCTGTGCTGGACTCATGATAGTGAATGGGTCTCACAAGATCTGATAGTTTTGACAACGGGAGTTTCTCTGCACAAGCCCTCTCTTTTCCTGCTGCCAACCACGTAAGATGTTACTTGCTCCTCCTTGCCTTACGCCATGATTGTGGGGCCTCCCCAACCATGTGGAAACGTGAGTCCAATGAACCTCTTTTATAACTTGTCCAGTCTTGGGTATGTCTTTATCAGCAACGTAAAAACAGACTAATACAATATTTAAATGAAATAAGACAATATCCCTGAAAAGGAATAAAAGTAATAAGGAAATAGAATTTCTAGAATATGGGAGAGTGGTAAATTTTAGATTAAACTGTGAGTGTATATTCTATCCCATTCTATGAGCGAGGTAACCTACAGAATGGGAGAAAATATTTGCAAACTACCTACTCGACAGGAGATTAACAACCTGAATATATAAGAAGCTTAAACAACTCAATAGGAAAAATGCAGTTGGAGTTTTAAAATGGGCAAAATATCTGCATAGACATTTCTCAAAAGAATTCATAAAAATGTCAAACAGATATTTGAAAAATTGCTCAACATCACTGATCATCAGAGAAATGCAAATCAAAAAGACAATGAGATTTTATCTCACCTCAGTTTAAATAACTTTTATCAAAAAGACAGGTAAATACAGGCACTAGCTAGGATGTGAGAGAACACATATTCTTTTGTAGTAGACCAATTTTACCATCCTGACCCCAACATGCCTCTGTTCCTTGATTCCATCTGCTAGATTTATTTGAGTTTAGGTTTTCCTTCTATTATTTTGAAGAAAAAATTTACATATATATAAATATATAAACATATTCAAATATATCACTATGTAAGTTTATACATCAAATATATAAATATGTATTTGGATATATAAATATTTAAATTTTATAATCAAATGAAACATATATAAATATATTTAGATAAATATTTAAATA
>NW_012106319.1:1657583-1707711 GCF_000951045.1 Mandrillus leucophaeus
TCAATATTCTATAAACAGTTGCCTTATTATGAGTTAGGATGGAACTAGAGTCAGTATAATCTCAACAAAAAATCCTCTAAATTTAAATTTATAAAAATATACAGATTATATATAATCTCTAAGAGATCACTTATGAGATTTCTCAAATAATTTCATAACATAATGGGTTATAAAATAATTATCTTCTATGTTCTGTTTTGTCTTTCTTCCAAGGTCAAGTTTTTTGTTTGCATATGTTAACATTTCGTGGTGTTCTTTCATTACACATTCACATTAAGGATGAAGGACTTCATAACTGACTCATCTTCCTTCTGTCGATAAAGTCAAAATGTTTTACTCTTTGATTTGTTTTTTTCTGCCTATTTTCATAAGAAAAAAATTCCTTCCAGTTTTCAATTTCAAGATAGCTGACAACCTCCCATTTTCTTTTCTGATATGGGCTTCTCTTTTGTAGAAAATCCATATATTTATTTTATTGGTTATTAGGAGAAACAAAGGCAAATGCTTTTTAGACAGGAAGTAGAGATTGCCCATGCCAATTTCATTTTGTGTTTTTTTAAATTCCTAGCACTTTTGTTTTTCCATTATAATCTCTATGTACGTTTAAATTACATTGACAAAAACATTTTTATATGCTGTATATTCTCATAATTTAAATTGTAGAACACTGTATTTCCTTAATTATCTTCAGTAAGAAGATTAATCTATGCATCATTCATCCACAAAAAGTTTCTATTTAATAGATACTTAATATTTGTCATTCATGAGAGTATATACCAGGATTAAAGGATGAATCAGGCCCAGTTTTACCAGAGCGAACACGGTGGTAATTCTTATGAAATACTTGACAGACTGCTAACTTGAAATTTTGCACTCTCTATGCAATTTAGAGATCCTACATTCCAGATTCTATTTAGCTCCCTCTTGACTTCAGTTTCCTCTGGCAAAAATTGCTGCCCTCATCTTTCTATATAACTCACTAAACACAAAGTTGAAAGTGAATTTTTGCCTGAATGTATTAGATAGCTTTCATATTCTGGGAAACCTCATTTATAATGTGAAATCCCCCCCAGGCCAAAGATAGGATGAAGAAATAGATCCGACTCCCTTAGGTGGAAAGAAAAAAATACAGATTTTATTGTCTTTTTAGAGATCTAATTCTGCCTTTAATCGGAATTTATTTTAATTATAATTATTTTAAATTAAATTATAATGAATTATAATTAATTGTCAGGTTAGAATTTTCACCACTTACCTGATGGAAGGAAAATGGAATATTTGAATAGTAAGGATTGTGCCTATATATGGGTAAGGACAAAACTTTTTTTAATTGAGTGGCCTTTGTCTAAGTTATTTATTATATTTATCCCACTTAGTCCAATTATAACACTGTCTTATGCCATTTGAAAGTTGAATGTCTCTAAATATGACAGCTTTACTGAAGTCACTTTGAAACTCAAAAACATTGTAGAAAATATTGACAAAATAGTATTGTTCAAAACCTTTATTTTTCAACTAAAACTGCCCAGGAATTGAAAGGAAATATGCTTTAATTGATTTCATGTTATCTTCATTTTTAAATGTAAAAGAGTGATTTATGATGTGGCAAAGAGCAAAATATAGTGTTACCACCTTTTTGTCTCTCTCTGTAACAGAATATTAAGTAGTCTCACCTGTGCTCTAGGTTGAAGACTATCAGTTATGCACAAAACAGCATTCTACTCTAGTAAGCATACAGTTCATCTTGCTTTTGTTAAACTAAAGAAAGCAATTTTCTGATCCTTAGAAGTTTCACAGTGTTGTATAAGATGTAGTGATATACAACTTGTTAAGGCACATTAATATAAAATAAATTAAATACCTTTTTAAGGTGGTGAGTCCAAAATTTGACGATCTGTGCAGTACATCTCATCCTTTTCTCAGTCTCCTTACTTTAAGACAATTCTTGGTGGACATGACTTTTTTATTACCTTTATTTTTCGTAAAATTTTAAATATTGCAAATATTTAGCAATTTGAATATCTTAGGTAATTTAAAAATTGCAATACCTTTTTGCTGTTAATATTTTTATCAACATTTTGTTAATGTTATGGTGAGTAGGAGAAAACTGTTCCAATTAAGTCTATATAAATAAAGAAAACTGAGATACAGTAAGCCCCTTTTATCTGAAGGTATAGGTTTCAAGACCCCCAGTGACTGCCTAAAAACATGGATAATACAAAACCCTAAGTATGGTATGCATTTTCTTTTTAAAAAAATTTTTTTTTTTTTTTTGAGACGGAGTCTCACTGTCTCCCAGGCTGGAATACAGTGGCTGGATCTCAGCTCACTGCAATCTCTGCCTTCCAGGTTCACGCCATTCTGCTTCATCCTCCGGAGTAGCTGGGACTACAGGCTCCTGCCAGCACGCCCGGCTAATTTTTTGTATGTTTTTTTTTAGTAGAGACGGGGTTTCACTGTGTTAGCCAGGATGGTCTTGATTTCCTGACCTCGTGATCCACCCGCCTTGGCCTCCCAAAGTGCTGAGATTACAGGCCTGAGCCTCTGCGCCCTGCCTTGGTATGCATTTTCAATCTCATACCCGAGAACGCTACCAAATGACTAATGAAGTGATAGCATGGAGCGTGGATACGCGGGACACAGGAATGATTCACATGCCTGGGGGATGAAGCAGGTCAACAGGAGATTTAATCATGCTTCCAAGAATGGTGTACAATTGAAAACTTATGAATTGCCTATTTCAGAATTTTCCCATTTAATATTTTTGGATTGATATCCATGAGTAGCTGAAACCTTGAAACCGTGAATGAAAGGGAACTGCCATCATTTGAAAAACATCTTCATCAAAAATACCTTAATCCACAGATATAATCTCAATAAATAGAGCTTTTTATTGGCAATGACCATGGATAATAAAAAGTTGATGCATAAACTGATTTGTTCTTTCAAACTCAGCTCTCTGAGTAAAATCTCAAAGGCTCCGTTTAATTCAAGGTAAAGGACTAAAGGGCATTGCTTCAAGGGACAAAATAAAATAAAGTCTTTCTCTGATTGGAGCTAAAGGAACTTTATGGATTACATCATGTATAACATAATATATACATTTTCAAAGCCACTTTGATTCATAACCTAAATGTGCTTCATAATGTAAGGCCAATAACACTTAATGAGAAACTGCCAAAAACTGTAATAAGAAACTGGTGACAGCTATTAGCCTTGCTTGTCTTTAAGATTTTTTGTGTGTGATTACAGACCCAGCTGTCTTACCTTTCATACAGTTAAAATTTGAAGAAGTACTCAGAGGAAAACATGAAAATTGATCCTTGTTACATATTACAAACAATTAAAAAGAGATAAAAAGTAACATCATCAAACTCCTCTCTTTTTGTCTTGCTGGTTCTTATTTTATTATTAATTTATATTTTTTGAAAGATTCATAGCACTGTTCCAAAATGGCTTACATAATTTTGTATAGAAAATGTGCATACGTTGGTGTATTTCTGATGTATATTCACAAAGTAAAATACAATTAAGTCAAAACTTTTACGTTGATGTTGTTTTTCTCTTTTGTTGTTTGATTTTAATTTTAAAAGTTTTTTCATTGAGGTAAAATATGCATATATAATTTACCATCTTTCCCATTTTAAATGTACAGTTCACTGTTAATAAATATATTTATATTCTTTTTTTTCTCTTTGATTTTCATTTTATTGAGGTTCCTGTACAACCAACCTAGCCAGTGGTACCTCAGATTTTCATGTTGTGTTGTGGGATAAAATTACTTATCTGCTCAGTTTCATTATCAGGATTACAAGAATATGCCATTTATTATTGTTTGAAGGACAAATCTACAGCTAGTTTTCTAGCATCCAGGACTTCAGGACTTTAGTGGGTGTGTAAAGGGGTGGTAAGGAGAGACAGAAAAGGAGGCTGTGAAAGTCATTCACTTAAGCAGTGACAACCAAACCAACATACAAGCGGCAGACCCTTTTTGCTTTTTTAAATTAGTAAATAATGTTTCTTTAAATAATAATTTTTAATAATTTTATACCTTGTCTGTTAATTTCCTGTGTCACAGGGGAAGCTTCATCTCACTTTCCCTTCTTTCAAAGCAAATGGTTTCCATTGCCATTTTATAAAATAAGGGAAGCATCCTTCAGCTTACCATGTTTCTCTTATTTAAACCTTTGACACCTTAACTGTATGTTCTTATTTTAAATATTTCTCTCAGTATATTAATTGGAGACTTATTTTTTATTTCCTGATTTATCATTTCCTTAAGTTTTATGGTTTTTCCCTCTCTCTCTTTATTTATTTTTGTGGGTATTTTTTCATATGGCAAATGTTCTTCAAGTCTCTCTCAGCTTTATGTTGCCTCTTTTCCTATTTAAGAATCAAGACGTTCAAAGACTAACTCTTGGTGGGCAAAGGTTGTCCCCTGCAAAATTCACTCTGGGTTCGGCAGATGAGGAGTTGGTCATATTGTTGGGAGTCTTCTGGAGTGCTAGAAGAAAATGGTTTTACCCATAATAGCTACCTTCTTTTCTCCAACTATTTAACATATTTTGTCTTCTTCCCTGCCCAACCACCCAACAACCTCTTCTTCCTTTTGGCAGGAAGTGTTAGGTTTCCTGATATCTGAGGTGAGACAAGCGATGCAGTTCTTAACATTCACTTTCAATTAATCCGTCTCCATAGAGTACCATTTCCAACTTTCCTTATAACTTCTATCTCTGATATAACAGCCTGTCTGACTTTCTGTTGTGCAATACAGACACCTTCTCTGGTTTATCTCTTTGCATATGCACTAGGTCCTGGCTCCTGCTGCCATTTTAAAATCTCCTAATCTTTTTCTCTTTCCTGAGCTTGTTGAAATCTCTGCTTCTCGTAGCTTGTTTATTCGCCCCATGATTATGGCTTTTTACCAGTATTTTTCCCTTATTGTAATTTTACTTAAGCAATGAGAGGAAATAAACATACCCTGCCTTGTAAACTTGAAGCATTATTATCTTTTTTGGATATAAATAATTTGGACAAAAATATTCACTTTCCAAAGTGAATAATAAAAAGTTACACATTCACAAGTTGTTACCAAGTAAGTCTATATTTCCTAAAAGAAAAGATTGTGAATAATTACTTAATTGAATTACTAATGACAAATTAGATTAGTCAGCTAATCTTCATAATACAGGCTTCTAAGTTGGTATTGATTTTTTTCTCTGTAATTCTTGAAAACGCATATTGAAGTTTATCATTTTAGGCAATTGCACAATTAACGATAGCTGTTCAAATTAGGCATGAAGAAAGTATGCTATATACAGATGGCAACCTGACTTGAGCTATCTGTCACTTTAAGAAGGAATTACCCCACTGGAAACTGACTTTTATACATTACATCCATATTCTTCCTTCTTTTTGCTTTCTTCCCATACCCTCTGCCTGTCTGTTAGTTTATAGATCACTTCCAATGCACAGTATCTTTGCCAGAATAGATGGCAATGCCTTTCCCTTGTTTGGTCACCTGTAAAAATTATATCTGTTGCTCAAATGTTCATTTAGGTAAGACCTCCTTGGTGATGCCTTATGGCCTCTCAGAGTTCCTGATCTCTGTAAATCAGTCTATTATGAAAATTGCATTGTTATACTTTCATATTTCTTTCAATTTGTTCGTAAATGTTTGCAGGGTGGAAATGCATTTTTAAATCACCTACTCCTGGTTTTCAACTTAGCCCTTTTCCCTTAGAATATGTGAAAACGTATGTATTTAACAAATTAATTATGTGAATATATGTTACATTTATGCTGTCAAAGAAAAATTACAGTGGATAAGTTTAAAAAGCAAGAAAGACTTTATTCAAGACTATTGCAATGGGGGAAAATTATACTTAACTCCGCTAGAACGAAAGGTGGGAGAGTTTTTAAGTACAAGAGAGAACTAGTAGAAAAGTATTGGAGGGTGTTAGGGAGAGGTTGGTCAGTGTGATCAGGTCATCTGTGTTTGCTAATTGTCCTTTATCAAAGTCAGGCTCCAACCTTCCAACAGAGATCGGAAGATAGGGACTCTATCTTTCTTCATGATTATATTTCAAAGGAATGGCTCCCATGTCTTGAGATAGACATTTCTGGGTTGTAGAAGATTTACATCTTGAAGGGCCAGAAAAAGAATTTACAATGGAGAGTTTTCAAAGTAAATACTCTAAGAAAATGTAGGTCAAGGACCTATGGTCAAGATGAAATGTAATTAGTCAAACTGAGAGGAACTCTGATAAAAAATCTCATCTGGAAACAACTGGCTTATATATATTTAAGAATTATTTAATGTATTCTTAACCAAAAACAATATTTTAAAAAGTTGTTTATATGAAGTTTAATCATTAATTAAAATTTGAAACACCAGTGGTTATCAGATAACACAATGCTAGACCTCTTTAGATGTGCTTTCTCCAGAATAGAAAGGTTGGACTGAAGGATTTCTGGATATATACAATGCATATTGAGGAGACTCATGGCTGGTTCTTGAGAAAATATTTTCATTTTCTCTCTTTCAGTGCTTGACTTTTCTCACGTTTCTGTGGAGATGGAGTATTAATCCATCAAGTTGTATTTGGTCATTTGTTTCCATAAAAAACGAATATCACAATTTTTATTTAATACATATTTTGCACTTTGCACTGTGTCAGTGCTTGCCCATACCCTTACTTCACGCATCTTACAAGTCTGTCCCCTTCCAACCCTTCCAAAGAATTGCTTTTATATGTTAATATACTACCACTTCTGTTTTTATCAAAGGCAAGTACACTTATTTGGGTATTTTATCGATTGCATCTTTCATTGTGTCCTGTTTTAAAGCACATGTTAAAATTTATTTTTAAACTGACTGTAGAAAAATATTTCATCCTTTGAATTTTTTTTTAATTCTAGTAGATAATAAAGGAATGTAGCTGATTGTGTTTTTCTGTTACGCTTTGATCTATACAAAGTCTACCAAACAATACTACAATTTGACCTATAGCAATTTTCATCTAATATATCTGTGTCTTCTGTCCTTTTTTTTTGACCAGTTTTTTTTGTTGTAATATATATCTTGTTTTGGTGTTGATTGGTTGTATTTTGTTATTGCATTATGCATTTATGCATGTTCTTAATAAGCTGCTTCAAGATCTTTATTATATAATGTGGAGTATAAACATAAAAGAATACACAAATACTTAAAAATGCTTAAGGAAATAAATAAATCCTTAGGGAAGGCCCTGAATTGAAAAGTGGGTCTAAAGCACACATCTGTAATGTCTATAAAAATCCATGATTGAAGATGACCGTGAAATGAGAAAGAATTTTGAAGTGTTTTAAATAAATCAGGATCTTTTCCTTAAATATTTTATATTTAAAATCCATGATTCTAAAAAAATGTTCAAAGAAGGCACTATTTTTTTTTTTTGCTTATGTGTTTTGCAACATTTTGTCATTCTGGAAGAACAAAATATTGGATATTCTTCCTACACACTCATTTTAAGGATATTTCTAAAGAGATGGCATTTCATTTTCCACAGGAATACTGCTGCTTTTATTGCATGGTTGGTTTCATTGTGAAGATATTATATAAATGAAGCATACAAGAAAGATTCAGTTTGGAAGTATTGAGTTTATTTATCCTTGATTATTTGCCTGTAAGAAAATTCATGACTTTTCTTGCTTTCTAGTTATATTTTTAATTTATGAAAAAAATACAAATTTTTAAAATATTAATTTACAGTCATAGAATATCTTTTCCCTTTTCTTTGAAAGAAAAGAGAAGCACAAGAAGACACATTTAAGATTAAACTGGATGATTGGGAAGGAAAATGATATTGTGTGTTCAGAAGACTGGTAAAGGGAAATTTATATTTAATCTCCTAATCCAACAATATTCTGTGCCAGATTATGTTCTATATCATCCATATATTTTTAAGGAAAACATGAATAAACTGTTTTTATTTTATTCATGCTCCTTGGATAAACATCTTTCTATCCTAATTTTAATAATTGTGCCTTAGCACATGATTAAGTGTTCTTGAGAGGGTAACAAATAGGTCGAGCACAATAGTTAGCTCTACTTAAATAGATTTTAAATGCCCTTGTTTGATTTCTGGTTTTATTTCTTATCAGTGGTAAATGACTCATGTCACAGCATAAGAAGGTAGTATCTGTACTACCCAAAAAGTACAGCAGTATCTGTACTACCTAAGAAGGTAGTATCTGTATGCAGTTTACTGGAGTCAGAAGTGATAGTAAGTCACTTTATGCTAGCAGACATCATTACATAGTTAAGTAGGCTATTGTAGTAAGCATTAATTTCTGTGACAGAGATACATTGAGTCATACTGTGCTGCATTTAATGGTATGTCCACTCACCAGTAGTTTTAGATATTGAAATAATCTTCATTCCATAACCATCCTTATGTCAACAACTAATTTATTAACAATTGAATTAAGAGAATATTTGTCATATTCTCTTTTTTGTGTTATAGAAATTGAGTTTATTTTTTAGAGCAGTTTTAAGTTCATGCAAAATTGAGCAGAAGATACAAACATTTCTCATATACTCACTGTCCTACCCATTCATAGCCTCCTTCATTATCAACATCTCCCAACAGGGTGGTATATTTGTCACAATTAATAAACATACATGGACACATCATTATCACCCAATTGATAGTTTCCCATTAGGGCTCACTCTCGGTATTGTACATTCTGTGGATTTTGACTAATATATAATGACATGTATTCACCATTATAGTATCATACAGAATAGTTTCACGGCACTAAAAATCCTCTGTGCTGCATGCATTCATTCCACCCTCTCCCTAATTCCCAGCAACACCTGATCTTTTTACTGTCTCCATAATTGTGCCCTTTCTGATTTATTTAAAACATTTCAAAATTCTTTCTCACTTTATGGTCATCTTCAAGCATTGATTTTTATAGACATTACAGTAGATATGTGCTTTAGACTCACTTTTCAATTCAGGGTTTTCTTAAGGATTTAGTTACTTCCTTAAGCATTTTTAAGTATTTGTGTATTCATGTCTATACTCCACATTATATCACAGCGATTTTTTGACAGCAGTTTGTGAAATGTGCATGCGAGGGATCTAAGTTGCATGCTCCTATGAGAATCTAATGCCTGATGATTTGAGGTGAAACAGTTTCATCCTGAAACCATTCCTCCCATCCTATCTGTGGAAAAATTGTCTTCCATGAAACTGGTCCCTGGTGTCAAAAAAACTTGGGGACTGCTGCTATAGATCAATTTAGGAAGAAGTGATATTGTGTCAGTGTTTAGTCTTACTATCCAATGTTATGGAATATCTCTCCATTTGTTAAGTTCTAATTTGATTTCTTTCACCAGCATTGTTTATTTTTTTCATATAGATCTTGTGCACATTTGTTAGATTTATACCTAAATATTTCATTTTGGGAGGTATTAATATAAATGATATCCTTTACTTAATTTTAAATTCTCAGTGTACTCTTTATATGCTAGACAGAGTGCTACAGCCTAGGGATGGCCATAAGTCAGAAAAGAATCTCTTGTTTACTTTCGGTTGCTTTTTTCAGTATTCCATACTGGAATAAAATGGTAGTTGCCACCAAAATGTTTGACATCAAAAGAGAAAGAAAATTAATTTTCAGATGATGATACAACTGAAAATAAACTTAAATATATTTACTCTTTAAAATTGATTGCAACCATTTTTGTATTGCTGAGATGAGGTTTCCAGTGTTTAAATTATCATTTTGGGTATCATACCTTTTGCAGGAGAAAACATTAAAAGTTAGTGATCCATTAACAAATTATGAAGATTTCATTCTCCTTAGGGTTTAAAAATGTAATTTTCCAAAACATTCCCTTATTTATCTTTTGTTTATTTAGGCAAGAAGTTAAGTACCTTTTGAGGTTTCCTTATGCATTTCATTGGAAGCAAACAAGTATAAATACCTATCCATTAAAAGATACAAGTTAACCAGTATATTATGTATTTTTAGGAAATATTAAAAAGAATATTAATTCATGTAGATTTTACATTTATTTTAGTTCTTAGTAGCTCCTCTAGTCCAAACCATTCAAAATCTTTCTCTTTCTCTCTCATATAAATGATACACATCCTCATGTGTGCCAGGGGGATAAAAATTCCATAGTTCAATGTGATCAATGAAAACTCATCATACCTGTATAAAATGTTAATAGAAAAATTGAGGTGTTGGGCAGGCACGGTGGCTCACACCCATAATCCCAGCACTTTGGGAGGCCTAGGTGGGCAGATCACGAGGTGAGGAGATCGAGACCATCCTGGGCTAACATGGTGAAACCCCGTCTCTATTGACAATACAAAAATTAGCCGGGTGTGGTGGCTGGCACCTGTAGTTCCAGCTACATGGGAGGCTGAGGCAGGAGAATCGCTTGAACCCAGTAGGCAGAGGTTGCAGTGAGCCGAGATCATGCCACTGCACTACAGCCTGGGCGACAGAGCGAGAATCCGTCTCAAAAAAAAAAAAAAAAGAAAAGAAAATGGGGGTGTTAAGTTGTCTTTTCATTTTTTTCCTAAGGGAGAAGAACTGGTATGTTAGGCAATGAATAGGAGGATAATTAAATTACAAGGACCTGTAATGCTTGGAAATTTAAGGCATGATGATATGTTTGTTTTTGTTTTTGTTTTGTTTTGTTTTAAAAAAGCAACAACAAGGTATCTTAGACAGGAAAACATGAGCTTGGAGAATAAATTTTAAAATGTTATGAAAGTCTATAGAAGGAGCTCTCCCCTTTGTATATTTAAAGTCTCAACATAGTAAAATTACTATGGCATTATTTGTTTATTTTATTAAAGAAAAGCTCAGGTAATTCAACAAGACACTGTATCTTCCAGAAAATCAGCTATGCTCTGTTCACTCCTATATACACTGCCTCCTAGGTTGTATCTGTAGGTGTATTACTTACATTTAAACAGATATTGCCAAAAAAGCAACAAAAGAAAACTATTAAAATGTTTAGTAGTAAAAATATTTAAAGTGTATCATGTAAGATTGTGATGTAAGATAAAAGGAAATGAAAGAAAACCATCATATCTATAATTCTAATAAACATATTTAATGTTTTTGTTGTTATAATTTTGGAAAAGTATAACTTTGACCTCAAATGGATTGCTAGCCTTATCTATTGATCTCTGTTTTGCACAGCTGTTATTTTAAATAAAGAACAATTATTTTTGGTTTATTTATATTTTTTTATACTAGGTTGTTTCTTTTTTCCATAGGCATTTAACCTTTAGATAACCATCTGTGTCCCTGACAAGAATATCACATATTTTTATGATAAATATGAACACTGATAAAGAAATTGCATCTGGACTGATAGGTTTGCCATGCGTTAAGCTTCCCTCAGTGTGGTGGCCCTTGTACTTGGCATGGCCTTTGTAGAGATACTGAAAGCTCTGCCCTTAAGTTGATACAAAAGATTTTTGCCTCCTGTAGGCCATGTGAAGGTTGGGTAGCAACCACACCTGCCTGATCTGAGCTTGTCTCCTTCCTGGGTTGGGCCACCTGGTATCGTCTTAGTCTGTTTGAGTTGCAATAACAGAATATTAAAGACTGGGTACCTTAAACAACAGACATGTTTTCTTACAGTTCTGGAGACTTGAAGTCTAAGACCAAGGTGCCAGAAGATTGATTCTTGTGAGGCCAATCTTCCTGGTTTATACATGGCCATCTTCCTCCTGTCTTCTCACATGGACTTTCCTCTGTGCATGCTCAGAGAGACAGATATCTTTGGTGTCTCTTCCTTTTCTTATAAGGACACCAGTCCTATTGGATTAGGGCCCACCCTTATGATCTCATTTAAATCTAATTACCTTTTTAAAGGCTCTGACAAGATTCCAAGGAGGTCATCCTATTATTACTAGCACTGTATGATGAGGAAGTCAATCCTCTAAAATGTTGCGATTCTTGCCCAAAGCTACATCTCAGTATGTTTCGAAGCCAGCATTTTATTAAAACAGCTAAGTTTACTCTTAGGTGCAATTATCACCCAAGCAATTTTGAGCACAGAAGAACAAACCTCACCTGGCTGAAGCATAGGGAGGGCACACGAGGCAGAGGTGGAAGCAGAGAGGAGGCAGAACTCATGTTCAGGGCTTTCTATGCCATTATGAAGAAGTTGGATGCCATTTTAATTGCAAAAGAAAGACAACACGTGTTTTCAGCAGGAAAACGTTATAACTGGATAAAGTTAAATGATTATTCTGCATGCTGGATGGAGAATGGTCTGTAATGGGCAGGGATAAGATCAGAGAAACCATTAAGTTGCAGTGTGTGGACAAAAAGAAATGGTTATTTGGACTTAAGTTGTAGTAGTAAAGCTATTAGGTAGTCGATTCTGGAGACACTTTGGTGTCAGAATAACATCGACCTGTTATTCTGAAGCTTTCAATGTGGGATTGAAAAAAAGAGGAATTAAGAATGACAGCTTGGGTTGATCCTTGACAAACAATGGAGTTAAGTGACATTTATTGGGATGGGGAATCCCAAGTTAAGGGATAGGTTTTTGTGGGAAAATAGGGTTTCTGACTCAAACGTGAAGTTTAAACTGCTTGTTAGAAAATCGGGTTTGTCAGATTGGCAAAGGGAAATGTCAGTCAGGAGTTCCTAAATGAGATAAGATAACAGATCCTAAATGAGATAAGAGATCCTAAATGAGATAAGATATCAAGATACAAATGATACATGAAATTATGGCACTTGATAGAATGTTTCTGAAATTGAAGATAGAGTAGAGAAGACAAAGAACCAAGCCCTAGAATATTACACTACGGTATTGATCTGAGAAGGAGAAATCAGGAAATGAGACAGAAACTTGTACTGAGATGTTGAAAGAAACAATATGAGAGGGAGTCACGGATTTCAAGAAATAGAAGCAGTGATAGCTAAGTGTGTGAGATGTTGCTGAGAAAGTAGAATGAAAAGAAGACTGAGACATGGCTACTGCTCTTGGTAAGAGGAAACGTGGACAAAATATGTAGAAGGCAATTTCGTGAAATGGTTGGGCTTAAATCCAATTTAGAGAGAAATTGAATGAAACAACAAACTAGGAACAGCAAATACAGCTAAAGCTGTCACAAGTTTTGCTGTATGAGGAGCCCACATATGAGACCCATAGTTGAAGGTAATTTGGAAAATGTTTCCCTTTCAGTTCAGCTGTTTGCTCTTCTGTAAAATCTGGAGATTGTCGATCAATACTTGGTATTAACTAGAAATCAACATTCAATTATCTCACAATGGATCTTTGGTTTTTAGATTAACCATGACACCAATAAGAACAGCACACATTATGAAATATTTCTCTATATTAGAAAGTTCCAGTTGTTTTGAACTACATAACAACTAGTAGATGAACTGTAACTATGGTACTGTATCAATATTGCTTTCTCCACTGAGAGGCAGGCTAAATACAGAGTAGATGCCTGCATAATATCGTTCTATTATTTAACTCAGAAACAAAATAGCTCTCTGGAAGAATAAAAATACAAAAATACTAAGTATCTTGGCTGTGATAAGCATGAATTGGAATTTGAGATTTTATATATAGAAATGTTGGGAGATCCAATGATAAGAGAGTAAACTTTTTATTATTTCCTCAAGAAAAAAACGAAAGGAAAACATAATTTTGCCGTAGAAATGAGAACATATTCCAAGATGGCTGAGCTGGACTGTACAAAAGCAAATCTTAAGAAGTGGATTGGAGGCCAGATGCGGTGGCTCAGACCTATAATCTCAGCACATTGGGAGTCCTAGGCAGGAGGATTGCTTGAGGCCAGGAATTCCAGGCCAACCTGACAATAGTGAAACCTCATCTCTACAAACAAAACAAAACCAAAAAACTAGGCCAGGCATGGTGATACATGCCTGAAGTTCCGGCTACTTGGGAGGCTGAGGTGGAAGGATCCCTTGAGGCCAAGAGGTCAAGACTGCAGTGAGCTATGATCATGCAGCTGCACTCCAGCCTAAATGAGACAGTGAGACCCTGTCACTTAAAAAACAAAAAAACAAACAAAAAATCCTGGATTTAGTGGTAAAATAGTTTTGAGGGGTGACAATTCTAGGAAGCACTAAGAGAAAGGGGGAAAGAGAGGAAAGAGAGACAGGAATGGAGGGATGGCAATACGACATGCACCCACAAACTAACAGCCACCATGACAAACTGTGTTCAGAAGCACTGGCAACCTTCTAAGATAAATTTTGGAATTCAAAATTATCTAAGATAATGATTTATCTTCTCCTGTCTCTCGGAGGATGGCCTGTCCCATAGGTGGGTCGGATATGATATAGAGATACACACAAGAAGCACCAATTCTCACGGATACTACCTTCTGTGGCCAAGAGAGTAAGCTGAGGGGAATACAGGGAGAGACACCAACAAGTTAGCTTCAACAGCCTAGTTCACCAACCTCTTTTTGGGAGCTTTCGTGTTATTTAGTAGGCATTTTAAATGGGACAAAAAAAAAGATAATTTCTCTAATTTTCTAGGGGTTTTAAATCTGGGAAGCACTGGATATGCTGTTTTTATTGTATTTCTAGGTGCATATACATACACTGTGAAGATTTAGATTATACAAGCCAGACACAATAGTGGAGGGTTGCAGAAGCATTGGAGATTTGTTAAAATTATGCTTTGTGCAAACTCCACTTTCATTTATTTCATCTTTGGCAGGAAGAGGAAAAGTGAGAATAATCTATAAGCACAAATAAGCTTTGTCAGCTATGTTAACAAGACCAACTATGCCAACATGATTTCTGTTAATTGATCCATTTTGTATGTACCTGAAGTCTTTAAAGGTATTATGGGAATATATTGACAGGTTAAAAGGCAAATAACAAATGGACCTATAAAGTGGATGTTTTTAGTATGTTATAGATGCAGAAGGTGCCATAACATTTATTAAAGAGGCATAACGGAAGTTCAGATCTAAGATCAATTAATTGTACAAATTGATTAACAGAATAATCAAAACAAACTAATTTCATTCTTTTGGATCCAATGCAGTATTTGCCTATAAAATTTACCCCATTTAATATTAATAATGGAGTTGGGGAGAAGGTTTCCATGGGCAGAAATGGTGCTCGAGAGACTGAATTTCCATTACTGCATCATTCAATATTCCAATTCCCTACTCAATGTGTTTTATTCATTAGATATTTGTTTCTATAAATTCCCCTAATAAGTTCTGACCATTTACCTATTTAAACACTAAATAAGCTATAATTGATGTTAATTAATCCACTATCAAAACATATTGAACACAGTTTGATGTATTGATACATGACTTACAAAATGCATTTATATATTTTTATCCCCAAATGAATTTATATTATCAGCTGTAGACTATGTTACTGTACATTTTAATTTTATCTAAAATTTGGAATGCACCAGAAATAGAAAGAAGCACTATTTACTAAGAAGGAAAATTTCTATTTCTAATCGGGAAAATGGTATAGTTTAGAAAATATAATAGTATATGACAATGATCTTTTATAAACAAATGAATTTTTCATTGAGGAGAAAATGGACTGAAGACTAATTAGTGCATTTACACTCTCAACATTCTGAATCACTGGCCAGTCATTGAGAAGGTGTAGGTGTTACTGGCTTTTTGAGAGAGGTGCTTACCCATGTCTCTCAAAATGCTCAACTCTGAAACATACATGTAATTATATAACAAGTCTCTCGTCTGTATAAAGTGATCCAGTAAATATTGAAGTAGACATTCACAAGATAAACTTTTAAAACTAACTTTCACACTAACTCCCCCATTGTGTTTTGCTACATGACTTTGTTTTATTTAAATTTTTAATTACAACAGTTTTTCTGAGATGAACTTTGTTTAGGACACTGTTTTCTGCATATGGTCTACAAAACAGCCCCCAAATGGATATGCATCATAAATATGATTTAAAATGCAAAAGTTACCTCCTAATGCACCACCGTCTGAAGCACTTTACAATCCCATTTTCGAAACGGATCTATGCTTTACTTTTGTTATACCTATTGCAGCTGAAACAGCAAATAGTTTAGCTTATTTGTTTTGCATTTGCTTGAGATCAGAGTAAGATAAGTAGGCTTGGCTTTTGTAATACTGAAAAATAATGTAGATGTTAAGATTTTAAGTGTGGTCCTAGAAAATAAATATACTTTGACACACCATGCAAAAGCCTTTCAATGTATTTTTTAATGTGCATACATATGGATTATAGGTTCTCTGTCTTTTCAAGCACAGAACACGCACATTCGTCCTTCCTTACTATGCAGAAATTACATACTCTACTAAATTGACATATTAGGCTGAACCATAACATTGCCCAATGTATGTGCTCTATGATTTATAGTGTAATTCAGTATAACACTTACTCAAAATTAAAAGAAAAATCTTTGTTCCAGATGTAAAATCGAGGTGTCACAACATTTTACAGAGAGGCGATTATCTAGCATTATCTAAATTAAACTGACCTCGTATGTGGGAGGTCAATGATTGGTTTATACAGAGAAATGTATGCAATAAAATGGTCTGAACATGCTATAGAGCTTTCACAAATCTCTCAGTTTTTTCACTAGACTCAGTGCTGCTATTGCTTTTGCAATTTATATTTATTAATCAGCATTTTTATTTCATTTCCTATAGATTGAAGAGCATAACTATATTGAGCAAAATAGTAAATTTTATACTTTTCTGATACAAAAACAATTGGCCGGGTGCGGTGGCTCACACCTGTAATCCCAGAACTTTGGGAGACTGAGGTGGGTGGATCATGAAGTCAGGAGTTCAAGACCAGCCTGGACAACATAATGAAACCCCATCTCTACAAAAAATACAAAAAATAAGCCAGGCGTGGTGGTGGACACCTGTAATCCCAGCTACTTGGGAGACTGAGGCAGGAGAATTGCCTGAACCCGGGAGGCAGAGGTTGCAGTGAGCCGAGATTGTGCCATTGTATTCCAGCCCTGGGCAACAGTGCGAGACTCCATCTCAAAAACAACAACAACAACAGCAAAAGTCTAGACCGTTTAACTGACATTACTGTATAACTCAAATATACTTAAAGACAAAAGTAAGTACTGCACATTTTTCACCAATAGACATTTTTCTCAGATAATTTTGCTGTGATTTCACCTTGTACTTAGCAGTTATACATTAATTCAAAGGTGTCAAATAAAAATAGAATGATTATAATTATATTTTATGTCAATTATTATTTTATACATCATTTAAAATGTACAAAAGGAGATAATTTATGGATTAAAATGCAATTGTTGATTTTGCATTTTAATCCCTATGCCTATGCCATGGTCCATAGGAGATCCATATCTCCTATGCCATCTATAGAAGATACTTTTATTTTGATGGTAAGTTTACCAAATGATCTAAAATATATGGTTTGAGACTGCGAGTTAGATATGCTGGTATCCTTATTTCAATCTTAGTATAGAATTTGTTATGACCCTGCTATTCTTGTTCCCCAGATGTATCCTGAATCATCTAGGGATCTATGTTAGAGCAGTTGTATCTGTCTATACCTGGCTCTGCATATGTGTTGCTAGATTAAATCTTGTCACACAATTTTAAACAATTTCATGGCTTGAAGTGGCAAAAACATGACTTGCCGTTACTGGAGCTAAAGAGAATTTTACCTCATTTAAATGCTATTGCTGCAGTGGCCTTCCTATCTATATATTCAGAAAAACCAAGAACATCTTTTAGAGGCAGCGTGGCCCCCACCATTGATGGGTATTGAACTGGCACCGGAGATGGCGCCTTGAAGTCCTTTGAACTACATTGGTTTAAGTGTCTCAGCACAATAACATAATAAATTCAGGGTTAGGAATCTGTCCTTCTCTGCACATATATCCACCTCAAAAGTAGCCAGAGGCATCTTGTAAAAACCCATCACTAAATTATGTGTTACACAGACAGATGAGTGGCCAATAAATTGTGTTGTGTTTTGTATGTGTATGTGTGTGCATAGATGGAATAGTCTTTTTTTTTTTTTTTTTTTTTATCACATCTACTAGAATATATTGAGCTTTCTCTGATTTAAAAACCCATCACTAAATTATGTGTTACACAGACAGATGAGTGGCCAATAAATTGTGTTGTGTTTTGTATGTGTATGTGTGTGCATAGATGGAATAGTCTTTTTTTTTTTTTTTTTTTTATCACATCTCACTAGAATATATTGAGCTTTCTCTGATTTAAAAAGGAAGGTCACCTGTAACCTATTCTTTCAGTGGGACACAGATAGTGACTACATGGGAAGGAAAAGGTGACCTTTAATAATCTGTCATATTACAAGGCTTTTTTTTTTTTTTTTTTGACAGGGTCTCACTCTGTCACCCAGGCTAGAGTGCAGTGGTGCAATATCAGTTCACTGCAATATCTGCTTCCTAGGCTCAAGTAGTCTTTGTTCTTCATCCTCCCTAGTAGCTGATATTACAGGCCTGTGCCACTGCACCTGGCTAATTTTTGTATTTTTTGTACAGACAGGGTTTTGCTGTGTTTCTCAGACTGGTCTTGATCACCTGGGCTTAAACAAGTCTCTGACCTTGACCTCTCAAAATGTTGGAAATATAGGCATGAGCCACCATGCTTGGCAACAGAGCATTTTTAATGTACCTGCTACTCACTCTAAGATGGATGATCTGAGATTCTAATATTATGCATATTATTTTAATCTTTGCACAGAATGATTTTGAACATACAGCAAAAGACCTGAACTTGCTATAGAATGAGAGGGTCCGAAACAATGGACTAGTTGCTAACTCTATGAAGTTAGTGGACAAACAATTATATTTCATTATATATGGAACTAATCTATCCTAATCAATTAACTTCCTGCCATTATTTTAGCTGTTTAATTTTTCACCACATTGTAAACAACAGGAGTCACCATGTGTGAACATTGTCTAATTTCATACTACTCTGCATCATTGGAAGGCAACTGTGATTATTTGGAGACAACCTACAGGAGAAAAGAGCCAAATAGGCAATGAAGGAAAAAAAAAGTTAATGATGCACCAATCCTGGCTGGATGAAAGGGCTGTAGAGATGAATGAAGGAAAAATGAACCCATTTTTGTTCCATTGGTATTGGCATTTTTCACCACATCTATATATCTTTTCATTTTAATTCTTTGATGTTTGACTAAGGGGAGGTGGGGGTAGGCTTTAGCAGATCACAAGCTTGTCCAAGGCAATGTTAGGCACATCAGGAGCTACTTGTGAAAAGAAAAAGAAAAAAGAAAAATGACAAACGTATTTGATGTGTTTTATTTTTCTAAAAAATGGACATGTAGTATGAAATATATCTAAAAGTGTGAGCATTGAAACAGAGAGTAAGTGTCTTGGGACCAAACGCTTGTGGTACCATAGGACTCTAGCTGACTTTAGAAATTGTTTACTTCAACATCTTCATTTAAATGTAAGATCACTGTGGTTCAGATCACATGACAAAGCTAGTTTATTGTGGAAGTGTAAAGAGAGCCCAGATTTACTGTGCCTTTTTGTACTAATTTTCTTTCTAGACTGTAGGTTCTCAGAAATGAAATCACAATATTTACTTCTTGGGTATAGTTGTAATATTAACTTTATTTTCCTTTTGGTGGTTTAATATTAGAATCAACAATCGATATTAATCTAAGAGATCATAGTTTAAGTATTAATAATTTTACTATTAAATGATATTTTAAAGTAGCATCATGCAATCTGGTAAATCTCAGTTCACTTTTGCTAGTCTTTTTATAATCAGTAATAAATGGGAAAAGATTCATATTACAACATTCAGTACAACATTGTATGCTACATGATTGGAACACAGTCTACCCGGGTTTTGTTATTGTCAAAGGTATACAATTTGTTATCTTTTTATTTAAATAACATTAAGAAGTTGTTCTTGAATTACAAGTTTTATGTGTACTATTTCATTTGATTTTCCTATTAACTCTGTATTGTAAATGGGGTAGGCATTTTTAACCTCATTTGGCATTTAAGGAGGAATGACGAAAGATAAGTTGTTTGCTTTGAGTCTTGCAGTAAACTAGAATAGAGAATAAGAATGAGCATAATTCTCATGACTCTGATTTTATTACTCTTTTCCTTTGAGGAATTATAGGAACTTATAGTCAGAGCTTTCTCTGACCTTTTAAAATAAATTACAGGCAAAAATCATCTTTTTTATTTGAGAAAATATGTACAGGTAAATACCACAAATCATATTTATCACTATTTGCCTATTTAAATGTGACTGTCAAAAATTGTCAATGCAGTGAACATAAAATTAAAGCCAAGCATCTGTGCATTCCATGTACACTTTTGCAGAGGGCTGTAATCTGTATCATAGGCATCATTAACTTAAGCAATTAAGTTCAATGCCCTGGTTTCTGTTGACAAGTGTACTATTTTTAGAATTTTTCTTCGTGTCTTACATTGCTTCATTGCTCTTGCACCTCATGAGAAAAAAGAATCACATTTATGTTAAATCTTTTTAAGGTTCCTGACTGCAGCCAAAGGGTGATAAACATGAACTGTCACTGTAATTAAGTCAAAGTGCTACTCTTAAGGAAGTCCACTTAGAGAAAGCCATTACTAAAGGTGGTTACTTTAAATACAGACCGATCATTAATTTCAGGGCCACTTCTGGGTACTCTCCTAGTGATTATAAATCAGTAAAATTGGTTTACAGTGCACTAATATTCTTTAAAATAACTTAGTAGGAATCATGATTAAACAGCCACTTGGCAATGGATCATTTTCTCTTCCTAACCACTTTATTTCCTACCAATTATTGTACAAGAAGTTACATGTTGGATTTCAGGGACAGCATGTATAATTACTGACCAAATTTTTTTTAATTGCTTTTAAAAGCAAGGTGGAGTTTATGCAAGATGAAGTTATATGTCAGTAAAAACATCAGAACTTATGCTAGGAAAGGTAGTAATATTGTCTTCTCTTATTCTAACCTGTAAAAAAAGATTACATTGTAGTTGTCAACATTGATTAAATATTATAAACAATGACCAGAAAAAATACCATCTTTTAAAAGCAATGCTATAGTCATTCCTCTAATGCATGTACCTATTTAAAACTCAGGAAAGTGATCTGTAAAAGCAACATAAGAGCAATAAATATTGTCTGTATTGGCTTTGTAGCCCTAACGGAGCAAATGAAAGCCACGTCCATGAATCAATTCTGCTCAATTCAAAAGAAATCTTTCAGCGAGTTATAGGGTGTTGACACTGGGTTCAAGTCTTGGAAGCGCTAGAAAAATTCTAGTTCTAGTCCTTCATTTGGCAGGTGTGTATCTTTGGAAACATCCCAAATCTTAGATCCTAGTTTTACTGGTTGTCATTTAAGAAGCCAAGGTTACATCTCTAAGGTGAAGATCTTTGGTCTCTCCTTTGAATCTCAGGAGGCAGATGTCTTTTGAAAGGTACTTTTGGAGATTTAAAAATGATTATAGGGCACAAACACAGTATGTTACTGACATCCCCACTGGGGTGGAGGACGGTACCCTGTCATCAAAGTCATCATTATTTTTACAGGAGACCAAGAATAACCTTACTTAGGAGGCACTTTCATTCTCTCATTGCCTTACAAATGATCAGGTTTTGCCCCTAAATGAGTGTGTACCAATTGGGGGACAAATCTTTTCACTTTCAGGGCATTTGGGACATTGGAATTTTAGATAAAACATGGTGCCTCACACCCCACAGCTTGAAAATTATAAAATGGTGTCTATTTTAGGCATGAGAGCTATGCATCATTTTGATGAACATTGAGCACTTCGTCTCACACTTCATGTGCAAGTTAAGAGGCAAGAGCCTGAAATGAAGAGTTTCTGGCAAACTGCCAAAGCCCTGCAGCAGCTGCATGTCCAGGTGGGATTTTATAGGACTTTGACAGAGGAAGTGTCACTCAACTATCTGACACCATTGTCTGCTCATGGCAGGAGGTAGGATCTTTGATGGCTTGATAGGCATGATAGCTACAATTAATCCTCCCCAAAGAAATAACTGTTACACAGAACTTATTAGTCACTTCTAAAAATACAAACCTAACTACCAAGAAACAAATGACTTCCGTTGGACACCCAGAGACAGAACATCTTTCCCTCTCCAAGTCAACCCTCCTAGTATGAGTGAGATTATTTTCTACATCTCAACAGAGAAATATTTAGAATATGAGACTTGAAAATATGAGACACAGGTGTGAGTAATTAATAGAGCCATTACAAATAATTACTATGCATATAAATGCATATGTATATATCCATAAATTACTGATATGAAACTTGTCATAAGAAAGATTTGCTTTACAGAACTGACACTTTCATATTCACTTTTGGATCTTTCCATTAAGTGAATTTTCTTGAAACTCTGGGTGAACAGATGCAAGGACTGCACACCTGAACCTGGCTTTACACAACACATGTATTCTTTAAATTTATGTGTAGGTAGAAGCATATGTTAATTTCACCAGACTAGTAAGGTACTGAAAGAAATCCTGTGTGAATTATTTTGTTCTTAATGTATACAATCACATCTAAAGTAATATAGTCTTGGAAGTTTACAAATGGATTTCTTTTTATAAAAATATAATGATTTGCCTATTAAAAATAGCTACTAAAATTGAAAATAGCTGTTTAAAATGTGATGTTTAAAAATGTGATCCTTCTCTTTTATCCTTCTTTTTCTGACTCCTATTCTAAAAATATAATAATGCTGATAGAAAATTGCTGAAAACACCCTCTTAAAATGGCTTATTTGGAAATAAGCATAATAATAACTTCTTTGATTTTGTGTAGTTTTCTCCTGGAATATATTTAATTAATAAAGTGGTATAGAATCAACAAACTCCTCCTCTTTTTTTATATATATATATATACACACACATATATATATATATGTATCTGATATTCTGATGAAGCTTGTATGAATATATTCATCCCTCAATTTTGTGTGGTATTTTGGCAATGTAAAATATAAAATTGCTCTGTGCTAAAAAAAAAAAAAACACTTCTTCTGTGTCAATCAACACTCCCATGTTTTGTAGTTCGCTTGGAATATTGGCTTAAAAACAAGAAATCACAGTAGAACATCTCATTGACATTCAATAGGAAAATAGTGCTGACAGAATGCTACAAGAACTAGAGAAAGATCCATGCCAAGAGAGTAAATTAAAAACAGTCTGATAGCTGTCTTAACATTTTACAAGGCAAGCAATATGATCAAGTTGTTGAGCTGACATCATAAAATCATTTGAAACCAAGATTGGGTTCTGTTTCAGAGCTATGATTTTTATAACTTTGCTACTTTGATTAAATGGTGCAATGCTCAATCTGTGGAAAGCAGGGCATCTCTATAGATCGCATCCATACAGCCCGCTCATTCACTCACATGTACATTTATATATACTCTCAAGGACAAATGAACAAACTTTTCTGGAATTGGATTTCAGCACCACCTCATTTATTAGGCCACATCTGTATCTTGATTTATAAACATCACATATTTACACCACACTCTGACATGCATTTTCATATAATACATCATCTTGACAGCACAGACATTGTGTACAAAGCAAGGAGACGATTGTTTGTGTCCCTTACATAGGAAGATTTTTCATTGCCTTTCTCAAGAACATCTGCTTTTCAATCCTTTATTCATGCATTCATTTATTAAATGGTAATATGTTCAGAAATGAAATTAATAATGTACTTATTAATTCAGTACACAATTATCAGGCAATTACTATGTGCTTAATGCCTTTCTTCGTGATGTGCAGACATTACCTCTGCTCTTATGGAGACCCACTTCCATGAAGTATCTCCCTTTGAGTGCACAAACTTTATGTACAGTCAAGAAAGACTCCTTCTTAGTCTTCTATTCACTCACCCATTCATTTAAGCACTACATCTGTAGATATTATTTGCAGACACTTTTTTATTATACTGAATATCAACACATGTATGCATTATTTGCTCTTCTGAACTCCCTGATATTTCAAATATGAAAGCTCGCTCTGCTTATAACTGTTTAGATTCCTGTACATTGTAATATTATTAAACTTCCTGCAGCTGGGCACAGTAGCTTGCACCTGTAATCCCAGCTACTCAGGAGGCTGAACTGGGAGGATCGCTTGAGCCCGGGAGTTTGAGGCTGCAGTGAACTATGATTGCACCAATGAAACACAGCCTGGGCAACAAAATCAGACCCTGTCTCTAAAGAGAAATTAAGTAAACAAACAAACAAACTGGTTGCATACCTTATTATATGAAGTGTTAATACAAATATTGACTGGATCTGCAATACCTTATTTTAGCAGTGTACATGGACCAAGGCCCTCTCAAACATTTTGGTTTCTGAACACAATCAAACAAATGCATAAATTGAGCATCAGTGTTGTGTAAATGTTATTACAAAATATCAATCTGAAGTTGAATTAAAATATTAAAAATAAAAAAGCACTGGTCTTTCAACACAGATAGTTTGAGAAGTACTAAACTGGACTAGCAGTTCTTCAAATGGGTGTGATTTTTGCCTCTTCCCAGCCCCAGGGAACATTTGGCAATGTCTGGAAACAATTTTGTTGTTCACACTGGTTTGATTGTGCTACTGGTATCTTGTCAGTGGAGGTCAAGACTACTGTTAAAGATCCCACAATGCATGGAGCAGTCTCCTACAATAAAGAATTATCCACTGTAAGATATCAGGGTGCTGGTGTTTAGAAATCTGGCCTTATAGGTAATTAGGAATGTTGGGAGAGGTTGGTGGAGAGACTAATCCATCTTGCTTAAAGATATTTGAAGAATTTGCCTGAGAAACGTTTTAAGTCAGTTGATAGGGAGGTGATATGATGTGAGACCAGAGGGAGTAGATTGGCTGAAAAAGAGTGCTGCAATCATTCAGAGTGAAGAAATCAGGATTTTTAGACTGTGATAGAGATGGTAGTTAATGAAAGTGAGAGAAAGAAACAGATACAAATGGTATGGAATGCACTTGGGGTGGAAGAAAAAAGATTAGCCTGATGCCTTCCAACACCATTCCCTAAGGTGGCAGAATATGCGGCTTATGGCAACCTGAGGGAGGAAAGTGGGAAAGACCAGCTAGGTCTTGGATTCCTAGTTTACTCCATGCTGCATCTTATTCTATATAAGGTTGCCCACAACAAAGAAGTATCAAGCCCAAAATGTCAGCAGTACCCAGGTTGCAAAACTTTGCTCTAAGCAACTGCAGACTACTTAACACAGCAGTCATTCACAGCCTTTTCTTAAAGTCTTCAAAAGTGATACTGTAAGAGTCAAAGAAAGGAAAGAAACACGAAAAGTGGTTCAACAGTCAAAGGCAGGTTTATTTTGGAGAATAAACCTGAGAGGGGCTTCTGGCCGATTTCAGTCAGGAGCGCTCTCTTACAGACTAAGAGTATTCATTGTGTTTTTAGGGTGAGCAGCTTATCACAAGCTTGGAATGTTTCTGTGTGGGGGAGAAGTTTATGGTGGGATTGGAATGTCTCTGGTTGGAGTGGAGGTTATTTTGGGGCTGACCTCTCTCTGGTCAGAACGAAGGTTATGTCAGGGCTGGCATGTCTCTGGTCAGGGAAGGGTTTGGAATGTTTCTGGTTGGAGTTGTTATTTGTGATTTATGGTCATGCTGACCTTAGCCATGAGGCTGATGCTCTTTGGATTTAAGCAATTTTTGATGAAGTCGAACTTTAAAATGACAGTGCTTGTCCAAGATGGTGATGCTGCTGCTCTGTCAATACTATTATATTAAATTCCTTTAAGACTTCATAAACATATTGTTTTTATTTAGAGTTAAACTTTCTCCTGTGCCAACTAGAGTGAATTTGTTTGTTTTCACTCTTCAAGGTATCGCCAGTGGGTACCTTGTTAACCTCACAATTTAGCAGCAGTATTCTTACCCAGTTGATGGTTGGATATAAAGAACATTTCTTTACTGATATGTAATCTTGTTACGTTTATAGTTTTGCTTGATGTGCATATTACTAAAAGTTTCAGCCTGCTCTAATGCTCATTTTCGATTAATGGCACTATAAGAAAATGTCGGTGTCTCAAGGTCATAATAAAAGGTGCTTACTTGGTCTCCAGGATTCAGAAGCAAAGGCCCTTGGTGTGTCAGCTCTGATGGGGTCAAAACCAAGAGTTAGGCCTTTAATCTTTTTAATGAATGTTGAATATTCTTTTTAAAATGCAGTGTTATTTCTGTAGGTCACACAGGAGGCCATTTACATCAGAAAAACCATAAAAAAAAAAAAAAGAAAGCTAAGGAGAGGTTTTTGTGCAGTCAAGTGGATTCAGGGCTGAGCTAAGCATTGAAATGTATAGCTTAAAGTTCATACAATTAACCCGCAATATAAATAAACAAAAAATAGTTCATGGTCCTCCAACAAATTGAACTGTTCACCACTAGTTTAGGGGTTTTTAGCTCTGCACTGTTAGCTATATATGTTTTCTAAATTCAAATATTATGTTATATACTCTACAGAATTTGTAGGAAAGATGGAGTGTCTTAGGCAAGACAATTAGTACAACATTATCAAAGATATTTATGATATTGGGTGCTGCAATACATTAGCACTCTTTAGCATAATCCTCAACAACTGAATAACTATATTAAGACCTGTAAAAAATTCCACTTTCACTACCTGGCAAGTACAAAAATCTCAGCGGGCCAACACCACCACTACCACTATTACCAACACCACCCCCCCCCACCACCACCACCACCACCAACACCAACAAGAACAATTAATGACATTTGTGGAGCACATGCTACATTTTCATCATTATTTTAACCTCTTTACATTTACTATGTTGAAAACCCCATAGCAATCATACTGATTGGATACTCTGGTGACCATTTGTTGATGGCAAAGAAACTAAGACATAGAATAATGTGATTGTTTCCCAAGGTCAGTACATAGGTTGTGATGGGGTGAAGTTCAAAGTGAACCCAAAGCACACTTGCTACTTGAGAACAAAGGAAATACTAAGTCTTCCCTCGGTATCCATGGATGATTGGTTCTAGGATGTCCCTCAAATACCAAAACACAAAGATACTCAAGTCCCTTATATAAAATAGCATTGTTTTTGCATATAACCTACACACATCCTCCCATATACTTTAAATTATCTTCAGACAAAATGTAATACCTAATACAATGTAAATGCTATGTAAACAGTTGTTATATTCTATTGTTTAGGGAATAATAACAAGAAAAAAAAGTCTGTATGTGTTTAGTACCAATGCAATTCTTTAAAAAAAATATTTTTCATCTTCAGTTAGTTGAATCCAAGAATGCAGAGCCCATGGATACGGAGGTGTAACTGTATTTTCATAATCTCTCCCCATAGTTATTGTTGTTACCCTAAAGTCTGTTGAGGATTTAGTAAGGAAGGATTCTATGGTCAAAGAGATTTACGGGACATCCCATTTTATATTTACTCTTACAGAAAGCATGTTAGCATACTAAAGCTTACTTTTCTAATTCCTAATTTTAAAATCACTTAATTTCACATTAGCATACTAGAATTAAGCTTTTTAAATCAAATTCTTTCAAACCCTTTTATCTCAATTACAAAATACTAATATTAAGAATTCATGTTTTGAATCTACTGATAACACTTAGAATTATAATAAAGAATCTGTTTGTCTAAAAGAATCAAATGTATGATAGATAAAAAATGCAATAGAGGTCGGGTGCGGTGGCTCATGCCTGTAATCCCAGCACTTTGAGAGCCCAAAGCGGGCAGATCACGAGGTCAGGAGATAGAAACTATCCTGGCTAACACGATGAAATCCCGTCTCTACGAAAAATACAAAAAATTAGCCGGGCATAGTACCGGGCGCCTGTAGTCCCAGCTACTCAGGAGGCTGAGGCAGGAGAATGGAGTGAACCTGGAAGGTGGAGCTGGCAGTGAGCCGAGATCGTGCCACTGCACTCCAGCCTGAGCAACAGAGCAAGAATCCATCTAAAAAAACAAAAACCAAAACAAAAAGGGGAAAAAATGCAATAGAAATGCAAAAGTGGCCTACTTTTAAAGCATGAAATA
Organism: Mandrillus leucophaeus; assembly: GCF_000951045.1. Classification (NCBI taxonomy): domain Eukaryota; kingdom Metazoa; phylum Chordata; class Mammalia; order Primates; family Cercopithecidae; genus Mandrillus; species Mandrillus leucophaeus. Next base: position 1,685,732 of record NW_012106319.1, read on the forward strand.
TATTTTTAAAAACCTATTAAATATAATAATATTACATAACAGTAAATTTTTAAGAAAAAAGAGTTCACATTTTTTGGTTATTTAACTACTAATTACCCTGTTTGAACTATCTAATGCTTTCTAAAAAAATCACAAAACTGTGAAACTTAAAACAGCAATGATTTATTAGTTTTCAATGACAGGGGACAGATGTGTGCATTTTCTGTTCCATTGAGTCCTGGAACCCCTGTACTCATCCATATGGTCTCTCCCCTCTCCCTTGTTCCCTCTTTCCCTTTCTCTCCTTCTCCCCTTTTCACGGCAACTAGTGTGCATTCTCTGTAATCAGTAGTCTAACTTGGACATCCTCACAGCAGAGTGACAGGTCTTCAAAAAGAAGCAGAGAGGCTGCTTGTGGCTGAGTAGGATAATGGAATTCGCAGCAACCTGGATGAGATTAGAGAGTATTATTCTAAGTGAAGAAACTTGGGAATGGAAAGCCAAACATCATATGTTCTCACTCATAAGTGGGAGCTAAGCTATGAGGATGCAAAGGCATAAGAATAACACAATGGACTTTGGGGACCTAGGGGAAGGGTGGGAAGTGGTTGAAGGATAAAAGTCTACAAATTGGGTGCAATGTATACTGCTCCGGTGATGGGTGCACGAAAATCTCACAAATCACCACTAAATAACTTACTCATGTAACCAAACACCACCTGTTTCCTAATAACCTACGGAAATAAAAAAAAAATTAAAAAAGAAGTAGAGAGGCTGTGTTTGGAAATCTCAGAGCCTCACTTTTTCTACAAGCTATTGATTAAAGCGAGTGGAGAAGAGCTTGTATCTTTTTCTTGACGTGAGAGCACATTAGTGATTCAGTAATTTATAGCAAATTTTGGAATCAACAATTAAAAATTTTTTCATTGTCTTAGATCTATCTAAAGTATAAGAAGAACCAAACAAGTTGGTTCTTATTGCATATTTTATGGGATACTACTTAGCTCTAGGAAAGTTTCACAAAAGCAAGGACTAGAGCTTCTATAACTTCAAATGTGAGAAATGTAAATATTATGTCTGTGTATATTTTTGAAATCTATGTATATGTATATAACTCTAAACAAGCACCTAAAAACTCCTCTAAATTTATTTTTAAAGCTTTCATTTAGTTTTTATTATTTTTCTCAAAATTACTGAATTATTCGTATAGCCCAGAAGTTTTCAACTGTGCTCAGTAGAGCCCTTGGGGTGTCCTGTGGAGTTACTACAGGGCCTATCATGCCTGAATTCTAAACCAAACCTACATCTCCATATTGAGAGGGTGGTGTCTATGCTGTTTTATTTATTTGTCGATATGAAGTTTCTTTAATGAATTAATTACTTACCTAGGAAGCATGGCTAAAACGTAACCAACAGCTTTTACTTGGAGAAATGCAGTTTCTGATGGATTCAATGACTTATTCAAGGTCAAATAGCAAGTCTCTAAGACCTTCTTATATAGAAAACAAGTCTCTTGAGTAGGATTTTTTGCTCCTCAAAACTACAGTTTTTTTTTTTTGTTGTCATTGTTATAGTTGGTATATTATGACAATAGTTGCATTAAATACAGAAAAAAGACTGGTGAGAAACCCCAAAAGACATAGAGCAGGGTTTCTTAATCTTGGAAGTATTGATCATTTTGTCCAGGTAACTATTTATTGGGCAGGGCCTCTCTTGTGTCTTGCAGGATGTTTTGTGACCTTCCTTGCTGGGAGCACCATTCTCCCAGTTATGACAACCCAAAATATCCCCTGACATTGTCAAATCTCCCCCAGTTGAGAACCACTGATATAGAAGAAAAATAGCCAATGGATGAAGAAAAAAAAAGGAAAAAAATAACAAAGACAGGGTGCAATACCTGAGAACAACTATTTTCTTTGATGATTTTAGTAGCAATAAAATATTCAGGATATACCTCTTTAAAGTTTCAAATAGGCTAGTAATTTGCCCTGTATAATTTTGGACTATGATAATATTATATTTTTATTTAATATATTTTATCCTTTATGCTTTTATTATTGAGTGGAATAATGACATTTGTTATGCAGAAGATAGACTTATTATTTAGTATTTAAAATGTTTGATTATATATTTGTAAAAAGTAAATCACAATCAGTATAAACATGCTGCAAGATCTTTTTAAGGCTTATCATTACAAATTTCACTAATTCCAACATTTTGGGGGATTAGTTTCAGGTTTTCGCTATACCACGTTAATATAAATTCACATGTGAGACTTTGTAAACCAAAAGTCATCAAAAAAGTTAAGTGTAAGAAGGACTCAGCATACTATAGATCTAAAAGTCAGAGCTGGGTCTGTCCTTCCCAATGGTAAAATTAAACCAAGTCTTAACTCAGCAGAAATTTAAATTAGCAGGGTTAGATTTTAAATAAGTAATTTTTGAGCTCTGGAAAGCCTGTCTAAAAGAAAAATACACAGCTAATATGTCCTGGATATAAATCTGATCAAACCCAGATTTTTCAAATATTGCCAAATTTTTCTTATTAGGTACTGTGAAACTGTTGGATAGGAGCAAAATAGGTTATATATATATATATATAACCTGTGTGTGTATATATATATATAAACACACAAACATTTTAAATATAAATAATAAGTCTATCTTCTGCATAACAAATATATATATAAATATATATATGTGTGTGTGTGTGTGTGTAATTTATCTGTTAGAACTGTCCATGTCAAAGCAAATCAAACCATAGCTCCTCTACCACATGAGCCATGTCTTACAGGTAAAATTCCTTTCTTTTTTTTTTTTTAATTATACTTTAAGTTCTAGGGTACATGTGCACAACGTGCAGGTTTGTTACATATGTATACATGTGCCATGTTGGTGTGCTGCACCCATCAACTCGTCAGTACCCATGAACTCGTCATTTACATCAGGTGTAACTCCCAATACAATCCCTTCCCCCTCCCTCCTCCCCACAATAGGCCCCTGTGTGTGATGTTCCCCTTCCCGTGTCCAAATGATCTCATTGTTCAGTTCCCACCTATGAGTGAGAACATGCAGTATTTTGTTTTCTGTTCTTGCGAGAGTTTGCTGAGAATGATGGTTTCCAGCTGCATCCATGTCCCTACAAAGGACACAAACTCATCCTTTTTTATGGCTGCATAGTATTCCATGGTGTATATGTGCCACATTTTCTTAATCCAGTCTGTCACTGATGGGCATTTGGGTTAATTCCAAGTCTTTGCTATTGTGAATAGTGCCGCAAAAAACATGGGTGTGCATGTGTCTTTATAGCAGCATGATTTATAATCCTTTGGGTATATACCCAGTAATGGGATGGCTGGGTCATATGGTATTTCCAGTTCTAGATCCTTGAGGAATCGCCATACTGTTTTCCACAATGGTTGAACTAATTTACAGTCCCACCAACAGTGTAAAAGTGTTCCTATTTCTCCACATCCTCTCCAGCACCTGTTGTTTCCTGACTTTTTAATGATTGCCATTCTAACTGGTATGAGATGGTATTTCATTTTGGTTTTGATTGCCCATAGGCATGGGCAAGGAGTTCATGTCTAAAATACCAAAAGCAACGGCAACAAAAGCCAAAATTGACAAATGGGATCTAATTAAACTAAAGAGCTTCTGCACAGCAAAAGAAACTACCATCCGAGTGAACAGGAAACCTACAGAATGGGAGAAAATTTTTGCAATATACTCATCTGACAAAGGGCTAATATCCAGAACCTCTAAAGAACTCAAATTTACAAGAAAAAAACAAACAACCCCATCAAAAAGTGGACAAAGGATATGAACAGACAGTTCTCAAAAGAAGACATTCATACAGCCAACACACACATGAAAAAATGCTCATCATCACTGGCCATCAGAGAAATGCAAATCAAAATTCCTTTCTTAATAGACATCCTTGAAAACCTACAAAGGAATTGACCAGTAACAGAAGGTCCACCTGTAATTGTGCCAGGGCGAGCATCCAAAGGCCAGGCAGGATGTGTTTGAGCTCACGTCACACTTAATGTTTTCTCTCCTTCTTTTCCTATTTTCTCTTATTTCCTATTTCTTATTCTTATGCAGCTCAATGTGACTTGCCCCTCAAAGCCCCAGAGATATCAATCTCTTCCTAACTTTACAGGATATGAGAGATTCTTCTGGTAATCCCCATTCTCAGAATGCCATCCCAGCCTTCAGCCCTGACTGGTGAACCAGAGTCCAGAGACTCTCTGTTGCAGTCTCCAGGTGTAACCTTAAACTGACAGTCACGGTGTGGAAGGAATTGTTTTCTGGCTGTGCAGGAGATCATAGGGAATTTGGGATCTAGCTGCTTCTAGTACAGACTTTCAGCCATTTTTTCTATTTTTACACCATTGTGTTTCCTTACATTGGAAGGCACCAGTTGCCTCCATTTTTGAGTCTTTTCTGTATTCTTTGGTGTGAATTGGACTTTCTTTTGGCATCTGTACCTGCAATCTACATACTATTTTTCTGGTGTGCTAATATTTTATAAAAATACTATTATAACTAAAAAATATTTTGTATTTTGTGCATAATATGTTATACATTAGAATACTTATTCTTGGTGTGATAGCCATCCCTTCCCTCCCACAAAGGTGCATCTTATGTTTTGCAGACAAATGTACTGATGGTTAAGGTGCAATATATTAATATTCAATAGATATGTTTATAAAGATGGTGGCTACAATACACATTTGAATTCAAAGTATTTAATAATTTGTAGTGTAGTTGATTTTTTTTCTCCTTTCAGAGTTTCTTAGCTGTTTCTACTGCATCATTCACCATAATATGTAAAACACTGACAAAAATTAAAGAAAATATAAACACTAAGATGGCATTATGGCATCTGTGACAAATCTCATCTCCTCTCCACTCCCTCCCAAAAACATGCCTGACTTGCACAAAAATTTTTGTATAACGTATATTGTGATTAGATAGGATAATTAAATTGTACTGCAATTATTTGTCTTTAGCATATTGTGATCCATTTTGGGGGTGAATGGGAAGTCAGCAGGAGAAAATCACAGCAGAGGAGTTAAGTATTTAAAATTTTGAGAACAGTTCTTTTCCCCAAAGAATCATACATACGCAAAGACTTCCAGAGATACACGTATGAATCCATGTAAAGACACCAGAGGAAATATATAAGTTCTGCAATGAGGAATATAAGTTTTAAGAAAAAAATCTAGCTTAGATTGATGGTCCTTGTTCAGCAATGAAAAAATATGTTAATTTCTTTGTTAATAATAAAAATTATGCCTATAGATTAATGCAGAAGGTGATTTAAAAGTTTGAGTGGTGTTATTTATTATTTACTTGTACAACTACAGCTATTGAGATGATAGAGTTATCTTAACATCTTCTTATTACCAGTGATAAAACTCTGAATTTTAAAGTACATTATTATTTTTATCATTAATGTTAGTTTTAAAATGATTTGAGAAATTCATTCAGTCATATCTGGAAAGTTCAATTTAAACTATTAAATATAGCTATTATCTTTCACTAGAAAAGGAATTGTACTTTAAAGTTCAAACTTAGCAAACTGAGAATTTTAATGAGGTAGGTATTTTTAGTGGACTAATTTCTTCAAGGAAAGGATACTTCTATGCATTTAGCAAAATATTAGACATCTTTAAACTCTGCCCCTCTACAAATATCTGAAACAAATATATTTTAACAGACTTTAAGATGATTTTCTGTCTTTTATTTCAAATGAGTCCATGTAGTGTTAATGTGGATGTTAAATATATGGCAAAGCAGAATTAGGACAAAATGAAAAGCATATATGCTCTTACAAGTATTTTTCTAATGTTACCTCTTCTTAGAATCCATTTTCCAGAATAAAGATGAGGAATTAAATTATTTTACTTTTGCAAGACTCATTCTTCAGAAGGAACTTCCTCTTTGGTAGTTTGAATTTTACTTAAGATTGCCTTAACATGCATCTTTAACTTAATACTATCAAACAATTTGAAGTAGGAATGAAAAAATTCAAAATTTAAATTTCAGTGATGACAGTAGATGGAAAACTGGAATCCTAAGCTTAATTTCATTATTTCAGTATTCTGTTTTGCCTTTGAGGTATCTCAGTGTGCTGTTGCCCAGAACTTTCTACAGGTGGCACATTTGACGGTCAGTAGACTCTGAGCCTGCAGAGGGTCTGTTCATGCTGAAATTCTGTTGCCATTAGATCCTGAAATTGAATGGTGTTTTTGAAATAAAGGATAAAACAATTTTTTTCTTTCTTATTGCCAATATCTGGCACTGAGATAAATAAATAAATATATATATATATATATATGCATATATGCATACAAACACATATTCTATTGGTTCTGTTTCTCTGGGGAACCCTGTCTAATGTAGATTTTGATACTGGGAGTAGTGTAGAGGAAGATAATTTTAAAATTAGTTTTCTGAATTGGTTCTGGGTTTCTAAAATTTGCTCTTCGATCTAGTTAGATTTAAAGATGCTAATAATTCTGTATTCATTAGTAAAGAGAAGGCTGTTGGTCCATAGTATTCTCCGGCAATAAAGATACACAAAATATCATCAGTGACACTCCTAATCAACCACTTATAACAGTCAAAAAAATTGGTGCTTTGTATATGATACTTTTGAACATTTTTCTCAAACTAAAAAATATAATAAGATTGGCTGGTCACTCCTAATGTTGTTGGACATGTGGAGAAGGAAAATGATGAGCTTAGGAATTTAAATTTCCAGTTTAGGCACCACGTAAATGATCTGAAAGCTTCTATGTGTCCCCTGAAGGAGTCCATTATCCTCTAGCCACAGGATAAAATAGCCACAGGTCTGAAATTGCTGAATATCAGGTGCAGAATCTCATTCTGAATTACAATGCAAGTTGAGCACTCAGACTCACAGGGTGTCTAATGTTAAAATGAGGGTATTGATTGAGAAGGAATGTGATCCTGAAAGTTGGAATGGGAATATGTAGAGAGTATTGATGAAGCTCGGGACATTGAGACCCCAAATTCTCATGAGTCTTCTTTGCCAATGGAAGAGACCTCTCCACCACCAGTGGAAGCAATGCCCCTACTCACAGTGGAAGTGACATCTCTACTCTTCAGAGTGAATTAATCCTGAATTGGCTAAGGAAACTATAATAGCGTCCCCAGAAGCAGTTGTCATGTAAGACGATGCTGATTTTCTTCTGGACAGGCTATGACCATCATTCTTTGCTTCTAGGCCTCTAACTAGTCTGAATTCTATACAGGGCCCTAAAGGTTAGGTACAAAGTGTGGATGATGAGGAGACATGCTATAATCCAAGACAACTGCTTGAGTTTTCTAGTTTAAACATACGGAAATCCAGGAAACATGTGGAAATGGATATTAAGAATGTGGAATAGCAGCAGATGCAACATAAATATGAACCAGGATGAATTTATCGATATGAGCTCACTTAGCAGAGATTCTGCCTTTAGTGTGGCAGCTCAGGGAGTTCAAAAAGGCTCTAACAATTTGGTTGTTTGGTTAAAACGTGGACCGACAGATCACCCATAGTGAGCAAATTGAAATGCCTAAGCTGCCTTGGTCAGTGTAGAGGAAGAGAGTCAAAGGTTTAGGGACATTAGAATGTTAGCATAGATCTGACATTTAAGACCTAGTCACCTAACCTGGGAGGGTCCAGAAGACATACCTTCTACCATGAATTCTACAATGATTGGCAAATACATTTGTGAAGGGAGCCCTGGCATCTTTGAAGTGCTCTGTGATCACTCTTCTCTGTAAGCCAGACCTCACAGTGAAAACTGAAGTCAATGTGGATGTGGTTACCATAATGGACAGCACACACAAAGCAGTAATCAGAGTAGTCTGACTTGCACAGGCCTGTGACTGTTAGGTCATCAGTGTGTTCCTAGAAGTAAAATAGGAAGCTTATTAAATTCTTCCTTGACCTAGTTATAATGGAAAACTTTGAAAGCAGAAAAGTTTTCAGTTAAATTAACAAAAGTCTAACCTGAACTATAAAAATGGAGAGTCACGGCCTCTCGATCAATTCCCAAATGTAAGCCAGTTTATAGATCCAGCACCCCTTGAATAGAGGAGAAAACAAGTCCCCTTGAAGAAGCCACAGAACAATGCCAAGAATTTATACTAGTAGTCTTTCTTTTACCTTTTCCCAGAGGGACCTAAGAACTTTTAGCAGTCGAACTGTGCTTGGTACAAAACGAAATGAGAAGGACTTTTGGGGACTCTTGACACTGGTTCTGTACTGACACTAATTCTATAAGACTCAAAACATAAGTGTAGCCCACCAGTCAGAGTAAGAGCTTATGGAGGCTAGAGGATCAATGGAGTGTTTGCTCAAGTTCACCTTATAGTAGGAACAGCAGGTCTCTGAACCCACCATGAGACAATTTCCCCAGGTGGGAAATGCATAATTGGAATGCACATACTCAGCAGCTGGCAGAATCCACACATTGGTTCCCTGACCTGTAGTGTGAGGGATATTATGGCATAAAAGGCCAATTGAAAGCCATCAGAACTGCCTCTACCTAGGAAAATTGTAAACTAAAAGCAATACCCCACCTCTGGAGGGACTGCAAAGAATATTGCCACCATCAAGGACTTAAAGATGCAGAGGAGTGATTCCCACCATATCCTCATTCAACTCATCTATTTGGCCAGCGCTGAAGACAGATGGATCTTGGGAAATGACACTGGAGTATCATAAGCTTAACCAGGTGGTGACTTCATTTGCAGCTGCCGTGCCAGATGTGTTTTCATTTCTTGAACAAATTAACACATTCTCTGATACCTGACATGCAGTTATTGATCTGGCAAATGGCTTTCTTCCTCTATACACATCAATAAGGACCACTAAAAGTATATTGCTTTAAGCTGACAGTGCTGGCAAATACACCTTCACTGTCCTATTTCAGTACTATATCAATTTTCCGGGTCTATGTCATAATTTAATATGCAGAAATATTGATCACCTTTCCCTTCTTCAAGATATCAAACTGGTCTATTACCATTGATGACATTATGCCAATTTGACCTGTGTTACAATTGAAGTATGAGTGAGTCAACATTGAACTTTCAGGGTTTTTTTAATTCCTGAAGTAATGTTTGCTTTTTCTTTTGTGAACAGAACAAAGCCTCTATATTGCGCAAATTTTATAGATTTAGTTAATATATAAAACACCAAATGTCAGGATAACATACAGTAGACACTCTATAAATATTTTTCATATTAGTGAAGAAATGGGTAAAGGCTCTTTTGGCTTTGAGAAAGAAAGATTTATGCAGGCCACTACAAGGCAGACCGGTAGAGATAACTCCCTGAAACTTAGACTGGAATTGAAGCTCTGACAGGAACCATGCAAAGAAATAAATACTGTAAGTTTCCCTCTACTAATATGCTTCCTTCTCATCTAGGTCATGATTTGTTAATCCTCACTATATTCTAGAATTCATCGTCTGAAGGGAACCTGTTGTAGTTATGCTCATAAACCTGGGGTAATATATATATATATTTTTAACACCAGGTTTTGAACAGTCTGCTCTTAGACTACATGACATGCAATTTCTTCTCCTTCCTACCCAGTATCCACAAGTTAGAGCCTGAAGTTGCTTCTCTGAGGGGGAGCCTATGACAAGGAAAGGTGAAACCAGAGAGAGATGGGGAGAAAGAGAGAAAAATTGGAAATTAGGTGTGGGGAGTTACATTCGAGTTATTGACATGCGTTGTAAAATTGTCTTCATCATACTAGGACATCTTTAATCCATTCCACTCCACTCCACTCCACTCCATTCCTCCCTCCCTCCCTCCCTCCCTCCCTCCCTCCCTCCCTCTCCCCCCTTCCAGAAAGCATATATTAGCACATTTAATTAGAAACCAGCATCTTAAGGGCATACCATTGCTTCCTGATGTAGATAGTTTAACTATCCACCAATATCCCCTGCCCCATTCTACCGAGTGTAACTTGGTCATGGTCATGTGATATGTTTTGGTCAATAAAATATGAGATGTGACATGTGTCACTGGGTGGACATACAATGTAAGCAAGAAAGATAACTTAGTGTCACAACCCACTCTGATACGGAAGCCTGTGTTGCTACAATATATGCAGCATGGTCTCTTCCAACTGATACTGCAGCATTGATACATTTTCCAGGTATCCTATGTGACTGAACACCCCAAGTTCAATATGAAGTCAAATAAATTGTCTCTTTATGCTGCCAACTAAAGAAAAAATGTTTTATATAGTATATGCATGTCACACATTTACAAGTTGTACAGTGTATAGTTTCAGTCCTTGGTCATTTTAAAATATAATAGGCTATATTAGACAATGAGACACATAACTGCTATAAGAGATGCACAAACTAGTGTTTCCAAAGGGAAAGGGATTATATCCCCCTGGGGAATTAAATAAATGCAGTCAAAGGGGAGCTAGAATGTGAAATGAATCTTGAAGGACAGGAAAAATGTTTAAATGCTAGAAATTATAAATGAGACCAGGTGCAGTATCTCACACCTATAATCCCAGCACTTTGGGAAGCCAAGATGGGTGGATTGCTTGAACCCAGGAGTTTGAGACCAGCCTGGGCAACAACATGGTGCAACTCTGTCTCTACAAAAAATACAAAAAATTAGCCAGATATGGTGACGCGCACCTGTGGTCCCACCTACTCAGGAGGCTGGGGTGTGTGGATCACCTGAGCCCAGGGAGGTCAAGGCTACAGTGAGCCATAATGGCACCACTGCACTCAAACTTGGGTAATGGAGTGAAACCCTGCCTCAAATAAATAAATAAATAATTATTATAAATGAATCAAGCATAGAAGATTTCAGGTGATGGAAATAAAACGCATTTGAGAATTTGGACAGTGGTTTTCACCTCAGCTGGGGAGTCAATCTGATGAGATCTGACTTAAGTCTGATACCTAGAGTACTGAAAATGAAATTGGATATATAATCCAGGGCCAGATGCTAGACAACTAGAGAGGTCAGGGCAGAAAGGAAATAATTAAATAGTCTGGGATGGTGTTAACAATGTTTGAAGAAGAGATAATTATATGAGGCAACCTACAACTGAAAAATGTTATCAGGTTTAAATTTTTTAAGTGATGAGAGAAGTGAAGATATTAATAAAGTCAATGATAAAATGAGGAGCCATAAGGATTGACCTGCAGCAGCAATAGGATAAGAAAAATGATGCTGACTATAAATAAGGTGTATACGTGGAGCCTGGAATATTTGATATTTGCAAAAATAAGCTGAGGAGGAAATTGAAATTAGTAGTTCAACTTTGAAATGTGAGCTTCAGACAGCTGTAAAAAATGCATTCTCTAGTGGATGTGCATGAGTTTGTTTTAGACCAACTTACATTTTAATGGATAGAAGTGTATTCAGGAAAAGATGTCAAACAGTCTGTTGAAAATGGAAAGAAAAGAAACTGGAGCCTATAGTGCATATATAGATATAGAATCTGCTTAACATTTGAATATATGAAAGTAAATGAGATTCCCATGGAATGGAGTACAAAAAAAGTAAAAATATGATGTAAGATCAGTACTACCCCTTTCTTTAAAGAAAATGGAAAATAAAAGAATTCTAGGAAATGATAAAGAAAAACTAAGAAAGAGTTTTCAAAGTCAAGAGGGGGAATTACCAATATGAATTGCCAACTTAGGATCCAGATACCTAGTGCTAAGGCCAACCAGGAGGAATTCTTCCAGAATTGCAGGAAACCCTTGAGAGATCAATTTCAGCAGAATAATGATGCCAGAAGCTCGGGTGCCTGAGGTATGATGTCTGAGTGGATGGCAAAGTGTCCAGGGACATAGACTCTTTTTTCAAGAAATTTTTCAGTGAAAGAAATAGGAAAGGAGTGAAAACAGTTTGAGGAACTAGCAGAGTGAGATCAGGTTAGAAGAGACCCATGCATGTTTGTAGGTGGAGGATTAGAAACTAGCAGAATGACAGAAACAAAATCGCAGTTGAAGCATGATTCTGGAGGTAGCGAGAACAAATAGATTCACAAAGGTTGAATTCACTGGCTTAGTGAAGTAGATGAGAGGTTGTAATATTTTGGAGAAAATAATAAAACAGTGTAAAGAATGAAACGGTTCATAGCTATTTGGAGTAAGAAGTAATCAAGTTATAGGAATTCATATAAGATCTTGTTCAGTGTGTAGAAGGAAGCTTCACTGCTGAGTCTAAGGAGGGTATGGAGAAAATCTCAGTTTGGAGGACAGCAACAATGAAATACAGCGAATCTGACTATGAGTGTTTGGTGGAATTTTCAGTGGCTGCAAATAACAACGATTTTCCCAAGCAACACTTAAATATACCAGAGCAGTAGGAGACAATGTACACAGTTGAGTAGTATGTTAGAATAGAGCATGGGCTTTGGAGTCAAATTTAAAAATAGATATTTGATGCTCCAATTTAATTTACTATTACTGGGAACTTGGTCAGTTTATATGTTCATGCTGAGCTTTTGGTTCCTAATCCATACTTCTATTCTTGTGTGGTTATTTCATTAGGGCTAAGGTAATATGTGTATTAATACCATACTAACTATAGTTTACCTAATCTAATTTTAGCTTATGTAATAGTCATCTTCATATGATGACTGTGTCTTATCATAACTGAAAAACAATAATTCATTGTGAAAGAATTTGTGTGTAAGGCTGTTGATATGAAAAATAATCAGCAATATAACACTTTCCTGATGTACCTATTGACATACCACATTAATTATTGCTAGTTGTGACGTATAGGCAATGTTGGACTATAAATATTAAGTTCTTCTCAACAACTTCTTTCTAATTTGGTTGAGAACTATGGGCTTAGACATCTTAAAAATGAGTCATATATAAGATAGGAAACTCTACTTGGAAGTATCAAGTTCGCTTTAACTTAGGATTCAGAGATCTATAGGCTGCTGGTCAAATCTGGCTAGCCATCTCCTTTTGTAGATAATGTTTCACTGGAACACATCTACATTCTTTCATTTAAGTACTGGCAAATATGGCTGCTTTCACACCACAAGAGTTGCAACAGAGACCATGTGGTTTGCTAAGCCTAAAATATTTAGTGTCTGACTCCTTACAGAAAAGCTGGCTTATCTTTGTTTTAGCCAATAAACAAACATTGCTATAGTACCTAAATGTAATAAATTACCATTCTAACAGTTAACATTTGTATTTATTCATGAGAAATCTCCATTACTTTTTAGCATGGTACAGAATGCGTAGATTAGGTTTTTTACTTATCTGGAAGTTGATTCAGGGAAAATATTACATGTCCTTTCTATACTTTTTACTAAGGACCTAACAATAAATATAAGTTGCACAATTTTAATATACTTTCTATTTCCTTTTACTTATCACATTCAAAGAATAAACTGTTAAACATTATATACACGAACTTCAGAACTACCATGAGACTAACAAAATAGACGAGTTAAAAAATGCAATTCGTATATATTACTAAGATAAAATGCCATTAAATATTAATATAATAAAATATTAATTTCTATTAAGGATTATGCTTACCCTATCAAATTGCCCATTAAGTTACAAACATAAAGTTCAGAATTTCAACTGATAATATACAAAACACTTTCTATAGAGATCTTTCTTTTTAATGAGCTCTATATTACCAGAAACATGTGAAAGATATGAAATACACCATCTCCTCTCCTTCTACCTCCTGCCATGATACAGGACTCTCAGTTAAACAACACGCTTTACTGAGGAAAAAAAAAAAGAAAGAAGGAAGGCAAGCTTGATTGCTTGTCACACAAATAATGCAAAGGAGCGAAAAACATCTAAGAGGATACGTAATAAATAACTAACTGAAACCACGTGCAATATACTTACGTGTAACTAAACAAAGTATGATCCTTTTGACATAGTTCACGTCTCCTTGTCAGATATTTCATTATACATATATATATATATATATATATATATATCTTAGTCACATTTGTAGTTATAGACAAATAACTATATTGCATTTCTAAAACACCAACTAATAAGTCCTGTTTGCTTCATATAATGATCACTGAAGAGTGATACTTTCCTTACACCTTAGTTGATGTCATTAGCTACAGACTTAATGTGCTGAGCTCCTCCACACCTTTATACACAGACTCTTTCTCATGCTCCAATAAATGTGATTACCTATTTTTTTCTGTATTTTAAGCCAGGTTGGATAAGTAAGATTCCATGACCGTATTATTCATACAAGTATCCATGCCCTGCAAAATGAATTGTTTTTAAGGGCACCTCCATAAGTGTTCTTTAGGTTAGTTGAATCTAACTTATTTCCTGGATTCCTTATAATGGATGTTCTTATATATAATGAAAACTAAAAATTTTTATCGAAAAATGTTGCATGCATATTTATCTATACTTGTTCATCTGTGGAATTATATTATGCAACTATATGAATCCCTATCTTATATAAATGTCAAGCTTCCATCATATTCATGTAAATTTTGTAATAATCATGTAAATAGGTAAATAAAAATAAATTTTTATATAATGAAGTGAAAAATACAAAACAATCATTATTCACATTGTGGCTTTTGTTATCTATTAAGCTGGTGCTGACTAGGGCAGTTAACTTTTCTTCCTCACTCAAAAAATTGCTTTAGTGTTTTTTCTTTATATCTGTGGACAAACCCTTGTTTCTGCTCCACAATTTCATATATAAAATGTAATTTACTTTCCTTTGGTTATAGCTTTTTCTCATTATAGAGTTAATTTTAACAGAGAAACATTTTTATATCTCTTAAACCTGAGAGAAAAGAAGCATGTCTATCATTTTATAAGAACGAACATGCTACCTCTATAGTATACACAGAGTGCTCTATGTTCCAGGCACTGTAATTTACAAACATTATTATATTGTATTTAAACCTCAACACAACTCCATGAACTACATAATATATGTATTTTACAAATAAAGAAATAATGTTTGAGCTATACAGTAAAATACTGTGGATCTGAACAGTATTGTTCAGCAATTCTGTGTTAACATTAGACATTGTAATTTGAAGCACTCTATCACTCTAACACCAAACTTCCCAACTACCATAATTTGATGGAGGTAATTAAAAATGAGTATGGATACAGAGATGTCTGTAAATTGGAGTTGAATGTTGGCAAGTTGAACATGGTGAGGGAATTTTACTTTATGTCTTCAATGTTGACACTAAAGTAATAATTGACATGGCCTATAGAGAATAAAAATGGTGGTGAAGAAGATAGAGATACTTTTTAAAAAGCATAAATAGATTTAATCGAGCAGTACAGCCCTTAATCTTAGGCAAGGGAGGCCTTTGCTCTTAGTCCTATGCCTCTTGGATACTGTCCAGTGCTTGGGACAAACTAAGACTCACAGTACCTGAGGACAGGGCACCCCAATCTGGTCTTACGTGTGTCCTAGTTGCCAAAATAATCTACCCCAAAATCTGTCTTCCTCTGGTGGCATGGATGAGCTGGCACCGGCAATGCCACTTTGGTGTGAGTATTCCCCTGTACGCTGGTACCAGGAGGTCACCCCATGGTAGGGGTGTCCAGGTCTCATGTCAGACAGTCCTTCAGGGATGACTAAGCCTATCTCCCGAGAGCTTCTGAAGACCATTGCACAGTAATACCAATGGGCCCTACCGATTCCTCTACTTTCTCTCTTGTTTCCAATCAATGTAGTGATACACACTACCTACAGCATAGTTTTAAGCTGTGTTTACCAAAAGCATTCCTTTCATCAGTGAAACTGCTCTTTTTGTCCCTATGCCATTGTTTTTGACCATTGTTTTACTTGGTGGCAGGGTGTGGAAGTCAGAGATAAGGTCAATATTGTGAAAGATTACATGCTAAGAATTCAACACTTATGGTCTAATTCATACAAGAAAAGGCATGGTTGAAAGATATACCTTTCAACATTTATGTCATAATACTTCAAACAGTAAATTTAACATGTCCAGAACAAAACAATAATCTTTCTCATTTTTTGATCTAACTTGGGAAATAATTGCATTTGTGGTTATCATTATCAAAGAGTACATCCAAACTTTGAGAGAGTCACTGAAAGCCGATATTCATGGAAACCACAATGTATGAGTAATGATATAAACTTCATTATAGAAGTGGCATTAGGGAAGTGGCAAGAAGAACTATATTGTTCAATATAACAGGCGCCAAAGAGCCATTGTAATACTTCTGCTACCTTTTTCTTGTGGAGAAACACATAAAATTATTCAGAATGAGACATTTGACAGTAAATGATGAAGAGATGGTGCTTTGACTCTCTTATGGACCTTCACATGTGATGTTTGGGCAATAAACAAACACATTAATTCCCCTTGTCTACTTATATTTGTGATCTTCATCAATAAATCACTATAACTCAGATGGGCCCATGGATTGTGTAGTACAGATTTAATCAATTTGCTTACACAGACAGGGACCCCACAAAAGTACCTGTCTTATCCTTGTACATTCTAAGGGTAACCCTATAAAAAGCTGCTGCAGGGAAGAACCAGGAAAATTAATGAAAGTAACATGAAAATGTTGCTGAGAAACATGAAGGCCCAGCTGAGGTTGGAAGCCAGGCATTTATAATCCATTAATGTATTAATATGTAAGATATTTTCTCCTCCAGAACCCAGATGCTTGATTGTTGGAAAGGAAAAAATATATATATTTGCCTAGATCCTAGTAAAATGTGAATAGAGAAACAAGAGACAGAAAGTAGAGAATAGAGACAAGGAAGTAACTAATTGTTGTACTGTGGAACCATGGCTGGATTAAAAATAAGTAAACAAACTTAAACTAAAAAATTCTGTAGTCTGATGTCCTCTGCAATTTTTGGCAGCAGATGTTGATGCTTTATATTGAGTTACTGTATTAGTCAGGGTTCTCCAGAGAAACAGAACCAATAAAAGAGAGATATATATATCGTATATATAATAATGTTATATATATATTATTATATGTTATAATGTTTTATTATATATAATAACTTATATAAAGTTCCTTTGCTGTGTCATAAGTAATGTAGAAATTAACTATATCTAATAAGATATATAATTAGTTAACTATAATTAGATATAGTTAATTTATAGAAATTAATAGAATAATTATAGTTAACTAATTTCTATAAATTAACTGTATCTTACAGGAGAAATATATGTATCATATGTATGATAGATGATATATATCTTATATCGATATATATCTTATATATGATATATATTCTATATCATATGCATATCTTATATAACATGTGTATATCTTATATCTTGTGTCTCTATGGAACTTGCATTATGTGGACTTGTAATGTTGTATTTCTAACATTTGCCTGTGTATCAATTTTACCTTAGAATTTTTGCATTTCATCAGGACAGAAATTCTATTTTCCTATTTGATGTCTACTTTGTACTCTATAGTTTGCTGAATGAATAATTGAATAATAGTGCAAATAAATCATAAAAACAACAAAAAGTACCAACCTATTATTTCATAAAATATAAAACTGTTCTTTCTCTCTTTGGCCTTTTTGTCTTTTGTCAAATAAGATGGTAGAACCAGACAGATGATGTTGTGCCTTTCAATTCAATAAATATTACTATATGATACTAATTATATGCACTTTTAAAGACATAACTTCATAAATAAGTAGAAATAAACAGGAAAAATATGTGAACCTGAGATATAAATGCCAAGTAACAATCTGAATAAATACACTTATATTGATTTTAGAAAGTTTAAGATTTTGAGAGCCAAAAGTAGTCAACATAGAAAGTACAGATCTTTGTTTTTAAAATAAAATCTTAGAATGTGTATGTCTTAGATTTTTAATGTCAGCTATTAGAAAAAAAATACAAAAAGAAAACTTCTAGCTTTAACAAGTTTCTTCATACATAAGACTTAAAGCATAGATTAACTATCAGTAATAGAGTTTAACTTTGTACATCCTGTGGTTAACTTTGTAGTTTAAAAGAAAGGCTTTAATTTTAATAGTGTGGTTTCCTTCCACATATGGAGGCTATCAATCATTTACTTTAGCAAAGTTTAACTAGTTTTGCGGTTGATAATATTCACTTAGCTTTGGAAATGTTTTATAAAATTCCCTTTGAACTTCAATATTTTCAGGTAAATATGTTGTAACTTTTTTACCAGAGTGATAAACCTAAAAGTGAAGAATGTAAATTCTAGAGATTTTTTAAACAACTAAATTTTATGGTGGCAGAAGCCAAACTTGCAAAAATAATATTAATTAAATAAGTACTGATAATGGAAAATACGTAAACATTATGTAGAATTTTAAAAGCCAACTCTAATTTTCAAGCATTAAAATAAACAATTCCAAAATGCTAAATATATCTTATTTTTAAACTGTAAAATACTTTAAAGTTGTTTTATAATTAGTGGTTTTATCTTTCCTCTGCTGATCTGTGTTTAGATCTAATGGTCTGTTTTTAAAATGTATATTATATTCTCCTACTGATATATAACCTTACTATAGCTAGTTTTTAAAATTTTAAAAAGAAAATGTAATTACGGGCCGGGCGCGGTGGCTCACGCCTGTAATCCCAGCACTTTGGGAGGCCGAGGCGGGCGGATCACAAGGTCAGGAGATCGAGACCACGGTGAAACCCCGTCTCTATTAAAAATACAAAAAAAAAAAAAAAAATTAGCCGGGCGCAGTGGCGGGCGCCTGTAGTCCGAGCTACTCGGGAGGCTGAGGCAGGAGAATGGCATGAACCCGGGAGGCGGAGCTTGCAGTGAGCCGAGATTGCGCCACTGCACTCCAGCCTGGGGCACAGAGCGAGACTCTGTCTCAAAAAAAAAAAAAAAAGAAAAGAAAATGTAATTACGTAATGAAAACAACACAGATTAGCTTTCAGTAATCTGATTAATGTATTGCATTGTTTTTTGCATCTAAACTTCTTTCATCTGGTATTTTTTGTCCATTTATTTTTTAACACCTCTCCAATGTTTCTTTTCATTTCTGTATTAATATAGTTTTTTTTGGTTACTTTTCTTCTAGTTGATATAATGAATATGCCACAATTTTACTTATAATTTTTATTTTGAAACAAGGTCTCACTCTGTCCCTAAGGCTAGAGTGCAGTGGCACCATCATGACTCACTGAAGCCTCAACCTCCAGGGCTTAAGTCATCCTCCCACTTCAGTCTCCCTAGTAGCTGGGGCTACCGGCATGCACCACCACACCCTGCTAATTTTTGTACTTTTTATGGAGACAAGCTTTCACCATGTTGCCCAGCCTGGTCTCAAACTCCTGGACACAAGCAATCCACCCACCTCAGACTCCTAAAATGCTGGGATTATAGGTGTTACCCACTGCACCCAGCCGCTTTTATTAACATTATGTTATGTGTTTATTGTTACAAATGTAGAGGTTTACAACTGCCAATATCAAGAATTAGAGTATAACAATGAACTTCTTAATAAAAATGAAAAAGAAAAACCTTATGTTTTCATAATTTTATTTTACTACTCCTTGGATTTTTGTGGTTTAATAGAACCATTTTTTTCTTCCAGAAATTATAAATGGTATTTATATTCCATTTTTAAAATCTGTAATTAGAATTATTTATACATATTTCCTGTATTTTATTATTATTTTTGTCCAATTATTTGTGTCTAAAATAGAGTTTAGGATTATGTGATATGCACCTGTTCATGTTTTCAGAATAGTGACCAATTATTTGTATAGGAGGGCTGTACCAATTTATGTTTTTGTCAGTATTATATGAATATTCAGTTGTTTACCACATTCTCAACATTGGCCATTTGTGACATTTTATCTTGACATCTTAGTTTACATTTATAGTATCTCACTGTGTCCTTAATTTTATGACATAGTGAATTGCTTTCTTTACTAACAAGTTTGGGCATCATTAAATGGGGTTTAAGTCATGTGTATATTTTTTTTTAGATAACAGTTTAATGAGTTTCAACCATTTTTATAAGATTGTTTGTCTTTTTCTAATTGTATTGTACAATTGCTTCATATGATCCGGATAATAATTATTATTTGTCCTATGAAGTTTGCAGTCATTGTGTAGAAATTTACATGCCTGTCTTTGTGTGGGTAGAATTTTTTAGTACTTTTCTAACATTTTCTACTCCAAGTTAATAAAAATATTTTACTATATTTTGTATCAAAAGTCTTACACTTTGATCTTTCACATTTAATTGCTTTGTCTACATAGAATTGATTTTTGTATATAGAGTGAGGTAGGGATATAAAAATTTTTAATTAGAGATCATCAAATTTCTCATTACTACATATCGAATAGTCTAGAGTTCCCCATTATTTTTCATATCAGCTTTGCTGTATATTAGGTTTTCATGTGTGAGTTTGTGTATGTGTGTGTTTCAAGGCTCTCTCTTCTGTTTCTAAATAAGTATTAGTAATGGGAAATACTTAAGCATTATGAAGAATTAAAAATGTCAACTATGTAGAATTATGTATTTAAGTAGAACTTAAAATGTCATATTCATTGATCAATATTTCTTTCTTATACTTCATGTCTCACTGTTTTAATTAATATACTTTGGTTTATTACTGAGCAGGACAATACCATCTCCCTTGTACTTATTCATTATTAATGTCTTAGCTATTCTAATCCTTTATTCTTTCATGACATTCATTATCAGCTTTACAAGTTCGATGGGGAAAAAAATCTGAACTCCTTTTACCTGGAATTCTTTGAATTGATATATACTTAAATCTGATTCAATGACAGGATATATCTTCCCACTTATTTAGTTTCTATTTAATAGTTATCAATCAAGTTTTACAATTGCATCACTAAAAGTATTATATCTTTTTCTTAAACTTATTTCTTCATACATATCATGAATATTGATAAGGTAAGTGATTTTAAAATTATACCTTTATCTCCTGTTGCAAGTCTATTAAAATGCAATTATTTAAACATTGTTCAGAAATTTTGCTAAAATCTCTTATTAATTGCATATCTTTGGTAGATGATCCTTTGAACTTTTAAAGTAAAACATGATCACATCTCTAAATGATGTTGGGTAGGGTTCTTCCTTTTTAATGTCTTTGTTATTTCTTGTTCTTGTTATCTTTGTGAACTATATCAGATACCCTTTGTGTTTTGTGATTTAAGACTCAACCTTTAAAATATCTTTGTGGTATGAGTTGTGAGTTATTTTCTAAAGGGATGATTATGTTCATCTGGAAGGCACTGCACACCCAATTCACTTTAAATTCAAATCCTTATGTAAGGATTGATTTTGAACCAAACAAATAATGTAAATTAAATTCTCAAACTCAGATAAGAGCCTGCCAGGCCATACATCCTCAGAATAAATGTTTTTCTTTAACAAAATTCTCTACAAGCAATAGTTTGTAGACTTTACTTGTTTTCTAATTTAGGGGATACTTTTCTTTTTTTTTTTTAAGTGTATAGGCTTCCTAGGATCTGGTTGTTTCTGGGTTTCTCCAATCCACCATCAACCTGTGCCAGCTTCATAGATGCTAAATGAGTCACTGTCTATAGCACTCTCCTCTCTGTGCTTGTCTTTCAGCTTTGCTGCACATTTTGGAACATCTCTTTTACTTTCTTTCATATTCAACCATTCACTTAAAAATATGTTTCTGTGCTTCTGTGTATTTTTTTCAATTAATATGTTCATGTACTTTGGTGACTTTTCTAATTATCTATTTTATTTGGAACCTTCAGTGTGATTTTAAAGGTTATGATACTGTCAATTGACATACTTCAGGCAGACATATTTTTATCTTACTCTGTGTTTTAACAAGTTATCTCTCATATTTTATTTCATTTGACCCATAGTCTCTAATTTTTCCATGAGAAATTACTAATTAGTAATAATATGCTATCATTTTATTATAAAAATAATTGTATGACACTTATAATTACTCAAAAATA
>NW_012106319.1:1708406-1712267 GCF_000951045.1 Mandrillus leucophaeus
CCTTCCTTCCTTGTCTTTTGCTGCACCCGTTGTAACTTTTCACACCTGGCTTTCTGTGTTGTTGGAATTCCTTTTCTAGTATAGTAATGCTCTGCAGTATCAGGAGAAAGCTTGGGATAGAGAAAACTATCCCATTTAGTTTATTTGTTCGTGGCGGTGGACCTCACACTGTGATAGCTTTTGCCTTTGAAGGAATTCTAAGTGCCATGCGCCACAGATGCACTTCAGTTCCCCAGTCTTCTAATTTCAAGAGATATCAGTGGGATTTTACTGGGATTATTCTACCTATTTTATTTTATAACATTGTGTTTTTAAAAGAAAATTATTACAAGGATCTCGGGATTATTATTATTATCTTTTTAGACAGAGTCTCGCTCTGTTGTCCAGGCTGGACTGCAGTGGCGAGATCTCGGCTCACTGCAACCTCCACCTCCTGAGTTCAACCCTCCTGGGTTACAGGCATCTGCCACCATGCCCAGCTAATTTTTTGTATTTTGGGGAGTTTTGCCATGTTGACCAGGCTGGTCCTGAACTTCCGACCTCAGATGATATGCCCAACTCGGTCTCCCAAAGTGTTGGGATTACAGGTGTGAGCCACCACACCTGGCAGGGATAATTTTTGATATTGGTGACATCTCACACATTTAGCAGCAATTTCTCTGATTCCTTTCCTTACTTTCTTGCATTAGTACAGACTACCTCTTTTTCAAATTCTTTTCATTATGGTAGGGGCATTGCAAACAAAATGTATGTCTATGCCCAAGTTGCAGCTTCTTGCAAGGAATTCTGTTATCCTACTTTTGATAACCACGTGTCCTCAGCTGGTATTAGTCCTGCGCTGTCTTTGGTTAGCTGAAATGGCCTCATGAATTGTGCTCTTGCAGACTGTACTTATTCTGAACCAATGCCCTGGGTCTTGTTGAAGCACAACTACCCCCTGATTTTTTTGACATGTCTCTCAGCTTACATTTTTCTGGTGTCATTTATTTTCATTACTGTACTTCTTTACCACCACCCCACAGTGAAGTAGCTTAGTTAATTACAAGAGGATTTATCTTTATACCAGAACCAGGTAGAAGAACACAAAGTATATCTAATTCTTTAATATATCCTCTTTACTGATAAAATGAATCTCTACTCTTATCACTTTGTAAGCTAACAGCTTTCACTTAATATAGCCTTTTCTTGCCCTCGTGTTGTGTTTTATTAAAGTTCATGACTCTGGCTCACTGTATTTTCTAAGACTTATGTATCTATAACTCATCTTAGTGATACTGACATGATTTTGTGATTGTTCCCCTTGGGTGTTAGGTTTGGTATTCTTAATTGTAGCCATGATATAATAAAGCAAACCTTGCACTACCTTTTCTAACATCACACATGCTCAACAAACACACACAGACCCCATATATATGTAATTGAATGTACACACACATGCACACACACACACATCATAGTTACAAATATTTCCCAATGAGTTATAAGACCATTTTCATGAATTCAATAGTTGAAATAATTATGTAAGCAATTAATTATTTTTCATTTGTCATAAATAAAATGCTTTTCAAAAATGCCAGTGTTTTTAGGAATTTGAGCAAAGCTATATTTAACATCTTATACACACAGGCAAGACTTTGTTTAGACATACATACAGGAGCAGAATTCCTGGGGTCCAGGTTACCTGGATTTCACTTTTAGTAGATATTCCAAATGGTTTTTCAAAGCAGTTGTGTCCATGTGGATTTCCAACCCACGATATGAATGAGAGCTTCCATCACTCCACATCCCTGCCAATTATTGATAATTTCAGACATTATCTTTATTCTCTTTTTTGCCAACTAATTCAGTGAGAAATTATGTGTTATTATTGTTCTTATTTTGGATTTATCTGATGATGGCTGTGGAATCATTTTTACTTGCTTTTTAGAAGTCCTGTTTTTATTCTTTTTGTAAATATTCCATTTATAGATTTCCAAATTCAATACTTTATTGATTTTTGACATTATTAATATAATCTTTGCACTAAATTCTGTTCCATGATTGGAAATATTTTCTTGTAGTCAATGACAGCTTTTCTTTTTTTTTTTTGCAAGTTTAATTTTGAATATATGATTTTAATTTTAATTCAAATTTTGTGCTTTCAATATTTGTTTTAAAAAAACTTTTCCTATTTCATAAAAATTATGTATGTTGGCCGGACATGGTGGCTCATGCCTGTAATCCCAGAACTTTGGGAGGCTGAGGTGGGCAGATAACCTGAGATTAAGAATTCAAGACCAGCCGGGCCAACATGGTGAAATCCTGTCTGTACTAAAAATACAAAAATTAGCTGAGCATGGTGGTGGATGTCTGTAGTCCCAGCTACTCAGGAGGCTGAGGCAGGAGAATTGCTTGAACCCAGGAGGTGGAGGTTGCAGTGAGCCGAGACCATGCCCTTGCACTCCAGTCTAGGCAACAAGAGCAAAACTCCATCTCAGAAAAAAAAAAGAAAGAAATTATATATGTCCTTGACTTTTAAACTGTTTCTTCTTCACATCTGAAAGTTATTTTAATGTATGAGATGATTAAAGAAATCTATAACCAGTCCTATGTATTTGTGGAGCGTATGTTTTGGTATTCAACCAAACATAGATTGAACATAGTTAGAAAAATAATTGTAACAATGAAAAATAATGTAAATTAATATCAATATAACATAGCAATTATTATAAGTAATCTAGAGGTGATTTAAAGTATACAGGAGATCTGCATAGGTTATATGCAAATAATATTCCTTTTTACATAAAGGACTTGAACATCTGTAGCTCTTGATATCTGTGAGAGTCCTGGAACCAATCCCTGCGGCAGCCTAGGGATGACTGTACTTTGATTTTGTGCATCTGTATGGTGAATTTTTCCTATTCCACTTATTTAACAGTCTGTTCTTTTCCCACTGATTTAAATGGAACGTTGCTGCATATTTATATGTATCATTTAGACTCTGTGCCAATAACATAAATTTTTTTCTATATTTTTATATCTGATAGGGTAATTTTATCTTTCCAACAAAGTCTGTGAACTTCTTGGGTTTTGTTCTTTCAAATGAATATTAGAATTAGCTATCGGTGGCCCATAAGACTACCTCTAGGGCAATATATAGAGAGAAAGCATTTTTGGTCAAATTTGTTTGTTATGTGTTTGACATGCTCTTCTTATAGTTTATATTCCTTCCATTTCCTTTGAAGGCTTTAAATATGTATCATGTGTCTATTACAGATTATTTTATTATTATTAGTTCTTAAGAAATACATTTTCTCTTTGTCACTCCACTGAGTTTCATTGACGGTGTATTGTGTTCTCTCACTTTTTTTTTTCCTTACTACGGAATCTAGGGTCTTATGTTGTGAAAGAATCTCTTCAAGACATTTTGGTACTTGCTCTGCGAAGGTCCTACTGATTCTCCAGTGCTATACCATGCTTCATATTACTACTCTGGGTTGCAGCCACCATAGTGTATATTTGGGTAAATCTGGACTTTACACACTTTGGGCTCAAGCTTGCCCTCTGCTTCTCAAGGTTAACCTCTTTCTATCTATGGCCCCTCTTGAACAGCTGGTATCTGTGAAGGTTCCCAGTACTGGTGGACAGAAGATTTTTGTGTTTGTTTCTTTTTATTCTAATTCCCATTCCATGATGGGACTACTCCTTCTACAAACCAGTTGCATGTAAGCAGCTCATTCTTAGTTCCTTCTTTTAAGCAACCCAAGAGGCCTGAATTTCCTTAACACCAATGGGAATTCAAGCCTTATGGAAGCCATTCATACCTTTATTTTTCTGTAAAGATTTCCTGTATCATCAGTTCCCACTCCTCTGACTTTATTG
>NW_012106320.1:0-938 GCF_000951045.1 Mandrillus leucophaeus
AACCCAAATCTAGGAGAAAGCAAAAAATAATTAAGATCAGAGCAGAACTGAAGGAGATAGAGACACAAAAACCCTCCAAAAAATCAATGAATCCAGGAGCTGGTTTTTTTAAAAGATCCACAAAATTGATAGACCACTAGCAAGATTAGTAAAGAAGAAAAGAGAGAAGAATCAAATCGACGCAATAAAAAATGATAAAGGGGATATCATCACCAATCTCACAGAAATACAAACCACTATCAGAGAATACTATAAACACCTCTATGCAAATAAACTAGAAAATCTAGAAGAAATGGATAATTTCCTGGACACTTACACTCTCCCATGTCTAAACCAGAAAGAAGCTGAATCCCTGAATAGACCAATAGCATGCTCTGAAATTGAGGCAATAATTAATAGCCTACCAAGCGAAAAAAGTCCAGGACTAGATGGATTCACAACCGAATTCTACCAGAGGTATCAGGAGGAGTGGGTACCATTCCTTTTGAGACTATTCCAATCAATAGAAAAAGAGGGAATCCTCCCTAACTCATTTTATGAGGCCAACATCATCCTGATACCAAAGCCTGGCAGAGACACAACAAAAAAAGAGAATTTTAGACTAATATCCCTGATGAACATCAATGCAAAAATCCTCTATAAAATACAGGCAAACCAAATCCAGCAACACATCAAAAAGCTTATCCATATGATCAAGTGGGCTTCATCCCTGGGATGCAAGACTGGTTCAACATATGCAAATCAATAAATGTAATCCAGCATATAACCAAAACCAAAGACAAAAACCAGATGATTATCTCAATAGATACAGAAAAGGCCTTTGACAAAATTCAACAGCCCTTCATGCTAAAAACTCTCAATAGATTCAGTATTGATGGAACGTATCTCAAAATAATAACAGTTGTTTATGACAAACCCACAGCCAATATCATACTGAA
>NW_012106321.1:0-1755 GCF_000951045.1 Mandrillus leucophaeus
AGCCATAAAAAAGGATGAGTTCGTGTCTTTTGTAGGGACAAGCATGCAGCTGGAAACCATCATTCTCTGCAAACTATCGCAAAGAACAGACAACCAAATACTGCATGTTCTCACTCATAGGTGGGAACTGAAGAATGAGATCACTTGGACACCGGAAGGGGAACATCACACACCGGGTCCTATTGTGGGGAGGGGGGAAGGGGTAGGGATAGCATTAGGAGATATACCTAATGTAAATGACGAGTTAATGGGTACAGCACACCAACATGGCACATGTATACATATGTAACAAACCTGCACGTTGTGTACATGTACTCTAGAATTTAAAGTACAATTTTTGAAAAGTATATAAAATGTATACAATTGATACACAGGAAGCAATTTCACCCCAGAGCCCAGTGATATCTCCTTAGTGAGCATTTGGTGAAAATTTTCTTCTTCATGTGACTGTGATTATGACTTGCTTGATAAAACGTTCAGGTTATAGGAGAAAATGATTGGGTTTCTATTATGTGGCATTTTTTTGTTCCTTTGTTTCACTTGAATTTAACCAAACAGAGGTAAATTTGAAAAGCTAATGTGGAGAAATGTGGTGTTTTAAAAAGCAACTTCTTAGTTATTCTGTTCTCTGTCTTTGTAGAGAACGACTCTTGCTCTGTTGCCCAGGCTGGAGTGGAGTGCCGTGGCATGATTATAGCTCACTGCAATCTTCAATTCCTGGGCTCAAATGATTCTTCTGCCTCAGCGCCATGAGTAGCTCAGAGTACAGGCACAGGCCACGGCCTCCTGCTAATTAACTTTAGTAGAGACATCATCTTGTGATGTGGCTATGTTGCCCAGGTTAATCTTGAACTCCTGGCCTCAAGTGATCCTCCCGCCTCTGTCTTCCAAAGTGATGGGATCACAGGCAAGCGCCACCTCACCAGCAAGTTATCTAATTATATTTTCAGTATTTATATCTCGAGTAATGAGAACCTTACAGGTCTCATGGTCCTCAATGTCACAACTGTAACAAATACAAGGCATCCATCCTAAAATTTGTTCACTATTTTGTCCCAGTTGGTCAGAAATAAAGCCACCATAATGGGGAGAGAATCTAAGGTATACACTACAGATGTGTGTTAAATAACTCTTATGATAATGTAGGGAATTTGCCTTATGAAGAGAAAGGAAGGGGAGTAACCACAGAGAGGAAGATGGTAAGTAAGATCATTGTGGAAAAGGAAGGGAGCTTCTCTTGGGAAGTAGGGAGGCAAGGGGTGAGGCTCTTATATTTCAAGTATTCTCTCCACTCATTGTCTAAGAGAGGGCTAGAAAGATGGGTAGCAACTACCATGGAGATTGTGGAATCACTGTGACTGTCCTATCGGGCCCAGGGAGTCCAGAGGGCTAGACTTCCCCTGTTGTATTGAAGTGAGATCGGGCAAATGCTGGCCAGATGATGCCAAAGTATAACTGGGACCTAAAGGGATTTGGATCTCCCAGCCAGACCCCGTAAAGCCTGACTGTCCAGGGCTGCTCCAGTCATTTCAACAACCTTGCAACAATGCTGCATTTTACATGATTAAAAATTTGGACCCAGCTGGGACTGGTGGTTCACACCTGTAATCCCAGCACTTTGGGAGGCTGAGGCAGGAGGATCGTTTGAGGCCAGGAATTCGAGACTAGCCTGGGCAACATAATGAGACTGTTGCTATATGAAATATTATTAAACAAAATGTGGAGCCTACTTATTGCATTATTGTGAGATTTAAC
>NW_012106321.1:5760-6101 GCF_000951045.1 Mandrillus leucophaeus
CCCTTTATTCTCTGCTTTTTTCTTTACATGCTCACTTTATCTTAAAAAATCAAATGTTTAGTCAACCAGGATGAGTTTAGATTGTACAACCCGACGCTGGCCAATGGAGGAAGGGTACAGGGGCAGTACTTGCATCAGGAATAAAGGCTCTCATGCCCTTTTGTTCATGTGTGCTCTCATGGGGACTGGCCAAGGAGGCACCCCTCGGCGCAGAAGTAAAATTGCTTTGCTAAGAATCCTTTGTTCAGTGTTCAATTTCCTTAAGGTTTTCAGCGTTACTCCTAACAGTGCTGGCGCCCACCTTTGGGGCTCGAATACTCTCCTTAGGGAGGGAGGCCTAC
>NW_012106322.1:0-711 GCF_000951045.1 Mandrillus leucophaeus
TACGGATGGACCAAGAAAACCTACGCAGGATCCAGATGGAAACAAAGCTGCTTAGCTCTGCACATCAGTGTTCAGCGGAGTTGTGGCTGATGGGCTTCTAGTGCAGGACTGGCCCCTGAACAGCAGCCAAGTGTAGTATGCCTGGCCCCCAGGTCGTCATGAAAACCATGACGCAGACACTTGGGAGGCTGAGGCGGGAGGATCATCTGAGCCCAGGAGGTCGAGGCTGCAGTGAGCTGTGATCGTGCCACTGTACTCCAGGATGGGCAACAGAGTGAGCGCCCATCTCAAAAAAGCAGAAGCACATTTCCGAAGCCCCCCAAGCCCACAGGCGTTTGTGACAACCTGGTACTTGGATAGGCCCAAACCAGGGGTTCTCAGCCTTGGCCCATATTAGAATTATCTGAAAGTTTTTAAGATAATTCACATCATGCCAGGCGCGGTGGCTCACGCCTGTAATCCCAGCACTTTGGGAGGCCGAGGCGGGCAGATCACGAGGTCAGGAGATTGAGACCATCCTGGTAACAAGTGAAACCCCGACTCTACTAAAAATACAAAAAATTAGCCAGGTGTGGTGGCGGGCGCCTGTAGTCCCAGCTACTCGGGAGGCTGAGGCAGGAGAATGGCGAGAACCCGAGAGGCGGAGCTTGCAGTGAGCCAATATCGTACCACTGCACTCCAGCCTGGGCGACAGAGCAAGACTGTCTCAAA
>NW_012106322.1:2781-3164 GCF_000951045.1 Mandrillus leucophaeus
CACCCAGACGGCCAACTCTGTGGGGCCCCGGTGGCAGCACCCAGACGGCCAACTCTGTGGGGCCCCGGTGGCAGCACCCAGATGTCTGCAGAGCACAGGAGCATCCCCATGGAACCGGGTGGGCTAGACCCAGCGCGGGGTCTGCTAACAGCCAGTGGCATCTCCACCTGGGTCTGACCCTTTTCTGGGCCCATCACTCTCCGACTGTTTCCCCACCCGGGCTCATTCCCCCAATCCAAAGCGCAGCTCCTCAGACATGAACCCTGGGCCGTGACGGGTTGGTCCCCGCAGACCTGGAGCACTGGGGTCGTGACGGGTTGGTCCCCACAGACCTGGAGCACTGGGGTCGTGACGGGTTGGTCCCCACAGACCTGGAGCACTGG
>NW_012106323.1:0-443 GCF_000951045.1 Mandrillus leucophaeus
TTAAAAAGAGCTTGCTGGTGTGAATTGAACTGAAATGTGAGGAAAGAAAATAATGACAAATAGAGGGGATCATGAGGTGTGCAAGGTAACTGAGAGAATGAAGAAAGAAGACATGGGCCCATTCTCTTCTCTTCTGGAAAGGCCTTGACAAAACTCAGAAGACATATGTAGTAGCATGCAGATCCTATGATGGCCCCAGTGATGTCCACCTTCTGCTTCTTGCCCTTATGTAATCTCCTTTCACTGAGTGTGGGCTGGTTTTAGTGAGTTGTATTGAGTAAAAATAATGGAGCAGAGGGAAAGGGATGTCACTTGTAAGATTAGATTACAAAAAGTTTTTAGTTTCCATCTCTAGCACTTTCCCCCCATCTTTCATGGTGTGGGCAGTTCTTTCTCATGCGTTCTCTCTCTCTCTGTGTCTCTCTCTCTCTCTCTCTCTCTCT
>NW_012106323.1:2098-4480 GCF_000951045.1 Mandrillus leucophaeus
ACAAATGTCTCCTGATAATCTAGTAGGCATTAGTGGATTAAGCAATTACTAAATAGCGTAACTAAAATGTAAGAAGAACTTCTGCCTATATTAGCAGGAGCATAAAGGCAGGAAGGAAGGAGAAATGAAGGAAAACTAGGAAGAGAAAAAGATGCGGTATTTAATGCAAGGGCAATTGCTTTGAAAGGTTGATGACTCTGGTGGTTTTCAACTGGTCAATAGTGCTGAGTAAGACATACCCTAAGGTCATTTTCAGAAAAGCCTCCTAGTTTGCAGAACCATATTGCGTTGACATAAAACTCCATAACTCAAACCTGTAAAATCTATACTCTGCATTCAAATGCAGAAAAAATCAAACCCATCTCCTATTATACATCGTTGACTTTCCAAGATAATAACACCTTGCATTCTCTTTTGCTGTCAGGCTACCTTGGCTTGTCTGCAGTCCTTATGAAAGATAAAAATAATGAACTTGTCTTACCACCTTGTGCTAATGCTCCACATGCTCACAAGTCATTAAGATTTTATTTTCTTTCAATTATCATCACAGTCAATGTGGTATTCATGGAACTACAAGATTTTCACATCTACTTATAGTTGTGAAACTGGTCACAAAATATGTCCCAGCAGTTCATTTGCACATCCCTAACTGAACCCCAATTTTAGCCTCCAAAGGAATTGTCATGAACTGTCCTCAGGCCCTCACGCTATTCTTTCTCCTCACAGTTTCAGCAAATGACTTGTTTCTTTCATTTAAAAAACAGCAGTGACTGAATAGAAAGGTCCTCAACTTTCCTCCTCTATCTAAAAGTATAACTTTAGGTTTATCTTTACCACCTTCCTTCCAATCTCAGTAAAGAAATAGTCTTACTCTGTTCTAAGGTTAAGCCTTCTCTATCTGTATAATCTTCAATCTATTCATAGTCTTCTATAAAATTGTTCCTTAAATTTTTCTCACTCTAATTTATGCAATTTATCCCTCCCAGTTTCTCTTACTTCGTAGTCTACAAACACACACTCAAAATTCCCACCTACACACAAATGTCTTCACTCCAGCCTCCTCAAGCTACTCTTCTATCTCTACAATTTCCATGATTATTCATGTTTTAAAAAAATAGTAAGTTACTGTCTCCACTTAGTTTCTTCAATCCACTCAAATTTGTTTTTTTGTTTCTAACAATTAAAATTATTCCCAAACTTTCCTATGCTCACTTGCTTAACACTGTCATTCGCTAACACATTCTTCAGGTCTCATGCTTAGTATATGCTCAATAAAAATTTTATGGAATAGTTAAAGTATTTGCAAGTTTCTTGTCAAGCCGGTCAAAGATTTTGATAATCAGTCCCAAATTTTTTTTTCTAGTTCCATCTCTTGTAATTTCAAATGCTGTATCCTCTATTTCAAATTGAGGATAGTCTGAACTCTGAATCAGTCTTCACTGATTTGTTCTTGGAAGAATTTTCTTTTTCTTTGTACCTATTAAGTCCTATGCAAAGGAATTAGAGAATAATAGCTAAGAGTTTGGCATGAGATTTCACATCTCTGGAATTAAATTTTTACCGAGCAACATACCATCTTTATTAATTGTCATTACCTACATATTTTTCAAGGATCATTTGAAATGTCCTCTATCATTATCACCACTAGGGGTGTGGAGGAGGAACACTCCTCTCTTAACACTGCCTAGAACCCCAGAAACTTTTTTCCCTCTTTGTCCTCATTAGATTGAAAATTTCTCTATGGCTAGAACTGTATTTCTCTATGGCTAGAACTGTGTCCCACTGTTCTTGTTCTTCTCCCAACCTCTCCCATAGCCTCAAAGACAGTGCCTTCTATGTGGAAGTCACCGTGATCTTCTCTAAAGAGGGGCAAATTTGTCATTAGCCCTGTAAATGGAAGCTGGGGGAGATACCAGGAGATAGAGGTTGGTATGGCTCCCTCCAGTTTGAGAGAGAAAAACAAAGAAAAAATATAAGCCATTTCCTGAACCAAAAATCTTAGTTTAGAAAATTAAAATTTTTCTTTAAACATACACTGCGATGGGTGAACTGGACCAAAATAAGTATACACCACCCTTGAGTGGGGAAGGATGGGATTAGTACCTTTTATCTGATGATGTAGTCAGAGTGTGAAGAAAGTCTAAAAATTCAAGTCATCTATTCCAAGATGTTAATTGAAAAGCAAACTTGCGTACCTCTACAATACTTGGTTGCCAAATCTCCTGACTTACACTGAGAAATAGGAGACAAGGAGATAAGGCAAAAATGAGTGAAGGGTCAGAGGGGTCACTGAGTGAGGAGTGTTGATATAAACAAGGAGAATGGTGGGTCAAACGGTCCATGGCGTATAGTCACATATGACAATTTAAAAATGACAGTAGC
>NW_012106324.1:0-1764 GCF_000951045.1 Mandrillus leucophaeus
CTCACATGCAGAGACACACATAGGCTCAAAATAAAGGAATGGAGGAAGACCTACCAAGCAAATGGAAGGCAAAAAAAAAGCAGCAGTTGCAGTCCTAGTCTCTGATAAAACAGAGTTTAAACCAACAAAGATCAAATGAGACAAAGAAGGCCATTACATAATGATAAAGGGATCAATTCAACAAGAAGAGCTAACTATCCTGAATATGTAAGCACACAATACAGCAGCACCCAGATTCATAAAGCAAGCCCTTGGAGACCTACAAAGAGACTTAGACACCCACACAATAATAATGGGAGATTTTAACACCCCACTGTCAATATTAGACAGATCAACGAGACAGAAGGTTAACAAGGATATCCAGGACTTGAACTCAGCTCTGCACCAAGCAGACCTAATAGACATCTACAGAACTCTCCACCCCAAATCAACAGAATATACATTCTTCTCAGCACCACATCACACTTATTCCAAAATTGACCACATAGTTGGAAGTAAAGCACTCCTCAGCAAATGTAAAAGAACAGAAATCACAACAAACTGTCTCTCAGACCGCAATGCAATCAAATTAGAACTCAGGATTAAGAAACTCACTCAAAACTGCACAACTACATGGAAACTGAACAACCTGCTCCTGAATGACTACGGGGTAAATAATGAAATGCATCATTTACTGAGGACATCGATGCAAAAGTCCTCAGTAAAATACTGGCAAACCAAATCCATCAGCACGTCAAAAATAAAGATGTTCTTTGAAACCAATGAGAACAAAGACATAATGTGCCAGAATCTCTGGGACACATTTAAAGCCGTGTATAGAGGGAAATTGATAGCACTAAATGCCCACAAAAGAAGGCAGGAAAGATCTAAAATTGACACCCTAGCATCACAATTCAAAGAACTAGAAAAGCAAGAGCAAACAAATTCAAAAGCTAGCAAAAGGCAAGAAATAACTAAGAGCAGAACTGAAGGAGATAGAAACACAAAAAAACCCTTCAAAAAATCAATGAATCCAGGAGCTGGTGTTTTGAAAAGATCAACAAAATTGATAGACCGCTAGCAAGACCAATAAGAAAAGAGAGAAGAATCAAATAGATGCAATAAAAAAGGATAAAGGGGATATTAACACTGACCCCACAGAAATACAAACTACCATCAGAGAATACTATAAACACCTCTACACAAATAATCTAGGAAACCTAGAAGAAATGGATAAATTCCTGGACACATACACCCTCCTAAGACTAAACCAGAAGGAAGTTGAATCTCTGAATAGACCAATAACAGGCTCTGAAATTGAGGCAGAATTAGTAGCCTACCAACCAAAAAAAAGTTCAGGACCAGACGGATTCACAGCCGAATTCTACCAGAGGTACAAAGAGGAGCTGGTACCATTCCTTCTGAAACTATTCCAATCAATAGAAAAAGAGGGAATCCTCCCTAACTCATTTTATGAGGCCAGCATCATCGTGATACCAAAGCCTGGCAGAGACAAAACAAAAAAAGAGAATTTTAGACCAATATCCCTGATGGACATCGATGCAAAAGTCCTCAGTAAAATACTGGCAAACCAAATCCATCAGCACGTCAAAAAGCTTATCCATCACGATCAAGTTGGCTTCATCCCTGGGATGCAAGGCTGGTTCAACATACGCGTATCAATAAACATAATCCATCACATAAACAGAACCAATGACAAAAACCACATGATTATCTCAATAGATGCAGAAAGGGCCTTCGACAAAATTCCACAGCCCTTCATGC
>NW_012106324.1:3325-3890 GCF_000951045.1 Mandrillus leucophaeus
AATGAGATACCATCTCACACCCGTCAGAATGGCAATCATTAAAAAGTCAGGAAGAAACAGATACTGGAGAGGATGTGGAGTAACAGGAATGCTTTACACTGTTGGTGGGAGTGTAAACTAGTTCAACCATTGTGGAAGACAGTGTGGCGCATCCTGAATGATCTAGAACTAGAAATACCATTTGGCCCACCGATCCCATACTGGGTGTACACCCAAAGGATTATAAATCATGCTAGTATAAAGACACATGCACACGTATGTTTATTGTGGCACTATTCACAATAGCAAAAACTTGGAACCAACACAAATGTCCATCAATGATAGACTAGATTAAGAAAATGTGGCACATATACACCATGCAATACTATGCAGCCATAAAAAAGGATGAATTCATGTCCTTTGTGGGGATATGGATGCAGCTGAAAACCATCATTCCGAGCAAACTATCGCAAGGACAGAAAACCAACCACTGCATGTTCTCACTCACAGGCGGGAATTGAACATTGAGAACACTTGGACACTGGGCAGGAAACATCACACCCCAGGCCCTGTCGTGGGGTGGGGG
>NW_012106325.1:0-986 GCF_000951045.1 Mandrillus leucophaeus
GAACCTGGGAGGCGGAGGTTGCGGTGAGCCGAGATCTTGCCACTGCACTCCAGCCTGGGTGAAAGAGTGACACTCTGTGTCGTAAATAAATAAATAAATAAATAAAGTTTAAAATCTATAGATGTTTGGTATATTCACAATGTCGTGCAGCCATCACCATGACTAGTTCCAAAACATTTCTAGCACCCCAACAAGAAACTCCCATACCTGTTAGTAGTTGCTATCTGTCTTCCCTCCTGTACCCCCAGCTCCCCGTAACTATTCATCTACTGTCTGCCTCCATGCGTCTCGGGAATCACGGATTACATGACCTTCGTGCTCTGGCTTCTTTCACATAGCATAGTGTTCGCAGGGCTCACCCATGTTGACTCATGCACATGTCTGTGCCACATTCTTTTTTTATGGCCAAATAATATTCCTTGGTATGGGCATAACAGGTTTTGTGTATGCTTTCATCAGCTGGTAAACATTCGTGCTGTTTCCACTTTTTTGGCCATCGTGAATAATGCTGCTGTGAACATTCGTGTACAAATGTTTGTGTGAATGCAGTTTTCCATTTTTTTTAGGTGCAATTGCCAGGTCATGTGCAGTCACTCTGGGTTTCGCTTTCTGAGTCTGTTGTATTTTGTTTATTTTTTTATTTTTGTGGGTGTGCATATTTATGGGGTACATGAGATGTTTTGATATAGGCCTGCAATTCATAATAATCACATTGTGGTGAATGGTGTATCCATCCATCACAGATTTATTCTTTGTGTTACCAACAGACCAATTATACACTTTTATTTTATTTTATTTTATTTATCTATCTATTTTGAGTCAGAGTTTCGCTGTTGTTGCCCAGGCTGGAGTGCGATGGCACGATCTCGGCTCACTGCAACCTCCGCCTCCTGGGTTCAAGCGATTCTTCTGCCTCAGCCTCCCAAGTAGCTGGGACTACAGGCACCCGCCACCACGCCTGGCTAATTTTTGTATTTTTAGTAGAG
>NW_012106325.1:1676-2687 GCF_000951045.1 Mandrillus leucophaeus
AAAAAAAAAAAAAAAAAAAAAAATCCTGGCCCATTCCTTCCCCATGGCCAGGGCATTACACTTTGTTTTGGCCGGAGAAACTGGGAGTGCCCATTGTCTGCCTGGGGACATGCCTGTGGGAGAAGAGGCTGACCCCACCTGCTACCACCATCCCAGCATGGGTGCGGCGGGGGGCAGGGGAGACAGAGTAAAAATTGCAGAGGACTTGGGGCAGGAAGATGGAAGGAAACGGGGCCCTCAATGGCTCTGAGCTGTGGAGTGAGCCAGTCCTGCAGTGCCCAGTCCCCATTTTTCTGTGGCCTGAGAAAGTCAAATTTCCTCATCCTTTGTCGTTGGCCATTGTGTTATTTGTAGCGGGAAAAGCATTCTGAAACAAGCTACTACAATGAAAATCCAGGTCCTAGCAACTTGCTGTGCACAGCTTTGGCTTGGCATGGACTTAGAGAGTGACGTCTTTGAGATACACTGGTCCGGGGTGCAGGTATATTTGAGTGTGTGAGGAGGACATATGTCCTCTAAGCTCTGTTTTCTAAAGGCAGCAGAATTCCATTTGCCAAGCCAGATGTCCCTCAATACGTTAGATCCCGCCAATAAAACATTAAGCAATTAGAATGGTTAATATTCAGTAAAGTATAATTAGAAGCTGGCATAAATTGTGAATGAAATTGGCAGGTTCCATACGTTACAGCGAAATACCAAATCTTTTTTTAGTTGTGTATGTGTATCTCAGTGAGTCTGTCAACTCGGATGGGTGAATCTTACCTCCTCTGTGGATAGAAATGAGCTCAATTTCAACTCAGTTCACTATAATTTTAAATGTTTAAGAACATCTTGCCAGTTGTTCTATCATGTTAAAGATACTGACATCTGGCTGGGTGGAGTGGCTCATGCCTGTAATCCCAGCACTTTGGGAGGCCGAGGCGGGTGGATTGCTTGAACCCAGGAGTTCAAGACCAGCCTGGGCAACATAGTGAGACCCCCTCTTTACCAAAAAATCCAAAAGTAGCTGGG
>NW_012106326.1:0-894 GCF_000951045.1 Mandrillus leucophaeus
AAAGAAAAAAGAAAAAAAGATGGGGATCTT
The DNA here is from genome assembly GCF_000951045.1 of Mandrillus leucophaeus. NCBI lineage: Eukaryota > Metazoa > Chordata > Mammalia > Primates > Cercopithecidae > Mandrillus > Mandrillus leucophaeus. The sequence continues at coordinate 31 of NW_012106326.1, forward strand.
GGATGGAAAACTCCAGAGGACATTGGGCAACTGGGAGGAAGCTAAAAATGGGGTGAAAGGGGAAAAAAAAGAAGATGGGGGTCTTGGATAGAAAACTCCAGGGGACATTGGGCAACTGGGAGGAAGCTGAAAATGGGATGAAAAGGATCCGAAAATAAATGGGTATCTTATGACACATGGTCAGTGAAAGCTCTCTGAAACCTCATTTCTGGAATGTATGAGATGATGATCACACATTAATACTGTGTGAACATATTTTTTTTCCAGATTATTACAGTATAATTATTTTCTACCCCCTCCCCCCGCCCCGCCCAGCCGGAGTCTTCTTCTGTCGCCCAGGCTGGAGTGCAGTGGCGTGATCTTGGCTCACTGCCACCTCTGTCTCCTGGGTTCAAGCGATTCTCCTGCCTCAGCCTCCTGAGTAGCTAGGATTGCAGGCGCGTGCCATCACTCCCGTGCAATTGTTTTGTATTTTTGGTAGAGACGGGGTTTCACCATGTTGGCCAGGCTGGTCTCAAACTCCTGAGCTCAGGCAATCCGCCCGCCTTGGCCTTCCAAAGTGCTGGGATTAGGGGCGTGAGCCACTGCGCCCGGCAAGTATAATTATTTTCCTCAGTTTTAATATTTCCAAACTACTCAGAAATATTATCATTGACCCATGCAGTACCCTCAAACATTAGTCTCACCTGTCCAATCTCATATTCAGGTCGAAACATTTCTTCAAGTTTTATAAAAATATAGTCGTGCTGAAAAAAAGTACTGAAGTTAGAGTCAAGGCACCCTAGATTAAAATCTTGCCTTTGGCCGGGCGCGGTGGCTCACGCCTGTAATCCCAGCTCTTTGGGAGGCTGAGGCAGGTGGATC
>NW_012106326.1:4324-4811 GCF_000951045.1 Mandrillus leucophaeus
AACAACAACATAGAAAAGAGCTCTTCCCTGGGAGGAAGAAAAGTGGCCTAAGACATAGTTAAATCAAAAAAGCAAGTTGTAGAACAGCACAACCTGTACAGCACTCCTTCATTTAACACCCACATACACATGACAAAAACCAATAGACTGCTCTAGATACGTGTATATATTTACAAAAGCAAACATGAGAATCTAGAAGGTTATGCATCAAACTGATAACAGTGGCTAATTCTGGGAGGCAGCTGGGGAAAAGTGAGTGATAAAGGGGAACTATAGCATTAATTGTTAATGCTTGGATATTTGCCCCAATAATGTTTCGAATATCCAAAATATTATTTTTCTCACAGATACCAAACATAATAATGCAAATAAAGTATGGGGTAGTATTTATATCATGTATAAACAATATATAAGGAAAATGCACTAAAGAAATAAGCATATATACCTGAAACAAGCTAAGGGAGGGCCATGCATACATTGCTGGCCC
>NW_012106327.1:0-1507 GCF_000951045.1 Mandrillus leucophaeus
GTTCACACCATTCTCCTGCCTCAGCCTCCCGAGTAGCTGGGACTACAGGCACCTGCCACCACGCCCGGCTTATTTTTTCTATTTTTTAGTAGAGTTGGGGGTTTCACAGTGTTAGCCAGGATGGTCTCGATCTCCTGACCTCGTGATCTGCCCGCCTTGGCCTCCCAAAGTGCTGGAATTCCAGGTGTGAGCCACTGCGCCCGGCGTGTGTTTTCTTGTATCATTAAAGATTATTGAAATAGATGATATGCCTGATTAATATTCCTTTAAAAGTCTGTTACCATATTTTATTGAATGATTTCTGTATTGTTGGACACATTCTGCTTCTAACAGTTTAGTAGTAAAATGTACTGAGAGAAATATCAGCTTTTTTATAATCAGCTTTTTGGCCATCAGCTTTTTTTATAATCAGAAATAAGCACATGTTATTTTCTACAGGCAGATTCCCACATTTGTAATTACTACTCAACTATTCATTGTTTAATTTTACTATATGTTAGTTTGAAGATATTAACAGTTTAAGACATTTACATGTCATTCGCTAATCATAATAGTGCTTGGACTATGCAGGAAGTACCATGAGGATGTACACAAGGTTCATTGAAGAACATGCCAAGTATTTATTATGTTAAAATAATAATAAGAACTCCTATTCTTAGTTTTTTAAAATTGTGTTTTAAAAGTAAAAGAAAAGAGGTGTTGGTTTTTATTAAATATCACTTCTGCAGCTATTGATGGGGCGCCATAGCCTAGTACATTGCTTATTTTGAAGCAACGTGATATATTGTAAGATTTTAAAAATGGGAAAGAAAGTCATTCATTCCAGTAAGTACTATTTGGTTATTGAACATTTTCTTTTAAAATTATTGTTGAGATTGATTTAATTCTTTCTGGGATTTTTGTCCAGAGAAGCAAAAACATTGATAGCTTTTTCTTTGGAACTACACTGGGTTATTGTGTGTAACCTGTCTTAATATAGCGAGTTGATTAACCTTCTAATTTACTGCATGCTTTGAAACACAGTATATAGTGTCCTAGAATCATTGCAAAAAGATTTCCCATGAAGTTTTCCACACCTAGAGCTCGTGGAAGGTAGTTTTCCACCACATTTGTTAACTTCAGGCTAACTTCAAGGTCATCGTGCCCTTTATTGCCCTTGCAAAGCCCCTCTTTCTTGACTTATATATATAAATGGCATTTTGCTTTCTCTCTCTTTCATACCCTAATTCCATTCCCCTGCCATAGGCAGCCATTCAAACATCATTGATACATATTCTTTCATTTGTATTCGTTCTTAACGCAGTTCGTAATATTGCTTTCTGAACATGTACTTCTACGTTAAATAAATAGCTTTTGATATAGACTTTAATCTATTTCTCATTTTCCACTCCAACCTATGTTTCTATTTTGTTTTGTTTTGTTTTTGAGACAGAATTTCGCTCTTGTCACCCAGGCTGGAGTGCAATGGTGCGATCTCGGCTCACTGCTACCTCTGCCTCCTGGGTTC
>NW_012106327.1:3317-4874 GCF_000951045.1 Mandrillus leucophaeus
ATCTCAGCTCAGTGCAATGCAAGCTCCACCTCCCGGGTTCACGCCATTCTCCTGCCTCAGCCTCCTGAGTAGCTGGGACTACAGGCGTCCGCCACCATGCCCGGCTAATTTTTTTTGTATCTTTAGTAGAGACGGGGTTTCACAGTGTTAGCCAGGATGGTCTTGATCTCCTGACCTCGTGATCCGCCCGTCTCGGCCTCCCAAAGGGCTGGGATTGCAGGCATGAGCCACCGCACCCGGCCTACTGGTCTTATTTTTATAACTTTGTGGTATATCTAAGTATCTGATATGCTTAATCATTCTTCTTTGCTCTTTTTTAAAATAAAGTCTTAATTATTCAAAACACTCTGTATCTCATAAATTTTTGAATCAATGTATTGACTTTCTCAAAAACTCCAGTGGGAATTTTGATTGAAATGACTTGAATCTATAGATTAATTTGGGAATAACTAACATGTTTATATTTTTAGCTCATCCTAATCATGTGCAAGAAATGTCGTTTGTTTTAGAAAACTGTAAGTCACTTTAAAAAGTTACTTTTAACAGTGATTGTGTGTTTATTTTTTCGCTGTTTGTAATAAAGTGACCCTAATGGCTTAATGGTTGACTCCTGAGACAGCTTTTTAAGCCTCATTCCTTCTTCTTACCCTTGTGCCTCATTTCTTGGCAAGCTGAGAAAAAAACCTGGTGCTCTCTCCTTTGTCACCAGTTGAGGTTTCAAACCATGCAACCACCTACTGATGTACACAATTCCTCACCCAGGCCCCACTCCCTGTGTGCAATACACAACCGTAGCCAAGCCAGGTGCAGTGAGTGGTGTGTGCCTGTTGTCCCAACTACTCAGCAGCTGAGGCAGGAGGATTGTGTGAGCCCAGGAGTTCCAGGCTAGCCTGGGCAACATAGTGAGACCCTGTTGGTATTAAAACAAAACAAAACAAAACAACAACAACAAAAATAAGCTAGCCAGTCTCCTCCCTTTCCCCACTCTCTCAAGCCACTTTTAGTCCAGCTTGGGAAGCTGCCACGCTCTCCCGCAGGAGCCCTGCTATGCGAGCGATCGACATTTCACACCCTCTCAGTGTGAGTGTGGCAACAGCCAAACCAGATTTTGGATGAGGGTCCATCTTCTTTCTGCAGAGGAACAGCAACGATATTTAATTATATTTTATTTTTTATTATGGTCTTATATTTTGTAAAGTATTATATTTCTTAGTAGTTTTACTTTTGTAGAGAAATATTTAGTTTTGGAAATTGACCAGAATCTGACACTTCGCCAACCTCTTGTTGTTTTAATAATGTATTTGTGTATTCTCTTATTTTTTCTATTCAAATTATCATGTGATCTATACATAACAATAGATTTATCTGTTCCTTTCTAATCCTGACACCTGATAATTCTATTCTTTTCCTAGATTATTATCTAGAAGCTCCAAAACAACGTTAAATTAATATGGCTCTAGTGGGGATTTTCACCTTATCCTGATTTTTTTTTTTTCTTTGGAGTCTCGCTCTGTCGCCCAGGCTGGAGTCCAGTGGCTGGATCTCAGCTCACTGCAA
>NW_012106328.1:0-2110 GCF_000951045.1 Mandrillus leucophaeus
GAGTTCAAGTTGCACCACATTGCTGATGGACATGTGGCAGGTGGCCCTGAGGTTGGTTCTGAGGGTCCTCCCCAAATCTAAATGGCAGATGTTACACCCCTAAATACAACTTGCACATGAACGTTAAAGCAGTTGAAATATTTATTGGTGTTTCAGCTATGAAATTGGACATATTGCTACAACAGGAAAAATCACGGTCAAGGTCTCAGTCCCATGAGACTGCCCCCGCTTCGCCAAGGGCAAGTTTCAGGTCTCCCTTGCTTCTGACTGACCACCTAAAAATCGGGGTTGCCGTGTCCTTCTACTTAAGGTCAATAACTTGCCAGACTTAAGTTATTGTCCTTCTGTTATTGTCCTTCTACTTAAGGACAATAACTGGCTCATGGCACCCAGGGCAACACCTCTACCTACTATCACCAATTCGTTATGAAGGACCTGTGAACAGCCAGATGAAGAGGTGCATTGCTCCAGGCCTGGTGGGCGGGGGCGGGTTCCAAGTGCAAGTGCTTCTGTCCCTGGGGAGGGGGAATGCTGCCCTCCCAGAATGTCAAGGTTTTCCCCAACCTGCAAGCTCTCCAACCCCACCACTGAGGGTTTTCTAGAGGTGTCACTGTAGACAGGGTTGATGACATCTTTGGCTATTGGGGATGGACTCATCTCCAGCCCTCTCCCTCCAGGTCAGAGGTTGGCTTGGAGACTGACAGCTCCAGCCCTCTAGTCCTGCCTTGGTCTTTCTGAACCACAGACCCACCCTGAAACTGCCTAGGGGCCCCCAGCTCCCAGGCCTGTCCCGACTACACAAAGGCACTCTGACAGTCTAAAGATTCCAAGGGTCTTAGACGCTCTGTGCCCAGAACCTGCTGAAGACCAAATAGCTACGTCTCCTTGGATGGCACAATCACAAGCTCTCATCAGCTGACGATCCGGGGCAGGTGTGCTGAGAGCTTTGCTATGGCCCTGTTGCTGGGAATCTGTTTTCAATCCTTGCTGGGCCAACAGACGCTCTCTGGTCATTCCCCAAGCTCATTGAATTTAGTCTTTTCCGTTTGATTCCACTGTTTTGGCCCAGTTCTTCTGAAGCCTCTTTCAACATCGTTGCCTCACCTGGGCGCTGAGATCCTGTGACCCTCACCCAGCAGGAGATACGGATGCCAGGATCCGGCTCCCTTACTTACAGTTGGATTGTGAAAGAAGCCGGCCATAAGCCTTCCCTTCCTAGGTCTCTTTAATGCCAGAAATGGGCTGTTTTAGAGTTTACTATTTTTATTTCATTTTAGGTCGATACGAGCGACATACAAATTGGAGTTGGGCAGTTCACTGGCCAGGCACCTGACTCTTCTGGATAAGAGTCTGGGTAAGTCTGGTTAAGAAACAGGCTCCACACTGCCAGGACACAGAAGGGCAGCCCCTGTCCCCACAAGGTCGTGACAGAAAACCCCAGCTCCCGCAACTGCAGGAATTCTACAGATTTTCACTTAGAAGAAAATACCACCCAGGAGTACCCACCCTGATTAATTTTCTCAAAAGTGGTTTTGCAGAGGCTCAGAAGAAAAGTCAGGACACAGGGCACCAGCCCGCCCCATCTTCCCAAAATCAGTTGCCCTGGGGTCACCCACCTGCAACCAAACTGTTAGACATGGCTTTTTATTCTCAGCTATTACCAGAGCAAATATTCCTGGAGAAGCATGCATTCGAGTAGGGTGCCTCTTTCCAGAGGTCCTGGAGAGCGAGGCGTCCGCAAGTGACTGGCTAGGGACCCTGGGAACTTCACGGTTGGGGAGCTGGAGGGTCGAGGGGGCAGAACCCTAATGGTGGGTGAGTTGAAAATGGAAGAGCGTTCTTCACCTCAGAGTCTCCTGGGGTCTTTCCCTTCAGGAACTGAAGAGGTGAGGAGGGCTGTGCAGTCTCAGACAGGTGCTACCTGGGCTTCGAGAGCTGACGCATCTGTCCCCAGAGCTGGGCAGCCGCCAGCCCAACCCACCCTGTAATAACTGAAGTCCTTTGTCCGCACCTACAGCCAGTCCGGGGGTCGGGTGTACACTGTACTTGACCAACCCATGCCATACAGGAAGTGCTGATGTCAGTTTCCTACTTCAACTGCGCCCCCCCC
>NW_012106328.1:2975-4239 GCF_000951045.1 Mandrillus leucophaeus
ATTTCCTCCTCTGTAAAATGGGGGTAATAGTCGCATCTATCTGAAAGGGCTATGTGAGATTCTAATGACTTTGTCAATGTAAGGGGCTGAGAACAGTATCTGTTCTTGGTGAGCAGAAGGATGACCAGGAGGTGACCAGCAAAATATCCCTTTCGAAGCCTCAATACTGTTCCGTAGTGAGCAAAGACACAGCTCCTCTACGGACGAAGCCATGAATAGTCGATCCTCGCAGGCAGAGTGCAGATTCCATCGAATCAGAAATTTGAACTCTGGCCAACGACTGCTGTACTGATTGAGTAAATCTTAGGATTTGTTGTTAATGGTAAAGTAGTCTACAAAAACAAACAGTCTGAAGGAGTTTGAGAGGGTGTGGGCTCAGCTGCAACCTCTCCGCCCAAGGCTGTTGGTCAACATCATCTCCAGCGCTGTGGAAAGACAGAAGCAGTGAAGAAAATATCGGACAAACATTTGGTGTTTGTACACTTCTCGCAGAAATCCTAAATGCTTTGCATGTTTCAGCTAATAATTCATTAAAATAGATTATGCTGACCATTTTATAACCTACTTCACTGCTCTCCTGTCTAAATCCATCCCTTTGTGACAAATCTTTTACACTTGGCTCATTTTTTCAGTTGTGTTTGCTGTCTTATCCCCATGTAAAGGATAAACGTGCATGTTTATATTGAATTGACTGAGACAGCTAATGCTAAATATGTCTGTTCCTTGAATGTTGACTTGTGATGGTGTCATTTAAGTCTCTTACTTCTTTTTCCCCTTGAGTCAGCAAAATATTCCATGTTACTTTGAGCAGAACTTGCTCACTAGTGTTATAGAGGGTATAAAAACAAATGGAGGAAGTTTCCTGCCTTCAGGAGGATTGAAATCTCAAAGTCGGTATGACAGCATGGATGGCAGTCAGCTCTCTTTGCAGCTTTTAAAACATGTTGAAATCTTTCCTCTGCCACTTTTGATGGTGAGATCCTGAGCCAATCACTTCCACAAGCATCAGGCTCTCCGTCTATGACATGGAAGTAAAAAGAGCAACCTGGACAAAATTGTGATGACTACAGACATGTACCTAACCTCTTATTTACCGCCTCCCAATAGAAGATATTGTAACTCATCCCATTTGAGAGCTGGTGGTGATCACCCCATCCTGTGAGATTCAAGTATAATTATCTGGAATCCCCCATCTTCGGATGAGGAAGACCCAGCAGCCCTCACAATGTCTTCTGGAAACTGGATTTTGTTTGAAGGGTGAACT
>NW_012106329.1:0-470 GCF_000951045.1 Mandrillus leucophaeus
ATAATTATTATTTTTATTACTCATTTACTTATTTTTAGACAGAATCTTGCTCTGTCACCCTGGCTGGAGTGAAGTGGTGTAATCATAGCTCACTGTAAACTCCACCACCTCTGAGCTCACGTGATTCTCATGCCTCACCTTCCCAAGTAGCTAGGACAACAGATGTGCACCACCATACTCATCTAATTTATGTAGTTTGCTTTTAGAGGGGTAGTTTTGCCATGTTGCCCAGGCTAGTCTTGAACCCTTAGATCAAGTGATCCACCTGCCTCAGCGTCCCAAAGTGCTGGGATTACAGGAATGAGCCACCACTCCTGGCCCAATTATTATCTTTAAATAGAAATAAAACTTAAAAGAATAAGGATATTTATCTACTTACAAAACTAGTTTTACAATCAAGTTGTACTTTAATGTCATCCTTTAGATTTTGAATTCACCTCCAAAGGTTTTCTTTTGTATTGCCTAGCTCT
>NW_012106329.1:3015-4966 GCF_000951045.1 Mandrillus leucophaeus
ATAGTACATACAGATGCTTTTTAAAAAATATAGTGTGAAACATGATTTCCCCTTTGGGATTGTGGAGTCTCTCAGCAATGGAGAGAACTAAAGGTTAAAGTTAACTTATTCCCAAGAAAATTATTACTGTTAATATGCTGATAATTTTATACACAGTAGCCACCAGGCTCAAATGGAATAACATCAGAGTTAAGAGACCAGATATCTTCTTTCAAAAGATGACAGTTGTGCAAATTGGTCTTTTCTTTAACTATGTCTACTCTAAGCCACTGGCTTTGATGTTGCCAGCTCTGTAAAGACATGGAGGAAACTGAACCAGGGCCAACTTCAAGGGAAATGTGATTTCAAGAAATCTCTACTATAAGAAAAGCAAATATACAGTTTCTTCAACAGTTGAAAGCTCAACCTAAACTAATTGGAGAAGAGAAAGAAGCAAGTGACTCAAGAAAACCAGCTTCTAAGCATATACTTTATACCAAGTCACGTATGCCTGAGTTGTGGGAGTGAGCCTTGAAGCTCGTTCTCCCTCACATTCTGTAACTTTTCACTAAGTACTTTGAGTTTTATCTTCAAAATATCTTTCCATTGCATTTGTCTATAAAGCATCAAGCTAGAGAAGAATAAACTTTCTCTTGGATGAAAATACTTTAAATTCACTCTTATCTCCCTCCTCCAATATTTTTACTGGATCCAGAGAGATATTTTAAAATGGAAACATAAATACTTCACATCATGCTTTTTACTTAAAAGTGTACACCATCTTCCTATTGCTCCTAGGTAAAAATTAAAATTTTTTTATTGCAGAACATGAGACCTTAAGTAATCTGACCCCTGCCTCTCTTTACGGTTCTAGCCCATATCATTCTCTCTCATATCTTTCATTTCTTTTTTTTTTAAATTTCTTCACACAAACATGATTTCTGTCTTTATAAGAATTTGCACACACTCCTTTGCTTCAAATACTCTTTCCTCTTTCCACTACATCATTTTTGGCTAGATAACAGAGTTGTTCCTTGGTATCCATGTAGAATTGGTTTCAGGAACTTTCTGCCTCCAGATACCAAAATCCATGGATGTTCAAGTTTCTAATATAAAATGGCATAGTACAGTATTTGCATGTAACCATATATATTATATTTGCATATAACATTACTGAAGTGTACGATTTTAGTAATCTACTTTAAATCACCTCTAGATTGCTTATAATACTTAATACAATGTAAATGCTATGTAAATAGTCATTATAATGTATTTTTACTTGTTATACTGTTATTAATGTTTCCAAATATTTTTCATCCATGGTTGGTTGAACCTGCAGACCTGAAGGGCAGACTGAATATATGCATCTCATTTGCCATTTGCTCTGAAAATTTTCTTGAACCCCAATATTATATCATGTACTTAATAGCACCTACTTGTTTCCTTTAACTGTACTTTTAAAATAATTTACTTATAGATGCATTTGTGCAGTTGCTTGATTAGTTATCACTCACTCCTCCACTGAGCTTTGGACTCCATAGCAAAAGACACCATGTTTATTTTTTTCACTACTGTTATCTATTGTACTTTGCCTGATGCCATCCATGTAGTCAGCTCTCAGCTTGCATATATTTTAATGGAATGATTAAATAAACAATTGAATGAATGAGTAAATAAACTAATTGTTTAAAATAAAATATCATTTGCAAACATTTAGTCCACTGTTCGTCATGAGTCTGGCTGTGGCTAAGAGATTATGATTGATGTAACACAGTCCCAGTTCCGAGGTGAGACCTTGAGAGACATAATGTCTCATATTCTTCTGTGCTTTGCCGTCTGCCATGAGAAACATACCCCAGGTAGGATAATCCCTGAATGTGCACACACATGAACTCAGCTCATCGCTTAGAGTCAAGATAGCTGATCTGAGATGAGCTCTGTAGATTCAGAGCTGATCCACATGTAAGAGATC
>NW_012106330.1:0-18548 GCF_000951045.1 Mandrillus leucophaeus
CTCGCCCTGCTTCAGCTCTCGCTGGTCGGGCTGCAGCAGCTGACCAGCACCGATTGTCCAGCACTCCCTAGTGAGATGAACCCAGTACCTCAGTTGAAAATGCAGAAATCACCAGTCTTCTGTGTCGCTCGCGCTGGGAGTTGGAGACTGGAGCTGTTCCTATTCAGCCATCTTGTTCGCCGCAATACCGATTGTAGTTATCTTAATGGGTGTGAAGTGATACCTACTATGGTTTTGATTTGCATTTCCCCGATAGCAAAGGATGTTGAGCATCTTTTCATGTGTTTATTGGTCATTTATATATCTTTTGTGGAGAAATGTCTATTTAGGTCCTTTGACCATTTTTTAGTTGAGTATCTTCTAATCATTGATTTGTATAACTTGTTTGTATATTCTAGATACTAGTCTCTTATCAGACTTCACCTTGAAGCACAAAAATTTTAATTTTAATAAAGTACAATTATCTGGTTCTGTCTTTGTTGCTCATGCTTTGTGTCTTATCTAAAAATCCTTTGCAAAATCCAAGATCACGAGGATTTACTCCTATATTTTCTTCTGAAGTTTTAAAATTCTAGGTCTTACATTTAGGTCCGTGATCCATTTGGAGTTAATTTTTGTACATGGTATGGGGTAAGAGTCTGGCTTCATTCTTTGCATATGGCTCATAGTCTCAGCACCATTTGTTGAAAAGACTATTCTTTCTCCATTGGATGGTTGTGGCACCCTTGTCAAAAACGGCTGACCACAAATATGGGGTTTATTTCTGGACTCTCAATTCTATTCCATTGATCTATATGTCTATCCTTGTATCAGCAGTACTACACTATCTTCTTTTTTTTTTTTTCCCTAAGTTCTGCCCCAGGATCTATCCACACTATCTTGATTAGCATTGCTCTGTATTAAGTTTTGAAATCAAAAAGTGTAAATATTCCTAACTTGTTCTTTTTCATGTCTCCCTTACTTTTACTAATACTTTTATGGTATTTTACATTTTAACAGAAAATCTACTTAGGGTTTTTTTTTTTGTACTTTTCAAAGCATTTTCACATATATAAGCTCAATTGAACTTCACATCACCTCTGTTGGGTAAAAAAGTATATTACCTTTGACAAATAAGTAAAGAGGCATACAGAGCTTAAATAACTCACTTAAGGTAAAACAGCAGGTTAATACGATCCATAAATCCCACTACTGGGTATTTATTCAAAAAAAAGGAAATCAGTATATCAAAGCGATACCTGCACTGCCATATTTATTGCAGCTTTACTCACAACAGCCAAGATATGGAAACAACCTAAATATCCATCAACAGATGACTGAATAAAGAAAATGTGGTATGTATCACAATGCAATACTATTCAGTCATAAAAAGGAATGGAATCCTATCATTTGCAGAAGCATGGATGGAATTGGAGGTCATTATGTTAAGACAAATAAACCAGACACAGAAAGACAAACATTACATGTTCTCACTCAGATGTGGGAGCTAAAAAAGTTGATCTCATGGAGGTAACAAATAGAATGACAGTTACCAGAGGCTGGTGAAGGTGGTGGTTGTGGTGTGGAGATGAAGATAGGCTGGCTAATGAAGACAAAACATATAGTGAGATAGAAGGAATAAGCCCTACAGTTCAATAGTACATTAGCATGACTATAGTTAACAACAAAATGTTGCTTATTTCAAAATAGTTAGAAGAGGAGATTTGAAATGTTTCCAACACAAATGATAAATGTTTGAAGTGATGGGTATCCTAAATATCCTGAACTGATCACTACACATTGTATGCACTTATCAAAATTATATGTTCCACATAAATATGTACAATTATTATGTAGCAATAAAAATTTTTAAAAGAAATGAAGTCAGTAAAAACATACTGATTTAAATACTACCAACAACCACCTTGACCTAACTGACATACCTAGTTCATTACACTCAATAACTACAGAATATACACATTTTTTTTTCAAGGGAATAGGGTACCTATACTGAGATACATTATATTTCAAAATACTGAAATCTTACAGAGTATATTCTGTAATCACAATGGGATAGAATTAGGTATCAATAACGACATCTAGAAAAAACTCACATATTTTGAAATAAAACTACACATTTATAAATAAGCTATGTATCCCAAGGAAAAAATCATAAAAAAATAGGTTAGATTAGCCATAAAAATATATACAAAACACTAAAGGCTTACATATCAGACACTGTGAAAGGCACTGGGAATTTAAAAAAAAAGAAAAATCACTGAGATAAAAGTGCCTGCCCTCTACAAGCTTATAGTCTAATGCAGTGCTCTTTAACAATTTTGCTCATATACTCTCTACAGCAATTTTGGGAACCTATTAAATTGAAAACTATAATAAAAATTTTCATAAAAAATTTAAATGGTTGCCAAGGATACAATTTCCAGTATACTATATAATAAATATATGTGCTTTAAATATATTTTCATCAAAATCTTGGAGCTACAGATTTGGCTGATTCAATATATGCAAAGTGTCTGGTATTAAATTGATCACAAGCCAATCAGCCACATCAGATTTACTTTCTGTTCTAGAACATGTCTGATACTTCATTTTTCAATTCAAATAAACATATTCATCCAAATCCTTATGACAAATACCTACCTTCTGAGTTATAATTCTAAGATAGACAGATTTGGTACAGGAATCTTGACATGGGTTGGTTTCTTGAATGACATAAAGTATAACACCTTTCAAAATTTCTTGTTTTGCTGGCAGGGACTTTCTCCTAAAAGTATACCCACTAGAACTGTCTATTTTGTTGGTGCTAAAACCCTCTGGGACACTGTACAATTTGGGGTGGGTGAGTAGTATGCCTTTCTTTTACAAAGTAAATGAGAGACAAGAGACTGCAGAAGGGTTTTCTGGCATTAGTTTTGGTAAACTTGAGGATCTGGAAGCTAATTTCCTCAAAACTATGTATACCCACATATTCCTGGAAAGCCTTTGTGTAGCCATAAGGTCCTAGTTTGAAGACCACCAGTCCAGTGGTCACAGCTGTAAGGAAAATCCAGATCTTATAAAGCTATGAGTTTAGTACTCTTTCACAATATACTGTCTCATAAAATAGTCAACACCTTTCCTTTCAAAGTCCCAACTGCTGCTGTATGTGCAGACAAAATGGAAGGCAGAAACAATAACAAATTAGTTGTTAAGCTGTTGTATCTCCTAAAATAATACTTCTATAATAAGCTAGGAAAAAAAAAAAGAAAAAAACCTTATGCTTCCAAATATAAATACTTCGTATAATTTAAAAATAATACCTCCCAACCAAGACCAGCTACAAAATCTTCATATGCTTGACTTCCTCCTGTATTGGTGAGAATGGAGTGTTTGTCTTCTTGTCCTTCAGCAACATAAAATACTGCAATCTTGTGTGTCTCTCGGCTATAAAACAAAAGATTACACCACTCGTTTAATCACCATTTTATCTACTCATTCATCCAACAATTAAGTTCTATGTACAAAGTATGTAGCAATAAAAAGATTAAAAAGGATTAGATCTTAGAGTCTACAGAAGGAGATATAAATGCAACGTAAGTAAAAAATTACTACAAAATTGCCATTGGAATCAAAGACAAGCATGATCATTTTTGACTGCAGAAACAGAAACTTAAAGAAGATAAAATTGAGTTAGATGAAGGTAAGAAAGATTCGACAAATGAAGAGAAAGAGCATCAGGAAGGACACATAGGTGTGAATACATAAAGCATCTCAAGAATTGTCTGTTTTGCAATGTAGCCGAATCCCATGGTTGAAGGGACTACATTTTAGAACTAGGTAGGAGTACAGAGATGAGTGAGAAAGGATCCAATCCTTCAAAGTACTTACAATGTAGAAGAAACACCCACAGTTAAGTGTTGTTTAACAACAGGGATACATTCTGAGAAATGTGTCTTTAGGCAATTCTGTTACTGTATGAACATTATAGATGTACTCACATAAACCTAGATGGTACAGACTACTACACAACCTTGGCTATCAGGTATAGCCTATTGTTGCTAAGCTACAAATCTGTACAACATGTTACTGTAGGAATACTGTAGGCAATTGTAACATATTGTTAAGTATTTGTGTATATAAATACACATAAACAAAAAGGGTGCAGCAAAAACAAGGTATTCTAATCTTATGAGACTACTGTCGTGTATGTGGTCCAACGTTGATGAAAGCATAGTTATGCAGTTTGTTTACAAATATAAAACTGTATGGAGTAACAGCCAAGTTCTTAGACATTTTATTTTTAGTTCTCTCTAAAATTAAAAGTGTTCATAAAAGCACATTTCTTGTTTGAAATTTAGCTTTGCAATTTGGCTTTCCAAACTAACTAAGTCATGCTACATTTATTTAACAAAGCTTGGGTTAAAAAACTTTAAGACCATTAGCAAAGTTTTCACTACTATATCATGTAGGAATTAAAAAAAAAAAAAACAAAAAACCCTGCAACAACAACAACAACAAGTAAATAAGAATTAAAGTTCTTTAAAAAATGGAGTCTGACAACCGAATTTTCCCACACATCTGGAGCAAGTTACCAAATCATGATAGTAGGTTCAATATCAGCAAGAAAGATGTTTCAGCTGCTTTCAATAATGGAATATTTTACTTTAGATGATGAGCACATAGGCAAACTTTCAGTGTATCAGATGTGTCATCAGGATATGCTAGTGTAAGCAGTAAAATATGATGTGGGGATGGGGAGACTTCCAAATCTGCAGAATAAGGATCTACACAGCCTCTCTCCCAAGCAAAACATAGCTTATCTGTTGAAAAAATTTAAAACATTATTTAAAGTCCCTGTATACTGTCCTAAAGTCATAGAGCAAACAGGGAAACATTCATTCAAGAAAACTCAGTAAATCTCAGTAACAACACAGAGCTTTTGATATATGAATTACAACTTGTTTCCTTGCCCCACTCCCTCAGCTCAATGTTGCAGAAGTTTTGCCCTGGGCATCCTACTCAGGCCTAGAAGACAGAGGTTCCCTCTCTCTCCAGCTTCCAATCTGGAGCTATGGCTTCCCCATGGAAGAGACAGGTTACTAGAGGCATTTCTCATCCTTCTCCAGTCCCATGTTACAGAAGATCTATTTTAGATAGGTGTGGCTGAAAGAACCAGGTCTCCTCTCCTTCCCTCCCTCTCTTAGGGCAGAAGCTCCAGGAGCAAAACGTTGAGGGTCTCAATCTTCTCCATTCTAGCTTGCTCACAGGGTAGAGATTCTGCCAGGAGAGCGAGCTAAGACCAGGGACTGCCAACTCCTTCCAGGTGCTGACTTGTAGAGTGACCCTGTCACTCCAGGAAAAGCTGATCCGTGACCCCAGGTCAGGTGTAGTGAGAGATAGGTTTTGCCCAGGGTGAAAAGTAGGTTATAAGGACAAAGAACTCTGCAGCAGTTCTGCCGGAAAGGGCTGACATTATTTGCAACAGAGCTTGGAGGAAAGCAATTAAGAGAAGCTGGCAGCCCTATGACAAGCAAAACAGCCAGAACTTTAACAGAATCAGGAAATGAGACAGCCAAGAAGGACCCTTTGGGGAATCACAGTCAATTTTGGAGGTCAAAAACCCTGCGCACATGCACTAGGCTTCACCCAATAAGGAACAATTAGAGTAAGATGTAGGATGGACAGACATGAAAGCATTCCCCAAGTCACACAAAGACTTATCAAAACAAGGTAAATCCTCACTGGCACTGAATAACCTGAACTCAGGGTCGACCCCTGGGAAGCTAAGACTTAAAAATAACATCCAGTCATTCCTTGCAGTCTGGAAGACTGTGTGCATACCCAAAGCTGTACCCTCTTTGGAGTAATCAGGAGTGAACCTTCAAGCTATTAGTCTCCTGGTGAATGTGGGACAAAAAAACAAACACACTCTCAACTGTGATAGCAGTCTCCAAGCCACACACATCCCACAGTAAATGATAAAAATCAAATGGTAAGGGGGAAAAAAAAATCAAACTGGTAAGGAGGACTAAGCACAAATTTTGACCAATAAGTATGTGATAATCCAGGGAAGACCCCTCATTAGCCAGGCTAAAAGAAAAACAATTTTTAAAAAATCTGAGCAGGGAGATCAGAGGCTAATTACTGTGGGGAGACCAAGTTGCTGGAAAATAAACAAATGAACAAGCAAACAACAACCAACAATATATTTTTGGATTCAAAGACACAGATAAAGTTGAAGTCAAAGGAATGGAAACAAGTACCATAAAATAGAAACCAAAAGAGCTACAGTGGCTATACTAAAATAAGACTTTAAAACAAAAAATGTTAGAGATACAGATATTTCAAATGATACAAGGTCAATCTAACAGGAAAAGATGAAAATTACAAACATATATGCACCCAAAAACAGAGCCCCAAAATACATGATGCAAAACAAAGACAGAACTGAAGGCAGAAACAGACATTTCCTCAATAATAGTTGAAGATTTTAATATCCCACTTTCAATAATGGACAGAACAACTAGAAAATATCAACAAGAAAACAGAAGACTTGAACAATAATATGACAACCAGACCTACCTGATATCTACAGAATACTCTATCTTACAGTAGCAAAAACACATTCTTCTCAAGCATATGTGAAACAACTTCCAGGATAGACCATAAAACAAGCCTTGATAAATTTAAACGATCTGAAATCACGCAACGTATATTTTTTATCCACAATGGAATGAAAGTAGAAATCAATGAAAGAAAATTTGGGTAATTCACAAATGTGTGAAAATGTAACCATATACTCCTAAATTACCAGTGGGTCAAAGAATAAATCTCAAGGGAAATGAGAAAATACTTAGAGATGAATGAAAATAAAAAATGAAAATAAAAAGAGAGAATGAATGAAAATGTGGCCTATAAGTAAAGCAGTGCTCATTGGGAAATTTACAGATCTGAATGCCTCTATTAAAAAAGATTTCATTCACTTCCTTTGAGAATGAAAGAAAAAAAAGTTTTAAAAAAGATTTCATACCAATAACCAAACCCTCCACCTTACAAAACTGGCACAGTGATTCATACCTGTAATCCTAGTACTTGTGGAGGCCAAGGTAGAAAAACTGCTTGAGCCCAGGAGTTCGAGACCACCCTAGGCAATACAGTGAGACCCCATCTCTACAAAAAGAAAAAAACCAACTGGGTGTGATGGTGCACACCAGTGGTCCCAGCTACTTGGGGAGGCTAAGATGGGAGGATCACTTGAGCCTGGGAGTTCCAGGCTGCAGTGAGCCATGACTGTGCCATTGCACTCCAGCCTGGGTGACACAGTGAGACCCTGTCTCCAAAAAAAAAAAAAAAAAAAAGCAAAGAAAAGAAAATAATAAAGACTACAGTGGAAATAAATAAAATAGAAGAGAAAAACAATAGAGAAAAAAAATCAATGAACTCAAAAGTTGGCTCTTTAAGATGATCAACAAAATTAGCCATCCTTAGGTAGACTGAGCAATAAAAAAAGACTCAAAATGACTATCAGGAAAAAAAGAAGGGACACCACTAAATATTTTACAGGAATAAAAAATATTATAAGGAAATGCTATAAGCCTTTGTATGTCAACAAATTAAATTAGATAAAATGAACAAATTCCAAGAAAGACACAATTTCTTTTTTTTTTTTTTGAGATGGGGTCTCGCTCTGTTGCCCAGGCTGGAGTACAGTGGTGCGATCTCTGCTCACTGCAAGCTCTGCTTCCCGGGTTCATGCCATTCTCCTGCCTCAGCCTCCCCAGTAGCTGGGACTACAGGCACCTGCCACCACACAAGGCTAATTTGTTGTATTTTTAGTAGAGATGGGGTTTCACCATGTTAGCCAGGATGCTTATGATCTCCTGACCTCGTGATCCGCCGCCTCAGCCTCCCAAAGTGCTGGGATTATAGATTTGGCATCCGGCCGAAAGACAGAATTTCTAAAACCAACCTTAAAAAGAAACAGAATACCCGAATAGACCTATAACAAATGAAGACTTTGAATTAATAATTTGATTAGAAAGGAAGAAGTAAAAATATCTGACTTGCACATGAGGTGATTTTTTATATAGAAAATCCTAAGGAATCTGCTAAAAAGGCTATTAGAGCTAATAAACAAGTTCAGCAAGGCTGCAGGATATAAGATCAAATATACAAAAACTGAAGTTCTATACACTAGCAATAAACAATCCAAAAACAAAAAACAAAATTTTAAAAATCCTTTTATAATAGCACCAAAAAGAGTAATACTTGAGTATAAATTTACTGTGAAGAGCAAAACTTATATTTTGAAAATTATAAAACACTGTTAAAAGAAATTAAAGATCTACATTTAAAAACACTCATGTTCATGGGCCTAAAGACTTAATATTGTTAAGATGATAGCATCCCCAAACTGATCTACAGATTTAGTGTAATCCCTATCAAAATCCCAGCTGCCTTTGATAATAGAAATTGGCAAGTTTGGCTGAGTGTGGTCGCTCATGCCTGTAATCCCAACACTTTGTCAGGCTGAGGCAGGAGGGCTGCTTGAGGCCAGGAGTTTAAGACCAGCCTGGGGCCAGGCATGGTGGCTCACACCTGTAATCCCAGCACTTAGGGAGGCCAAGGCAGGTGAATCATGAGGTCAAGAGATCGAGAGGGCGAGACCACCCTGGCCAACATGGTAAAACCTCATCTCTACTAAAAATACAAAAATTAGCTGGGTGTGGTTGTGTGCGCCTGTAGTCCCAGCTACTCGGGAGGCTGAGGCAGGAGAATCTCTTGAACCCGGGAGGTGGAGGATGCAGTGAGCCCTGAGATCGTGCCACTGCACTCCAGCCTGGCAACAGAGTGAGACTCCAACTCAAAAAAGAAAAAAAAAAAAAAGAAAAAGAAAAAAGAAAAACACCCAGCCCAGGCAACACAGTGAGACCCCATCTCTACAAAATAAAAAAAAATTGGCCGGGCATGGTGGCACATGCCTGTAGTCCTAGCTACTGGGGAGAATGAGGTGAGGTGGGAGGATCACTTGAGCCCAGGAATTCCAGGCTGCAGTGAGCTCTGATCATACCACTGCACTCCAGGCTGGGCAAAAGAGTGAGACTCCATCTCCACTAAAAATAAAAAGAGAAAAAAGGAAAAAAAAAACCCTCTGAAATTGACAAGCTCATCCTAAAATTCACAGGAAAATGTAATAGCCCCAAAATGGCCAAAACAATCTTGTAAAAGGATAGAATTGGAGAACTCATACTTCTTGATTTCAAAACTTGCTACAAAAGTCATCAAAGCACTCACAGTACTGACGCAAGATGAGACAAAAATCAGTGGAACAGAATCATGTGATCAGAAATAAACTCATATTTATAGTTAATAGCTTTTTGATAATGGTATCAAGACATTTCAATAAATAGTGTTTTCAACAAATGATACCGGGACAACTAGATATCTACATGAAAAAGAATGAAGTTGGGGCCAGGCACAATGGCTCACACCTGTAATCCCAGCACTTTGGGAGGCTGTTAGGAAGATTGCTGGAGCACAGGAGCTCAAGATCAGCCTAGGCAAAAAAATGAGACCTCATCTCTACAAAAATTTAAAAATTGGCCAGGCATGGTGGCATGCGCCTGCAGTCCCAGCTACCTGGGAGGCTGACGCAGGAAGACCACTTGAGCCCAGGAGGTTGAGGCTGCAGTGAGCTGTGACTGCGCCACTGTACTCCAGCCTGGGTGACACAATGAGACTCTGTTTAAAAAAAAAAAAAAAAAAAATGAAGTCAGATTCTTACACCATATAAAAAATTGAATCAAATGACTCATAAATCAAAAATGTAAGGGCTAAAACTATAAAACTCATTAAAAAAAAAAAAACCCAAAGTATCTTATATTAGGCAAGGTCTTCTTTTTTTTTTTTTTTTGAGACGGAGTCTTGCTCTGTCGTCCAGGCTGGAGTGTAGTGGTGCAATCTTGGTTCACTGCAAGCTCTGCCTCCCAGGTTCACGCCATTCTCCTGCCTCAGCCTCCTAAGTGGCTGGGACTACAGGCACCCACCACCACGCCTAGCTATTTTTTGGTATTTTTAGTAGAGACGGGGTTTCACCATGTTAGCCAGGATGGTCTCGATCTCCTGACCTCGTGATCCACCCGCTTTGGCCTCCTAAAGTGCTGGGATTATAGGCATGAGCCATCACGCCTGGCCTAGGCAAAGTCTTCTTAAATACAACACAAAAAGCACAAGTGACAAAAGAAAAATAGGCAAACTGAACTTTATCAAAATTAAATTTTTTGTGCTATGAATGATACCATCATGAAAGTGAAATGACAATTTACAGAATGAGAAAAAAACTGCAAATCATATATCTGATAAAGAACTTGTATCTAGAACACACATAGAAAGGACTTTAAAGTCAGTAGTAAAAGCCCAACTCTATTTTATTTTTTATTTTATTCACTTTTTTTTTTTTTTGAGATGGAGTCTCCCTCTGTCATCTAGGCTGGAGTGCAGTGGCACAATGTCAGCTCACTGCAGCCTCTGCCTCTTGGGTTCAAGTGATTCTTGTGTCTTAGCCTCCTGCGTAACAGGGATTACAGGTGCGCACCACCATACTTGGCTAATTTTTGCATTTTTAGTAGAGTCGGGGTTTCACTATGTTGGCCAGGCTGGTCTTGAACTCCTGACCTCATGTTATCCGCCCGCCTTGGCCTTCCAAAGTGCTGGGATTACAGGTGTGAGCCTCCATGCCCAGTCACATAACCCAATTTTAAAAATAGGCGAAGACGTTTGTATCATTTTCCTAGGGTTTCTGTAACAAATTACGCAAACTAGGTTGCTCTCAATAAAAAATATGTATTCTCTCACAGTGCTGCATGCTAAAAGTCAGAAATCAAGGCACAGGGCCATGCTCCTTCTAAAGTTTGTAGGGGAGCATCCTTCCTTGCCTCTTCTAATATTCCAGTTGTTGCTGACAATTCTTCAGCATTACTTGGCTTGTGGCTCTATGACTACAATTTCTGCCTCCATCTTTACAAAGGCATCTTTCCTCTGTATGCAGAAGTGTTTCTTCACATGGCTTTCTTATAAGTACACAAGTAATCAGATTTAGGGCAAAATCTAGTACAGTGTGACCTCATCATAACTGAAAACTCTACTTCCAAATTGAACTCTGAGTTTCAGGGTGGACATGAGATTCTGAGAGAATACTATTCAACCCAGTATACATTTAAATAGACATTTTTTCAAACAACATATACATAGCCAATTATCATAGCAATGAAAAATACTCATGATAAGTCATTAGGGAAATGCAAATCAAAATCATGAGATATTTTAGGCTGATCAAAGCTGTACAGGAAGAAATAATACTAAAAAAGTCCCACAAACTCACAAGATACCACTTCATATCCACTAAGATGAGTATAATAAAAAAGAATGACAATAACAAGTGTAGGCTAAGGCATGGAGAGTATGTAACACTCATATATCACTGGTGGGAATGTAAAATGGTACAGCTGGTGTGTAAAACAGTTTGCAGTTCCTCCAATGGTGAAACAGAGAGTTATCATATCATCCAGCAATTCTACTCCTAGGTATATATTCAAAACATATCCACACAAAAAACTGAACATGAATGTTCACAGCAGCATTATTCATATTAGCCCAAAACTGAAACCAACTGAAACGTCCATCAACTGATGAATGGATAAACAGATATTTATCAATATAATGAAATGGTTTCTGGTAATAAAAAGAAATAAAGTAGAAACATGCTGCATCATGAATTAACTTTGAAATCATCATGCTAAGCAAGAAAAGCTGCCACAAAAACCCATATATTATTTGATTCCATTTATATGAAGTGTCCAGAATAGGCAAATTTATAGAGACAGAAAGTAGATATGTGTTATCTAGGGATAGGAGGAAAGAAAGGCTGGTGGGTAATGGATACCAGGTTTCTTTTCAGAGGAAGTAAAATAACCTAAAAATTAGACTGGGGTGATAGTTGTACAACCCTGTGAATATACTAAAAATATGTACATTTTAAATGAATTAATTGTATTGTAAATTATGTCTCAAACTATTAAAATTTTAATTTGAAAGCACAATCTATTATGTGTAAATTCTAATTGTAAAAGAAAAAAACTTCTCAGTGTTTTTGCTTTTTCAGGAAAAGGGCTATCAATTAGAGCTTATAAACAATAATTTATAAAATTGGAAAGAGCTGGATAGAAATCTTCATCTAATACTATATAAATTTAAAAGTTGGGAGAAGTATATGTGCCATATAGGAAAAAAACAGAAAATGAATCTTTAAAATGCAATAAAAGAGAAGCAGAGTTCAGCTGCCCTTTATGTCAATTAATCTTTCACTATTCCTTCTTATTTTTCTACTTACTAACTATGGCTGCTAAAATGTTTGTTGTATTGTCATTAGATTAATATGCGCCACAATAGTGAATAATGAGGCATATGTATTAGAAAAAATAATTAAAATTAGTGAACTTGCAACTACAAATGTTCTATAAGAATATGTATAGTACTGGCAAAATATTATTAGCTCACTACTGGAAACTCAAAGTGACATCTGTCAAGTTTTAAGCATTTCTAAATCCCTGTATATACTTTGCAATAAAATAATAATACATATCATTTTGTGATTTGAAATTTAAAACTCTGGTGGTTCAACCACAAGGAATAGGAAACAATTAGTCTAGGCAAAGAAAACAATGTATAAATGGTTTAGTGAGGTAAGTCTGCTAACAAAGTAATCTTTCATTTTCTTCCTCCCTAGTCCTCCCTAGACAAGTAATCAGGTTTGTTTCCGGGTTTCCTGGTTTAAGAAAGTTCAAAAGCTGTCTTACTTCATATAATTAGAATGAATTTTTACTTGAGCTCATTGTATTAAAAAAATATGTAGTTTTCTTTAAAATTATTTTAAAAAAGCAAACAAATAAATGCCACGCATTCATTTAATTTAGTGTATAAAAAAATTCATGCTGCCTCAAGGCAATGTCTCCCCTTCAAAGTATGTATGAGAATGGAGGTTTGTATAAGAATTGAGGTATGTATTCATACCACAATTCATCCAAGGTATGTATGAGAACGGAGGCAGTTTAGCAGGAGCCAAGAAATAAAAAAGGTAATTTAAAGAAACTGAATAGCCAAGATGGCTGGTATGGATTGAGCTCTAGACTGAAGGGTCTGGTCAGGCATTATTAGGGAGTCACTAAGGAGTGTTCTTATGAACATCAAATTTTTATGTTAGAAAGATTATGTCAGTGGTCCAGATTGTCTAGATGGGGAAGAGTCAGGAGATGAGATCCCACAGAGTACTTAGACAGTTGTTAAAACTGTTTTGGAA
The DNA here is from genome assembly GCF_000951045.1 of Mandrillus leucophaeus. Lineage (NCBI taxonomy): Eukaryota > Metazoa > Chordata > Mammalia > Primates > Cercopithecidae > Mandrillus > Mandrillus leucophaeus. Next base: position 13,334 of record NW_012106330.1, read on the forward strand.
AGAAGGGATAAGGACATGAATCAATCAGTTGGGAGCCGTAAAGGTAAGAAGAGATATAATTGAGAGATAAGAAGAAGAATGGACATCATGATTATGAAAACCTAAAGGCAACGGAAAGGAAATGGTCAAATTTGGGTAACTCTCAAAGGGTACTTCTAAACATAAATATGACAATCAGGAGGAAGATCTCATTTTGAAAAGAAATGTGACCTAGAATGATAGTAGAGAGGCAGGTAAAAGAAAAATGAGGGAGATACCTATGTTTTGAAGGTAAGAAACAGAAAATGAACCAGTGAAGACCTGAAATAATCAGAGAATTAGGAGTTGAACTGAGTAATTTTAGTGTCATAGAAGTTGGGGGAGAGGACTTTAAAATGATCGAGAGAATTTTAAAGACAGAATAGATAACAGTATTAGATATTTAGGGGATTTAATATACAATGGATTTTTAGAGCAGTGAAACTGTTCTGTGTGATACTCTAATGGTAGATACATGTCAGTACACATTCATCAAAACCAATACAAAGAATGAAGCCTAACGTAAACTTTGAACTTCAGATGCTAATGTAAGATATAAATAATAGGGGAAACTGTACAGGGGGAATGGAGAATATATGGAAACTCTGTACTTTCCTATCAGTTCTTTTGTAAATCTAAACACCACACACACCTATGAAGTTAAATTTAAGTTTAATTAGGTAAATGAATGAGGCTGGTGAGGACTAAAAGAACTTTAGACTTGATGGTCAGGATACTAACCTTCAGAAAGACAGTTTCAATATAGCAGTAGAGGTAGCAGCTATATCGTTCTGAGGTAAGCAAGACAGAAAAAGCAATATGATTCCTGTTCCCAAGGACTTGACCATCTAGTACCAAGATAAACTGTTATGGAGAACAATCAGAATTGAGAACCCACAGACTACTTAGAGAGTTCTTATAATCGTCTTGGAAAGAATAAGAATAGCTAAACAATAATGATAATAATAACTATGCAATATGATAAATGCTATGACAGGGACATGTTATAGGGTTCTGTGAAAGCATATGGAAGGAGATTCAAACACAGTCTGGGAAGGAAGGTGAAGCATAGGAGTAGATTAATGTAAAGCTTTCCATATAAAGTGATGTTTAAGCTGAGACTTCAAGAATGGACAAGAGGGGGACTGGGAGTGGTGGCTCACACCTATAATCCCAGCACTTTGGGAGGCTGAGGTGGGTGGATCACCTAAGGCCAGGAGTTACAGACCAGTCTGGCCAACATGGTGAAACCCCGTCTCTACTAAAAATACAAAAATTAGGTTGGGCACAGTGGCTCATGCCTGTAATCCCAGCACTTTGGGAGGCCAAGGCAGACAGATCACTTGAGGTCAGGAGTTCGAGACCAGCCTGGCCAATATGGTGAAACCCCATCTCTACTAAAAATACAAACATTAGCCATGCATGGTGGCGCATGCCTGTAATCCCAGCTACTCGGGAGGCTGAGGCAAGAGAATTACCTGAACCCTGAAGGCAGAGGCTGCAGTGACCTGATATGTCATTGTGCTCCAGCCTCGGTGACAATAGCAAAACTCTGTCCTGTGGGGGCGGGGGGCGGAGAGGGGTGTGGAATTTACAGCCTAAGATTATTTCATTGTTAAAGAATAAAACAAAGATACATAGAAATCAATTCCAGATATAAGAAAAGGAAATAAACTTTATAAAAAAGAAAAAAACAAAACAGAAAATAATGAGTTAGAAACAGAACATAACAGAATGTAACAAATTAGGATCTGTTTCTTTGAAAAGACAAGCAGATTGTCTGCATCAACAAAATTTAAAAAAAACACAAAAAACAAAAATGAAAAAGGAAATCTAATAAAAATTATAACACCATGTATGAATCTCCACTAGTATCTATTTAGAAGTCTCAATGAAATGGATTTTTAGAAAATAGAAAACAAACAAAAAAAGTAAAATTTCCCCAAGAACTAAAAGAAAACCTGAGAAGAGTAATAAGATGAAACAAACTGAAAGAAAAATTAGAAATTTTATGATTTCTTCCAAAATTTTAAGCAACAGGTAATATTCATGTTATGAAGCTGGGTATAACCTCAATTCTAAAAACATAACAGGAATAGGACAAAAAATAACTACATAATCTGCTAATAGTAGACTATACCTGAACTCAAAATGAAATTCTGGTAAATCTACCACAATGGGAAGCCAAAAGATCAGGCAGGGTTTATCTCAAAAATGCAAATATCATTTGATATTAGCAGTCTAGTGATATTAAAATGCAATATACACCAATTAGTTAAAAAACCGAAACTATATGAAAATTTGAATAGATGCTGAAAATAATTTTGATATAATTTAACATCGTTTCCATATAAGAACTCCTAGAAAACAGGGTACTTTCTCAGCATAATAAAAATTATCTTTTTAAAACTAATAACTAGTATCTTCCTTAATGATGAAATAGAAGAGTTGTTTTCATTAAAATCAGCAAAGACAAGGATGTCCACTGTTACTATACTATTAAACACTATCCTGCAAGTTCTGGTCAGTGCAATAAGACATGATATAAGCAAAAACAAGCATAACTACTAGAAAGGAGATTATCTGCAGATAATGATTACATATTTAGACAAATCCTGAGACAGACAATAAAACGTTTAAAATCAATAAGAGAATTCACTTCAGTGTTTGTAAACTAAATATTAAAAATAGAAAAACCTAGAAAATGTAATGGGGGAAAAATCCTATTCAGAATATCAAAAAACAATAAAACACCTAGAAATATACAAACGAGCAATGTCTGGGTCTCAGAATAAATGAAAATATACTATAATTATGAATGGGAAGACTGATGATTATAATGGTGCTCTGCTTTTTCTACATGAGAGTTTAATTGAAAATCCAATCAAATACCAATGGGATTTTTTTTCCTGAAAAACAGCAGCATAATTTTAAATGTATCTGGAAGAATAAGTAGGTGAGAATATCAAAGAAAAGAGGAATAATGTGTGTGGTGGGGTGAAGAAGAAGACTTGGTCTATCAGATATTAAAATATATTATAGAGCTATATTAAACAGTGTAATAGTTACACAAAAATGATAGACAAATCTAACCAGAAGACTAAGTGTTAGAAGGAGCAAGATTACATGAAAAAAAGATAAATAAACAAAAGAGTACAACTAGAACGTAACAAAAAGAATGAATACTCCATTTTCCATGATGTGATTATTAGACATTGCATGTCTGTATGAAAACATCTTATGTACTCCATTAAATATATACACCTACAGGGAAATTTATAGCAGTAAGTGCCCACAAGAGAAAGCAGGAAAGATCTAAAATTGATACCCTAACATCACAATTAAAAAACTAGAGAAGCAAGAGCAAACAAATTCAAAAGCAAGCAGAAGGCAAGAAATAACTAAGATCAGAGCAGAACTTAAAGAGATAGAGACATAAAAAATCCTTCAAAACAATCAATGAATCCAGGAGCTGGTTTTTTGAAAAGATCAACAAAATTGATAGACTGCTAACAAGACTAATAAAGAAGAAAAGAGACAAGAATCAATAGACACAATAAAAAATGATAAAGCGGATATCACCACCAATCCCACAGAAGTACAAACTACCATCAGAGAATACTATAAACACCTCTATGCAAATAAACTAGAAAATCTACAAGAAATGGTAAATCCCTGGATACATACACCCTCCCAGGACTAAGCCAAGAAGAGGCTGAATCTCTGAATAGACCAATCATAGGCTCTGAAATTGAGGCAATAATTAATAGCCTACCAAGCAAAAAAAGTCCAGGACCAGACGGATTCACAGCCAAATTCTACCAGAGGTACAAAGAGGAGCTGGTACCATTCCTTCTGAAACTATTCCAATCAACAGAAAAAGAGGGAATCCTCCATAACTCATTTTATGAGGCCAGCATCATCCTGATACCAAAGCCTGGCAGAGACACAACAAAAAAAGAGAATTTTAGACCAATAGCCCTGATGAACATCAATGCGAAAATCCTCAATAAAATACTGGCAAACCGAATCCAGCAGCAAATCAAAAAACTTATTCACCACGATCAAGACGGCTTCATCTCTGGGATGCAAGGCTGGTTCAATATACGCAAAACAATAAATGTAATCCATCACATAAACAGAACCAATGACAAAAACCACCTGATTATCTCAATAGATGCAGAAAAGGCCTTCGACAAAATTCAATAGCCCTTCATGCTAAAAACTCTCAGTCAACTAGGTACTGATGGAATGTATCACAAAATAACAAGAGCTATTTATGACAAACCCACAGCCAATACCATACTGAATGGGCAAAAACTGGAAGCATTTCCATTGAAAACTGGTACAAGACAGGGATGCCCTCTCTCACCACTCCTATTCAACATAGTGTTGGAAGTTCTGGCCAGGGCAGTCAGGCAAGAGAAAGAAATAAAAGGTATTCAATTAGGAAAAGAGGAAGTCATATTGTTCCTGTTTGCAAATGACATGATTGTATATTCAGAAAACCCCATCATCTCAGCCCAAAATCTCCTTAAGCTGACAAGTAACTCCAGCAAAGTCTCAGGATACAACATCAATGTGCAAAAATCACAAGCATTCCTATACATCATTAACAGACAAACAAGATAGTTAAATCATGAGTGAACTCCCATTCACAATTGCTACAAAGAGAATACAATACCTAGGAATCCAACTTACAATGGATATGAAGGACCTCTTCAAGGAGAACTACAAACTACTGCTCGACGAAATAAAAGAGGACACAAACAAATGGAAGAACATTCCATGCTCATGGATAGGAAGAATCACTACCATGAAAATGGCCATACTGCCCAGAGTAATTTATAGATTCAATGCCATCCCCATCAAGCTACTAATGACTTTCTTCAGAGAATTGGAAAAAACTACTTTAAAGTTCATATGGAACCAAAAAAGAGCCTGCATTGCCAAGACAATCCTAAGCAAAAAGAACAAAGCTGGCGGCATCATGCTACTTGACTTCAAACTATACTACAAGGCTACAGTAACCCAAACAGCATGGTACTGGTACCAAAACAGATATATAGACCAATAGAACAGAACAGAGGCCTCAGAAATAACACCACACATCTACAACCATCTAATCTTTGACAAACCTGATAAAAACAAGAAATGGAGAAAGGATTCCCTATTTAATAAACGGTGCTGGGAAAAC
>NW_012106330.1:19333-38499 GCF_000951045.1 Mandrillus leucophaeus
ATATACACCATGGAATACTATGCAGCCATAAAAAAGGATGAGTTCATGTCCTTTGTAGGGACATGGACAAAGCTGGAAACCATCACTCTCAGCAAACTATCACAAGGATAGAAAACCAAACACCGCATGTTCTCACCCACAGGTGGGAACTGAACAATGAGATCAGTTGGACACAAAGTGGGGAACATCACACAACGGGGCCTGTTGGGGGTTTGGGGGCTGGGGTAGGGATAGCACTACGAGAAATACCTAATGTAAATGATGAGTTAATGGGTGCAGCAAACAAACATGGCTCATGTATATGTATGTATCAAACCTGCACGTTGTGCACCTGTACCCTAGAACTTAAAAGTATAATACCAAAAAAAATTAAATAAATATATATATACACCTACAATGTGCCCACAAAAATAAAAAATAAAATAAAAATGATAGACAAAGCAACAGAAATAAACAGCTGTGAAGCAGAGAGCTTAATATTTAATAAAGGAAGTATCAAATCAATGGCAAAGGTATAGTTTATTCAACAAATTATTAAAATAGACTGTTTTTCAACATCCAAACTAGTTCCAGTTATCATTCCACAAATCAGAATATATTTCAAAATGAATACAGAATTAAATGTAAAATAATTACCACCTCAATCAAATAAAGATCTAGAAGGAAAGGCTGGGCGCGATGGCGCATGCCTGTAATCCCAGCACTTTGGGAGACTGAGGCAGGCAAATCACCTGAGGCTAGGAGTACAAGACTAACCTAGCCAACATGGCAAAACGCTGTCTCTTACACTAAAAGTACAAAATTAGCCAGGTGTGATGTGTGGTCAGAAGGCTGAGGCACATGAATCACTTGAACCTGGGAGGTGGAGACTGCAGTCAGCTGAGGTTGTGCCATTGCACTCCCACCTAGGCAACAGAAGACTCCGTCTCAAACAAAACAAAACAAAACAAAACAAACAAATAAACAAAAACAACTAGAAAGAAATAAGGAAATGTACTAGAATATTTAACTGATTTCAAGACAAAACGTTTAAGCACAACAAATAATTCAAGAAATCCAAAGAAAGAAATTGAGAGAAATGATACATAAAATGAAAAAATATGTGTGTTAAATGATCTGAAGTTGAAAACTGAAAACTAAACAACTAACCAGGAAAGCTCCCACAAATAGCACAAAAGTTAATCTCTCTCACACACACACACACACACACACACACACGGAGAGTTCTTACAATTAAGAAAAATTCTTAAATTGAAAACTAGAAAAAGAACACCAACAGATAATTTGAAAACACATGAAAATTTCATACAAATATATGGAAAATATTAACATCACTAGCAAAAAAGAAAAAAAATTAAAGCGGTACCATGATCTGCTTCTCAAGCTATAAAGGTTAAAAAAGGGTGATTAGTATCCGGTGCTGGCCAGCTTGAAGTTATACAGGTGCTGTTATAAAATGTTGGTGAAATTACAAATTATTACTTAATAGAAGCAATTTCACAATAAACATGGCATGAACTATCCTGATACGATTGACCTCAATAATTCTATTGCTAGGACTCTATCATGTGGCAAGAAATTAAAAACAACTTAAATGTCCAACAATCATAAAACTTGGCATCATAAAAGATTATTTTTAGGCTGGGCGCAGTGGCTCACACCTGTAATCCCAGCACTTTGGGAGGCCAAGGCGGGTGGATCACGAGGTCAGGCGATCAAGACCATCCTGGCTAACATGGTGAAACCCCATTTCTACTAAAAATACAAAAACAAAATTAGCTGGGCGTGGTGGTGGGCATGTGCCTATAGTCCCAGCTACTCAGGAGGCTGAGACGGGAGACTGGTGTGAACCTGGGAGGCGGAGGTTGCAGTGAGCCGAGATCTCTCCACTGCACTTCAGCCTGAGCGACACAGCAACACTGTGTCTAAAAAAAAAAAAAAAAAAAAAAAGATTATTTTTGAAGGATATCTAAATGACTGAGGAAATGCTCACAATATAATACAACACAAAAAAACAAACAAAAAACTTGGTAATATCCCTATGATTCCAGTTCTGTAAAAAAAAAAAAGGTAGTACAGTGTTATATAGATTATATTTTTGTTTTATATTTTCCGTAATAACCAAATAATTATTCTAAGATCATTTTGAGAAAAGCTAAAAACAACAACCAAAACCAGTTAGAAATTACAGGAAGTGAGTAAAGATTATATTTCTCTATACATTTGGCAGTAAAAGGAATGAGAGATCTGGATAGGACTATAGCTGGAAAGTAGAGTAACTGAGGAAAGTTTTGTTTTATGCTTTGTTTTGTTTAAAGGCAGATAACAAACATGTTTATTAAGAGGAACAAGAAGAAATATAACATAAAGAGGAGATAACTTTTTGAAGACGATCCTAAAGCAGGCAGAGATGGCAGAAAGCAGAAATACAAACAGATTTTTTAAAAAGGCTTTTCTCAAACTGAAGGTGAGCAAGAAAAGATGGCTCAATACAGAAATTTTAAAGAAGAGAGGAGGAAGATAAAGAATTGTTTGATGTGGGAATGGTCTGAATCATCTTATATTCACTATGCATTCCTATGGGTAGCTTTTTTCAAACCTGCTTCCCAATCTGTCAAAATCACTGGATTTAATTAATGAGAGATGTGACTAAGGTTTGTCTAAATATGGGAAAAACCAAAGGACATTTTACAGGTCCAATTAGTTTTCTGTGGTTCAAAAGATGATTATGAAATGCATAAAAAAGGCATAAACAAGCCGGGCGCGAAGGCTCATGCCTGTAATCCCAGCACTTTGGGAGGCTGAGGCGGGCAGATCACGAGGTCAGGAGATCGAGACCATTCTAGCTAACACGGTGAAACCCCGTCTCCACTAAAAAATACAAAAAAAAAAAATTAGCCGGACACGGTAGCGGGTGCCTGTAGTCCCAGCTACTCCGGAGGCTGAGCCGAGATCATGCCACTGCACTCTGGCCTGGGCGGCAGTGGGAAACTTTGTCTCAAAAAAAAAAAAAAAAAGAGGCATAAACAATTCAAAGATACCTAACATTCTATGCAGTCCTAAATTTTTCTTAAAAAATTATTGCTCAGAAAGTTATAAATCAATAACATAGTATTATACACTATTTAAAATAATATTCACAGTATTATTCTAAACAGAGAAATACCTGAGAGTTGCTAGTTATGTGAAGATTTTCCAACAACTTACCACTGCCTTGAATCCAAGTTTCTAAGTTCTCTAAGTAGCTTTTCATTTTTCTTCAGGAGATGAAAGCTCCTCCTAAATAGAGAGATTTATAAACATTTTCATCACCTTTGCAGTGAATGACATGACAGTCCCGGAAATACTTTCCACTCTACTCATGCAACTTTTATACTTTTCTTGCCTTTTCATACTTCTAACACAAAGGAGAACAGACCCTAAAAAAAACGTAAAGAATATATGTCATTATTTCCACCAGGCCTTCATACATTTCTGCTAGTGGATCATATCAATTGGCCACTTCAATCTTTCCTTGCAGATGCTGTGAGCCTCCTAAACTCATATCTAGGAAAATGGATAAAAGTACTTTATAGGTTCTTTTCAAGAGTCTCATAAAAATGTGAGAAAGTTGTACCTCATGAGAAATAAAATATTCACAGAATCTAAATCATTACCAAGTAAGCAAGTGTAATCCAGATGGAATTTTCTTTCTTCCTTGTTTTATAATTTTTAGACTACAAAGCAGTGAATAATTTTACCAAATCCCTTCCGTGGGTGCTAAATATGTACAAATTATTTTCATAAAATCAATGCTTGCTGAAGTAAAATACAGCTTCTCATCTTTAATTTTTCCCAAGGGACAACATATGGACCATTCTACAGCAAAACAGAGTAGAATGAATTTATACGATAACTGAGTGGCAATTACCTATATTTGGTCATACCATATGGCAAACCGTTCCTGAGATATAACGTTTCCTATAAGGCAGAGGATATTCTTCTCTTCTAATAAATGGCTTCCCTATATTCCTTACTCCCTTCTAATAAGAGGCTTTCCTATAAGGCAGAGGATATTCCCTTCTAATAAGTGGAAGAGTTTAAATCAAGCAAGAGTATAAATACTAAGTAAACAAGCAGAACTCTATTTCAATGCTTGATATGCATTTGAATTACTTTAAGATTTATTCGTTCATTGATATCTGAGCTTCCCCTCCTACCATAAACTGACGGAGACAATACATTACCACTCCTTCCACTACCTACAGGGTTGTGTGACATAGGAATTAAAACCTAAATGTATGTTAATAATGCTCTACATTAGTGTACAATGCCAGTGTTTTATGTACATTATCTAATTTAATTATTCCCAGTATGTGAGGTGGGAACTACTCTCAATTTGTAGACTGCAGCCTGAGGCTCAAAAGTTAAGTAACTTTAAGCTAGGTCTTCTGATTTAAGCCTATTGTTCTTTTCATTTAGCTCCTACCTAACTTACTTGAATACCTCATGAGTTTATTGTAAGTTTTTAATAAGGTTTTGTAACATGCATCAGAAAAAAAAAATTTTTTTTAACTTCAGATTCTTTTTTTGATTTGATCTTGAATCTTGAGTTAATTTCCCTGATTCAAACTGGAAATAATCATATTGCGGTTTCTAAAAAAAAATTATTAGGCTTACAGGAAGGTTGAAAAATGAGCCATAATTTCTAAGTCAAATAGTTCTAGTAGTCATTTTGAAAATATTGATAATTTGCTGGATTATTTTATTCCTCTGAATCCCAATACAACTCAGTGGCCTCAAAAAAAAAAAAAAACTGCAAAAAAATGAGTCAAAGAACTAATTGGTAGATACAATTTAGTGAGGAAAAGAACAGAAAATAAAATGCTTCATCAGAAGATGAATAAGACCGAAAAAAAAAAAAAAAAAAGAAAAAATTTCTCCCTTATGCTTACCGTTTGTCCCAGGAATTCATTCCCAATATACTAAGAAGCAATCTGCAATAATAAAATGCTGACTGAGGTTTCTGAGGTATTGGTTCATCTTGTTCCACAGCTTTCATGTTTAAGTCATTAAAGTGCTTCTCAACAAATTCTTTTTCTTCTGTATGTTGCTTAAGGATAGCATTAATAACATCATTTTCTTGTTTTTCAGAAATGCACACAGGTTGTGGAGCAGGAATATTAAGTGAGATTCCAGTTCTCTGTAAGCATTCAGGACTAGTAACACCCAAATACTGCAAGAGCTCATCAAGAACATCTTCTTCATCTCTTATTGTATCCCAAGTTGGTACAGTTTCTCTAAATCTTTTAAACTGGAGAGAAAGTCCATCTTTTACTGTTGTATCTTCTAAGCATTCATTAGATGTTGGAGGCTCTTCTGGATTCTCTTGGTGAGACAACGAAAGCATCAAAGATGTAGGTTCTGACAAGCCACTTACAGGAGGTGGGCCATACAGTATAGCAGAATCCCATGAATATTTTCCAGAGAGATCACGTACTATGATTCTGACATTTGAATTGGCTGATGCAAGGCCAGCAGATAAACCTCCTCCAGGCATATTCTCTTCTGATCTGATCTGGATACAGGACACTAAGGTTGTATTATTTAACACAAAGAACTGGATATTTGGACTCTCAAAGAGTTCAGGAGAAAGTTCAGTACTTTCACTGTAATGGTTGTCGTGATTTTCACACACCTGACTTGTTAGCATAGCAGGACCACCACTCATTGGATAATGGCCCAGGTGATTTACCAGATGTGTAATAACAGTGCGGGCTGCTATAGAGATTAATCCATGCTGCATTTGAGTTTTCACTGGAAATAAAAAATATAAATGAATGGGAATATTGCTGCTTCCTAGGGAATCATATGACAATGAAACATTAGACAACAAACAGGAATTTTATCACATTGTTAATATTTCCAATTTAGATTCCGTATCACAGTAGTGATGGTAAAAAAAGGAGGAAAACCATTCTTTGATGAAGTTTTGTTTATAAGGAAGCCCTTTCTGAAATTTTTGCTAATGGGTCCATAATTTAAACCAAGGCCCTTATATATGGATCACTTTTGAAGAATCAGAAGTATTATAAACCAATCATGAAATCCCTAATGCACATTAAAAAGCCAAAGACGGCCAGGCGCTGTAACACATGTCTGTAATCTCAGCACTTTGGGAGGCTGAGGTGGGAGGATTGCTTGAGCCTAGGAGCTTGAGACCAGCCTGGGCAACATAGGGAGACTATGTCTCTATAAATAAAAATAATAATAGTAATACTAAAATTAGCCCAGCGTGGTGGCCGCTGCACTCCAGCCCAGGTATCAAAGCAAGACCATGTCTCCAACAACAACAAAACAAAACAAAATCAAAAACAAAAACACAATGAAATCTGTTCAACTGATAAGTTTCTTATCTCCATTAATAGATTCCAGATTCAGAGACAGTTTGTAGATGCCTTAAATGTCATTTAAATCTGACTTTCACAGATAATGTAAAAATGTTTCAGAAAAGGTGACATTCCAAGTAAACTCTGGGAATCAGAATAAATTTAAACAGCAAGTCAGTATAGCCAGTACCTGTATGCACAAGAGATTTTATTTTAAAAACAAAAATATTTGCTGGACCTACTTATATTTTTCTAAGGTATTCTTCAGGGTCAATGTGGTATAGTCTAGCAGTCAGTTATATGCAAGAAATATTTTTTTTCCTCAAGTACAATAGGGAGGAAAGAGGTAAGAAGCATATTCATACAAATAACTAAAAAATCATAGGAAACAGTCGAAAGAGAAAACTCAAAGAATATTAGTAGTTTAAGAGGCTTGGAAAGGCAAGATGCCCAATGTCAGAATCTGAAGAAGGAGGAAAAAGGAGGGGAGGGGGAGAAGGAAGACAGGGAACACAGAGAGAGTAATGGGGGAAAGGAGAAAGGAGATAGACAATAATTTGTCAAAGCCAACTAGTTAAAGACTGCCAATCTAAGGAGGGCTAAAGACTGTGATTCTGAGGGGTGTTGATGTGCAAGCCAGTTTGGGATTGAGTGGTGTCAGGAAGTGGGGACAACTAGTTGACTGTTGCCTTAATGCGTTTCATCTAACAGGTAGGAGGAGAGTTGTCTTTGGTAAAGAAGCATTAGTCATTCATGTTAGGATGTTTAGGTAGGGGTGTGTGTGTGTGTGTGTGTGTTTAAAACATTCTTGTCTCTACTTAATTTTAGACGTAATTACAGAGTGATTGTGTCTCTGTATTATTCTACCACAGTAACAGAGTGATCTTGTCTGAGTATTTATATTCTCTGACAGTTAATCAGTTGGGAACACTAGGGCCTGTCAGAACAAATAAGGATTTGTCACAATAAACACAGATTTTTAAAATTTTTTATTTTTTTATTTTTCAGATGGAATCTCACTCTGCCTCCCAGGCTGGAGTGCAGTGGCGTGATCTTGGCTCACTACAATCTCCGCCTCCCAGGTTCAAGTGATTCTCCTGCTCAGCCTGCCGAGCAGCCTGGGACTACAGGCGCAAGCTGCCACACCCAGCTAATTTTTGTATTTTTAGTAGAGGCAGGGTTTCACCATATTGGCCAGCCTGGTCTTGAACTCTTGACCTCGTGATCCCCCACCTCGGCCTCCCAAAATGCTGGGATTACAGGTGTGAGCCACTGAGCCGGGCCAGATACAGATTTAAGAATGTTCTGATTTACATACATGCCCAATTTTATGTGTTTAGTTTGATGACTTTTGGTAATTGTATATAATTGTGTTACCACCAACATAATCAATATGAAAAATTCCCTCACCAAAAAAGAATTTTTATTTTATGTAAACTATACCTCAATAAAGAAAAAAATTCCTTCATCAAAAAAGAATATTTTATTTTATGTAAAGTATACCTCAATAAACCTAACTCAAAAAAAAAAGGGAGACCAGTTTGTGCATTGATGGTATAATCACTTTAAAAGAGGCAAGAGAAAAGAATAGTCTTACATTTTCAAGGCTTTAGCCTTCAAGATTCAGAACCAATACCACTGGGTATAGGCAAACCAACCAACCAGCTCCTATGCCATTAATGTTAATACCATCTTCCCCAATTCCAAAAAAGAATAGTTTCCTTTGGGCTTTGGTTGCTTTTAAAATGTCAGAGTATCAAAATTTTAATTTCCCATTATCAACCAAGTTATATCTACATACATGTAAATATAAACATTTCTTAGTTTATTTATTGGTTTTTGTTTGACACAGAGTCTTGCTGTGTCACCCAGGCTGGAGTGCAGTGGCACGATCTCGGTTCACTGCAGCCTCTGCCTCCTGAGTTCAAGCAATTCTCATGCCTCAGCTTCCCAAATAGCTGGTATTACAAGCATGTGCGACCACGTCTGGATAATTTTTGTATTAGAGAAGAGGCTTCACCATGTTGGCCAGGCTGGTCTTGAACTCTTGACCCCAAGTGATCCACTAGCCAGGGCCTCCCAAAGTGCTGGGATTACAGATGTGAGCGACGCACCCGGCCAAACATTTCTTAGTTTAAAAGTTCCAATTAATGGCTGGGTATGGTGGCTCACACCTGTAATCCTAGCACTTTGGGAGGCCGAGGCGGGCCAATCACCTGAGGTCAGTAGTTTTGAGACCAGCCTGGCCAACATGGTGATACCGTGTCTCTACCAAAAAATACAAAAATTAGCTGGGTGTGGTGGTGCCCACCTGTAGTCCCCGCTACTCGGGAGGCTGAGGCAGGAGAATCACTTGAACCTGGCAGGCGGAGGTTGCAGTGAACTGAGATCACGCCATTGCACTCTAGCCTACCCATAAGAGTGAGGCTCTGTCTTAAAAAAGTAAAAAATAAAATAAATAAATAAAAGTTCCAATTATATTGAAATTTTTAAAAATTATTTTTATGATTGTTACTAATAACCAGCCATTCAACACTAGATTAATAACACTAAATGATTAACACTAATTCAATCCTTTGTTTTTAAGAATGTAAGCAAAGTAAAAAGTATTTTGAGCTATATGACAAGAAACAGCTTGAATCTAGTGTTTGCTTTCCCTTCCCTAATTGTAACCTAGAATATAAAAAAAGTTCACACTATAAGGGGATAATTTAGCTGGTAGTCCTCATTTTGCACATGAGGACAAATGGGTTTGCAAAGTTAAGTGATTTGTCTACCATAGGAGATGTCTTTTGCTTCCCAGCTCAGTGTTATTTCCCTCTTTACCACAGGTCTAATTTCCATACTTTTTTTCTCTTTTGTTAAACTGTCTTTTTCTTTGTGAGATATGGAAACAATGAATTCAAAATTTATTTTTCTCTGTGTATAAGAACTTCAAAAAAGTATTACTTAGCATAAATTACTAAATAAAAAGCAAAGATCAATGGAAAAAAATCAAAACTAAATCGAATTTTAAATGGTAACAAAAATTACAACTAGTCATTTTTAAATTTTTAATATAGAAAAAGATTTTTCTATTCTTCACTCTCCCTTCTGAGTGATATACTTAAATAGATGACTCATTTTAAGCATTAAATCCTCTTTGCATAACATAGAAGTTTACATTCTGAAGAAGGGAAAGAACATAATTTAAAAGAAACAACCATAGAAAAGAGAAGAATCCCTGGCTTTGGCTTGCTCTGTGATTCATGATCACAAATACATAAGATTCCTTAAACTCCATTTTTCTGTAAGAATTGCATACTTATTTGTAAAGATGAGTTAAAAACTCTTACATACAAAACTGGAAATAACAGAAACAATAAAAAATCATTCAATTTAAAGAGCATTATAAGTAACATAGGTCTTATGAGTTTCTTTTTCAAACCTACTTATAAATAAACTCCAAGAATGAGCCAGGTCTTTCCCTAAAACATAAACCTCCAAGCCCAAGTACCAGTCCATCCCATATATCTTCTTCCCAAAGGTAGAGACAGTGAGTATGCAGTTTAAATGAGCTTTTTCACAAGTCTGTCATAATTACCCACATTGAAAACATGAAAAGAATAAATTTAAATCTCAGATATAGGTAAAGCATTTTCTGCCCTAAGTTGCTTCTCTAAATTCAGGATATATGTCTATATATAAATGTATAAAAAACTCTCAAATTGTTAACTGGGCACTAAATTTATTTATACTTATTTTTGAGCTATAAACTATACAACATACATATCTCTTTTCTACTTATCTACTAAGATATAAAGAAGACATGAATTTATCTAGTTTAGATATTTAAAATAAAATTCTAAAATAACCAGTCTTGTGAGAAAATGTAAAATGGAGATATCAATGCTTCTAAGGCTTTGTGTAAGTCTATTCAGGGTTGTCTTTTCAGATTGTCAGATTAAACAAACCCTACAGCATTTGCAGCAAACCCATAATTACAGGTTATTATGGCATACAAAAGCAGCAAGACATAAAAAGCTGCTGCAATTCACTGCACTGTAATAGAACACGCAGAGGAAGTTAATTTTGGCAAATGCTTTAAATATTAGCTTTGCATAATAAGTATAGGTGAAACTATAATTAGGACAGAATGAATCCTTTGGAGCCTCCTTTCACTCTGACCCGGCAAATGATGACTTTTTGCTAATAAGACTACTGCCATTTGACAAAAAGCCAACTTCACTACCTTGCTTTATTCTTTAGTAAATTTAATAATTACAGATACTCCTGCCAATAGTTCTCAAATCAGACTTGTTCAATCCAATACTGAGCTTATTAGCGACACTCAATGTTTAGAATTCTTTGGCCAAAAAAGTACTTGAAGATGATGAAACATGCCTTAGACAAGGGCACAATGATCACTCATTTTTGCCACATTAAAAAACACCCAGAGCATGTAGTCACTACAGACCAGAGAATTATGTGCTGTTAGCTCACAGCTGTTCCTAAAAGGTTCTGCACTTATCTGGTCCGTAAAACCTTTGAGGAAGTCCAAAGGGAACAACTTGATACATTTAGAGAAGGGCACTGCACAGAGTATTTGATATCAATATTAAGCTAATCTATTCACATATTTTCCTTTGTTTCTTTTACAGTGACTGTTTGATATTGGTATGGTAAGTTTTGCACAAAATCTAAAATTAAAACTTTCTTTGACCTAAGCAAACTCTATTGCTTTGTTCAAGAAACATACTCTACTGTCTTGAATAAAAACTGCCATTTTATACCTTAAATGTGCAGAGGTCAACTAGTATTTTCACATAACCATATTTTAAAGTAAAATAAACACAGTATCTTATTATGTTAAATCTAAAAATATAATTTTAAATTGCTTATATAAACTTTGTCTTTTTTTTTTTTTGCTTTATACTGCTTGTTATACCTCTTTTATATTTGAGAAACAATTTAAATCTTAAATTCCTATTTCATAGGGTATTTATGTTCCAGACAAACTATCTGTACCTTATGGTCAAACCAAAACCCTAGCTCAACTTTCTTGGCCTCTAAGTTCATACTTTCACTTTCATTGTATGCCATCAATCCATTATCATGGACACATCTTAGATGTTTTATTCATTTGTATCTATTCTACCTTTAAAAATCAAACTTTTCCTTACTAGCCCACTCTTTGACCACAACCTCCTAGTGTAGTGACTTCCCAATTGTGTTTTGTAAAGTTCTTGGGGAAGGCCCTTAGAGATGGACAGGAAAGAAACTGGTAGTACCCCACGCCTCCACTCTGCTGTGGTTCTATTTTTTAAAGTTTTCCAAACTGAGCTTCCTTATAAAATTTATTTGAAGAGGTTCTGCTACCTAAAAAAAGTTTTAAAAATAACTGTCCTAATATACCAATGATGCTCTCAGTGGTTCTCAACTGTGGCTGCATATTAGTCACATGCAGAGCTTTAAACAATCTCAGCAAATCCCAGATTAATATATCAAAATCTCTATGGATGGGACTGGAACATCAGTATTCTAATATGCAGCCAAGGCTGACAACCACTGCTCTAACTTCTTATTACCAACCATATCTACTTTATGACTCTCTAGATCACTCTATTTTCTCCCAACTTAAAGCTAACCACTTCCTGGCAGCAGTTTGATCCTTATCAAGCCTAGGTTCCATGGCTAAGCTGTATACCAATATTCTCAAATCCACAGTTCCTCTGTATTTCTCTGCCACACCCATCTTACTAATTGTTGATAGGTGCAACCAAAACTTTGTGAGTTTTGTTTTCTCTTAGGCCCTCAGTAACTTCTGTCAATTATCTTAATTACTTAAATCTTCTTCTTCTTTCTGGTCTGGGAAGAAGGGCTAATCCTAGCACCTATACTTTCTAGCTCATCCCCTCACGGACTTCACTCTATTAATGATACCCTTCCCACTTACTTTCTTCTCAGCTTATAAATAAGTTCAACTCTCTTCATTCCTAAAACTTTTAACCCTAAATCATCCTTTAGCTTATCAACCGTTTTATTGCATTTTTGTTTCCTTTATTTACTTATTTTTAAAGTCAAGCTTCTTTAAAGAATACTTTCCATGGATGACTCCACTGTCTTTATTTATTTATTTATTTTTAAAGCCGGAGTTTCACTCTTGTTGCCCAGGCTGGAGTGCAATGGTGTGACCTCGGCTCACGGCAACCTCCCCCTCCCAGTTCAAGTGATTCTCCTGCCTCAGCCTCCTGAGTAGCGGGGATTACAGGCATGCGCCACCACGCCCTGCTAATTTTGTGTTTTTAGTAGAGATGGGGTTTCACCATGCTGGTCAGGTTGGTCTGGAACTCCCGAACTCGCGTGATTCACCTGCCTCAGCCTCCCAAAGTGCTGGGATTAGAGGCGTGAGCCACTGCAGCCAGCCAACTCCACTGTCTTATTTCCTGCTTGCTCATCAAACCACAGCCATCTGACTCTGCCTACTTCTCTGGTGAAATAAAGCTGATACATTTGTCATTACCTTTGTACTTGGTCTATCATTTAACACTGTTGGCTAACCTTTTAAAAGCTTTCTCGGCCGGACGTGGTGGCTAACGCCTGTAATCCCAACATTTTGGGAGGCTGAGGCAGGCGAATCACGAGGTCAGGAGTTCGAGACCAGCATGGCCAATATGGTGAAACCTGGTCTCTACCAAAAATAAAAAAAATTAGTTGGGCGCAGGGGCGCATGCCTGTAGTCCCAGCTACTTGGGAGGCTGAGGCAGGAGAATCACTTGAACTCAGGAAGCAGAAGTTGCAGGGAGATGAGATGGCGCCACTGCATTCCAGTCTGGGTGACACAGTGAGATTCCATCTCAAAAACAAAACAAAACAAAACAAAAAACAAACAAACAAAAAAACTTCTCTTGGTTTCTGAGAAATTACTCTCTACTGATTTTCCTTCCTTTCCAATGTTTTCTTCTCAGAACCCACACATGTAAATATATATTCCTAACAAAGATCTCTCTAAGATCTAGATTTGTATATACAACTAACTGTCCATTAGATGTTTTCACATGAATATCTAGTAGGTCCCCCACACTAAACCATTTCCAACTGTCCTACTAATTTTCCCTCCCAAATCTGTACTTTCTCTAATATTCTTACTCTAGTAAGATTATTCTAGTTTGGGGAAAATCTAACCAATCTCCAAGTCAGAAACCTATTTTAGATTCCTCTTCTCTTTACAAAAGCCTTCTGACTTTACGTCCTACATACGTCTCAAGTTCACCTTGTCCTTCCATTCCTACTATCATTCTTCAGTAACTCAACAAAAAATTTAGTTTAAGCCTTCAGCAACTGTTGCTTAACCTATTGCAACAGCCTCAGAATTGGTCTCTCTGCTTCTGAGTTAACTGGCCAAATCAATCTAATATACTAGGAGTCAGTAAACTTTTTCTATAAAGGGCCAGATAATAAATATTTTTGGTTTTGTGAGCCACACAATCTCTGTTACTCAATACTGCTGTTGTTATACAAAAGTAGCCATAATGACAATATGGATGTATAACAATAAAACTATAAAAACAGGCGGTAGGCCTGGGCCATAATTTACCAACTCCTATAAAATACTATGATCAAAAGTGCTCTTAATATAAATTATATCATGTATCTCCCCTTCTTAAAACCTTCAGCAATTGCTGGGTTCCTCTAGTTTACCTCTATATCTTATATATACTTCTAGTGTTATACTCATATTATAATGTTATTTGCTTCTATTATATCTTTCTCTTCTATCAGAGAGAGAATGCTCTAAATGTAGAAACAACGTGGCTTAAAAATGTTACTGAGTTAACTATGTACTAAGTAAGGATTGTGCAAAGGGCTTTACATATATTATCTTACTTAGTACTTTAAAAAAACCTTAGAGGAAACTAGTGTTATCTGCATTTACAAATAAGAAAACAGATACTCAGCAATTGAGAGTCAAAATTCAGGTCAGACTCCAAAGCTAAATTTTTTATTCTATATAAATTCCATTATATACAAAATATCAAAAAGAACTTCTGAGGATAATTTAGCCAGAAGTACATGTTGAGTATCCCTAATCTGAAAATCTGAAATCCAAAAATTTTGAGTGTTGACATGATGCTCAAAGGAAATGCTCATTGGAGCATTACAGATTTTGGATTTTCAGATTAGGGATGCTCAACTGATAAGTATAATGCAAATATTCCAAAAGGTTAAAAAATCCAAAATCTTTAACACTTCTGGTCCCATGCATTTCAGATAAGGAATACTGAATTTGCATAAAAGGAATGTCAACATATAATATTAGTAATTGTGCATGTGAAGTTATTTCTTTAATTAATAATGAACTTGTGCTATACATACATGGTTAAACAACTACGAAGTAAGACTACTCTCCTTCTCCAACATTTCCACCCATGGCCTCAAGTTATATACCTTGAGAGAGAGAACCCAGGCAACAATATTGTCCTGAAGAGAATTCATGTTACCTTCTGTTACTGGCTGGAGTTTAGAAGATCGTTCTGAGTCAGGAGAGTGCAGAGGTTCAGGCTCTTTCAGACTTTCCAAATGCATAAAAGGATCATAATCTACAGATGCCAAATCAGAGAGGCTCATGGGAAAATACCTTGGATTGCTAAAACACTGAGCTCCATAAACACACCCATGTAAAACCTGAAAATACAGGGGAAAAGAAAACACCCAGTTTTACTTAAAAAAAAAAAAAAAAGATAAATAAATAAAAGTTAAAGGAACATAAAAATCAACCGGTAACACAAGAGCTTCGCAAATATTTTAAATATTTTAAAACATTAGGCCGGCGTGGTGGCTCATGCCTGTAATCCCAGTGTTTTGGGAGGCCGAGTCGGGTGGATCACCTGAGATCAGGAGTTCCAGACCAGCCTGGCCAACGTGGCGAAACCCTGCGTCTACTAAAAATACAAAAATTAGCCAGGTGTGGTGGTGGGTGCCTGTAATCCCAGCTACTCAGGAGACTGAGGCAAGAGAATTGCTTGAACCCAAGAGACAGAGGTTGCAGTGAGCCGAGATTGAGCCATTGCACTCCAGCCTGGGTGACAAGAGCGAAACTCCGTTTCAAAAAAAGAAAAAAAAAAAAAATCAAGGTAAAATTCAATACCTCTTACAAAGAATGACTAAAATTTAATTATACTCATATGTAACAATGATCTAATTCCTCTCAAAATTTTGCAGTGAAACAACAGTGTCTTGTAGGAAGTACATTTAAATTACCCTTAGGCATTGTAAGCTAAATCTGTGTCCTTAGAAATTTTCTAGCTCTAAAAGAATAAAAATGTTATACTGAGAAATGTTATTTCTCTAGGTTTTAAAAACTCTTGGTTACCAAATAAATAATAAAACAAGGAAGTTTACCTTATAAATGCAATTGAGAACAGATTTTTCTGTTTTATCACTTTCTGCTCCCGTAGCATGAAATGGTTGGAGCAGTGTCTTTAGAGGTAAGGCCATGATCCAGTCCAGAAGGCAGAGAAGTAAAGATACTACCAACTGTAACAATAGGATAATTATAATTGCACATTCATAAAATATACGCTTCTTAAAAATTCGTTTTCTTATTCTTGAGTTTCCAAAATTTGTTTCTGGAATCATCAACCCTAAGTTCCACTATTAATATTTACCTAGATCTAACTGATTTTAAGATATTGTATATGAACATTATTGTGGGTTTCTCTTTCATATGTCAGGGCAAGCATAATGAAACAGTAAGTATAATAAAAACAGAAATGTTAAAATTAATATAAAAACAGCAAGCTTAAACATATCAATTAACTATACTTACTTCATTGCTCAAGGAATGGAACACAAATGGAAGTCCATATATATTATAATCACTTCCACTTTCCTTTTCTAACTTAACAACATCTCACTGAATATCCTGCCAGTAAGACTACCTTAAGTACTTTTTGAAATTGTTACTCATTTTACTAAATGAATCTACTGAACACGTTTTTTTTTTTTTTTTTTTTTTTTTTAAGAGACGGAGTCTTGCTATATTGCCCAGGCTGGCCTTGAACTCTTGGGCTCAGGCAATGTTCCAGCCTCTGACTTCCAAACAGCTGGGACTATAGGTGCACACCATCGTGCCTGGATGGACACTTTTAAACTAATGAATGCTATAAACAGGGCACTTTTTATACAAAATGAGGAATAAAATAGCAGAATTCATTGTACTAAAGCATCACAAATAGTATCATGAAACTGACAATGAAATAGCAACAAGAGACCTGCTAATCTTTAAAGACAAACTCTCCAACTCAAGTAATTCTGGTCTACATTTCCTAACATATCTTCCAAAAAAAATAAATAAATAAAATAAGGAACAATAAGAAGGTCCAATAAAACCTCACGAAACCAACAGCTTCTGTATTATCAGAAGACAAAGAACATTCAAACTCCAAATTATCTATTTTTTTAATTTTTATTTTTGAGACAGTATTGCTCTGTCACCGAGGCTGGAGTGCAGTGGCGTGATCTCAGCTCACCGCAACCTTCACTTCCTGGGTTCAAGTGATTCTTGTGCCTCAGCCACCTAAGTAACTGGGATTATAGGCATGTGCCACTGTGCCCGGCTAAGTTTTATATTTTTATGAGAGATGAGGTTTTGCCATGTTGGCCAGGCTGGTCTCAAACTCCCAGCCTAAATTGATCTGTCTGCCTTGGCCTCTCAAAGTGCTCAGATTACAGGCATGAGCCACTGCACTGAGCCTCAGATTATATGAGAAAAATATGAAGCAAATCCCAGCACCTTTCTCCTATTCTCCCATTGCAGGTTTTCATGAAAAGCAAGGGTAGTTTGGGAAAAACTGAAAGAGAGAAGATGGGAACTTGCTGTGAAACTAAGACTGATCTAAAAGCCTGCCAGAAAGAAAAAGTCCACCTTAAGTGTGAGAATATTTAAAAAGTTTACTGGTAGATCAGAGTAGTGAGTAAAAAGAAAGGATGCAGAAATACACACAGGAAAGGTAATGCTTAGGGGGAGAGACAAACAAACCCAGACGCGAAGACTATGATAAATACCTAACTCTTCAATGCCCACACACCGATGAACATCGACAAACATCAAGACCATCCAGGAAAACATGACCTCACCAAATGAATTAAATAAGGCACCAATGACCAATCCCAGAGACAGAGATGTGACCTTTCTGACAGGGAATTCAAAACAGAGAACAAATTCAGCATCCTATCAGATAAATTTAACAAAGAGATTGAAATAATTAAAAAGAACCAAGTAAAAATTCTGGAGCTGAAAAATGCAACTAGTATACTGAAGAATGCATCAGAGTTCTTTAATGGCAAAATGGATCATGCAGAAGAAACAATTAGTGAGGCTGAAGACGAGCTATTTGAAAATACACAGAGGAGACAAAAGAAAAAAGAAGAAAAACAGAATAAAACACACCTATAAGAACTAGAAAAAAAAGCATCAAAAGGGTAAATCTAGAGTTATTGGCCTTAAAGAGGAGATAGACTGTGACATAAAGTTTATTAAGAGAGATAAAATCATAGAACTTCCCAAACCCAGAGAAAGATATGAACACTCAAGTACGAGTAGGTTATAGAACACTAAGCAGATTTAATCCAAATATGACTACCTTAAGACATTTAATAATCAAACTCTCAAAGGTCAAGGATAAAAGAAGGATTATAAAAGTAGCAAGACAAAAGAAACAAGTAACATACAATGGAGCTCCAATACATTTGGAAGCAGACTTCTCAGTAGAAATCTTACAGGCCAGGAGAGAATGGCATGACATATTTAAAGTGCTAAAGGAAAAAAAAACCTTATTCTAAAATGATACATCTGGTGAAAATATCCTTTGAACATGGAGAAGAAATACAGACTGTCCCAGACAAACAAAAGCTGAGGGATTTCAAACACCAGATCTGTCCCACAAGAAATGCTAAAGGGATTTCTTCAGTCTGAAAGAAAAGAATGTTAATGAGCAGTAAGAAATTATCTGAAGGTCCAAAACCCACTGGTGATAGTAAGTAAACAGAAAACCACAGAATATTATAACGCTGTAATTGTAGTGTGTAAACTACTCATATTGAAGTAGAAAGATGAAAAGATGAACCAAACAAAAATAATAACAACAATTTTTCAAGACATGGACAGCACAATAAGATATAAATAGAAAGAATAAAAAGTTACAAAGCAGGGGGATGAAGTTAACATGTAGAGTTGTTATTTTCTTTTTGCTTGTTTGTTTATGCAGTCAGTGTCAAGTTGTCATTAGTTTAAAATAATGGGTTATAAGATATTACTTGCAAGCCTTATGGTAACCTCCAATATAAACACATACAATGGATACACAAAAAATAAAAAGCAAGAAACAAAACCATACTACCAGAGAAAATCACTTTCACTAAAAGGAAAACAGGAAGGAAGGAAAGAAGGATGACAAGCCTGAAAAACAGCAAGAAAATAAATAACAAAGTGGGAGGAGTAAGTACCTACTTATCAATAATATCACTGAGGCTGGGCATGGTGGTTCACACCTGTAATCCCAACACTCTGGGAGGCTGAGGTAAGCAGATCACCTGAGGTCTGGAGTTTGAGACCAGCCTGGCCTGCATGGTGAAATCCTAAGACTATTAAAAAACTAAAAATTAGCCAGGTGTGGTGGTGTGTGCTTATAGTCCCAGCTAGTTGGAAGGCTGAGACAAGAGAATCGTTTGAACCCAGGAGGTAGAGGCTGAAGTGAGCTGAGATTGTGCCACTGCACTCCAGCTGGAGTGACAGAGTTAGACTCCATCTCAAAAAAA
>NW_012106330.1:38549-138493 GCF_000951045.1 Mandrillus leucophaeus
AAAAAAAAAAAAAAAAAGAAAGAAAGAAAAAAGAATAAAAAATAAAAACCACTGAATGTAAATAGACTAAACTCAATCAAAAGAGAGAGTGGCTGAACAGATTAAAAAAATAAAACCCAATGATCTGTTGCCTACAAGAAACACACTTTGCCCTGTAAAGACACACATCTACTGAAAATAAAGGGATGAAGATGTTTTACGCAAATGGAAACCAAAAAAGCAGAAGTAGTTACACTTACATCAGACAAAATAGATTTCAAGACAAAAAAGGTCATTATGTAATAATAAAGGGGTTAATTCAGCAAGAGGATAAAACAATTATAAATATTATATGCACTCAACACTGGAGCACCCTGATATATAAAGCAAATATTATTAGAGCTAAAGAGAGCGATATATGCCAATACAATAATAGCTGAAGACTTAAACACCCCACTTTCAGCATTGGACATTTCATCCAGACAGAAAATCAACAGAGACATTGGACTTAATGTGTAGTATAGACCAAATGGACCTAATAGATATTTACAGAACATTTCATCCAATGGCTGTGGAATGCACATTTTTCTCCTCAGCATATATAACATTCTAAAGGATAGACCACGTTAGGCCAAAAAATAAGTCTGAATATATTTTTAAAAACTGAAATAATATTAAGTATCTTCTCTGACCCCAATGGAATAAAACTAGAAATCAAAAATAGGAATTTTGGAAACATACAAACACTTAGAAATTAAACAATATTGGCGGGGTTCAGTGGCTCACACCTGTAATCCCAGCACTTTCGGAGGCTGAGGTGGGTGGATCATGAGGTCAGGAGATTGAGACCATCCTGGCTAACACAGTGAAACCCTGTCTCTACTAAAAATACAAAAAATTAGCTGGATGTGGTGGCAGATGCCTGTAGTCCCAGCTACCTGGGAGGCTGAGGCAGGAGAATGGTGTGAGCTTGGGAGGCGGAGCTTGCAGTGAGTCGAGATTGTGCCACTGTACTCCAGCCTGAGACTCCGTCTCAAAAGAAAAAAAAAAAAAAAGAAATTAAACAATATCTTCCTGAGTGATCTGTGGGTCAATGAAGAGATTAAGAAAAAAACTGAAAAATATCTGGAAACAAATGATAATGAAAACACAACATATCAAAACCTATAGGATACAGTGAAAGCAGTACTAAGAGGGAAGTTTATAGCTATGAGCACCTACATCAAAAAAGCAGATAAACTTCAAATAAACAACCTAACAAAGCATCTTAAAGAACCAGAAAAGCAAGAGCAAACCAAACCCAAAGTAAGCAGAAGAAAAAATAATAAAGATCAGAGCAGAAATAAATAAAACTGAAATGGCAAAAATACAAAAGATCAATGAAATGAAAAATTGGGAAATGAAACAAAAATTGATTTTTTAAAAGGATAAACAAAATTGATAAACCTTTAGCCACTAAGAAAAAAAAGAAACAAGACCAAAATAAAATCAGAAATGAAAGAGGAGACATTAAAAATTGATATAGCAGAAATCAGAAGATCAACAGACAGGCTACTATGATCAACTATATGCCAATAAACTGGAAAACCTAGAAGAAATGGATAAACTCCTAGACACATACAACCTATTAAGATTGAACCATGAAGAAAAGTAAAACCTGAACAGACCAGTAACATATAACGAGATTAAAGCTATAATAATAAGTCTGTCACCAAAGAAAGGCCCAGGACCCAGTGGTTTCATTGCTAAATTCTACCAAACATTTAAAGAACTAATACCAATCTTTCTGAAATATTCTGAAAAACAGGGGAGGAAGTATTTCCAAACTCATTCTCTGAGGCCAATATTACCCTGATATCAAAACAAAAGACATCAACAAAAAGAAAACTACAGGCCAATATTCCTGATGAACATTGACACAGAAATCCTGAACAAAATACTAGCAAGCAAACCAAATTCAACAATACTTTAGAAAGATCACTCATCATGACCAAGGGAGATTTATCCCAGGGATTCAAGGATGATTCAACATATACAAATCAATCAATGTGATACATTTTATCAACAAAATGCAGGACAAAAACCTTTGTGATAATTGCAGTTGCTGCTGAAAAAAGCATCTGATAAATTCAACATCCCTTCATGATGAATACCTCCTTCCTACACCCCCAAAAAACTGGGAAGGAACATATCTCAACATAATAAAAGCCATATATGACAGACTCACAGCTAGTATCATTCTGAATGGAGAGAAACTGAAATCCTTTCCTCTAAGATCTAGAACAAGACAAAGGTGTCCACTTCCACCACTATTATTCAACATAGTACTGGTAGTCCTAGCTAGAGCAAGCAGACGAGAGAGAAATAAAGGGTATGCAAATTGGAAAGGAAGACATCAAATTATCCTTGTTTGCAGATGATATGATCTTTTATTTGGAAAGACCTAAAGACTCTATCAAAAAACTATTAGAACTGATAAACAAAGTCAAATTCAGTAAAGTTGCAGGATACAAAATCAACATACAAAAATCAGTAGCATTTCTATATGCCAACAGTGAACAGTCTGAAAAAGAAATTAAGAAAGTAATGCCATTTACAATAGCTACAAGTGAAATTAAATAGTTGGGAATAAACTTAATCTAAGAAGTTAAAGATTTCTACCATAAAAACTGTAAAACACTGATGAAAGAAATTGAAAAAGACACTAAACAATGGAAAGCTATTCCATGTCCATGTATTGAAACAATCATTATTTTCAATAATCATGTCCATACTACCCAAATCAATCTATAGGTTCAATGCAATCCCTATCAAAATGCCAATGACATTCTTTATAGAAACAGAACAAACAATCCTAAAATTTACACGGAACAATAAAAGACCCAAAAACAGTCAAAGCTGTCCTAGGTAAAATGAACAAAACTGGAAGACTCACATTATCTGATTTCATATAATACTACAGAGCTATAATTACCAAAACAGTATGGAACTGGCATAAAAATGGACACACAGACCAATGGAACAGTATAGAGAACCCAGAAACAAATCGTACATCTACAGTGAAGTCATTTTAAACAAAGGCAAATAACATACATTATGGAAAGGACAGTCTCTTCAATATATGATGCTGAGATAACTGGGGTTATCCATATGCAGAGGAACAAAACTAGACCCCTAACTCTTGCCATATATAAAAATCAAATCCAAAAGCATTAGAGACTTAAATCTAAGACCTCAAATTATGAAACTACTACAAGAAAACATTGGGGAAACTTGAGGGCATTGGACTGGGCAGATTTCTGGAGTAATACCCTACAAGCACAGGCAACCAAAATAAAAATGAACAAATAGGATCACATTAAGTTAAAAAGCTTTTGCACGGCAAAGTAAATGGTCAACAAAGTGAAGAGACAACCCACAGAAGGGGAGAAAATATTTGCAAAGTATCCATCTGACAAGGGGGATTAATAACCAGAATATACAAGGAACTCAAACAACACTACAGAAAAAATTCTAATAATTTGATTTAAAATGGGCAGAAGATCTGAATAGACATTTCTCAAAAGAAGACATAAATAAGGAAAACAAGTTAATATGTTCATATGAACATATGAAAACAAGTTCATATGAACACATATGAAAAGATGCTCAACATCATCGGAGAAATGTAAATCAAAACTACCAAATACAATGAGATATCATTTCACCTCAGTTAAAATGGTTTTTTTTCCCAAAATGAGATACCATCTCACACCAGTTAGAATGGTGATCATTAAAAAGTCAGGAAACAACAGATGCTGGAGAGGATGTGGAGAACTAGGAACACTTTTACACTGTTGGTGGGACTGTAAACTAGTTCAACCATTGTGGAAGACAGTGTGGCGATTCCTCAGGGATCTAGAACTAGAAATATCATTTGACCCAGCCATCCCATTACTTGGTACATACCCAAAGGATTGTAAGTCATGCTGCTATAAAAACACATGCACATGTATGTTTATTGCGGCACTATTCACGATAGCAAAGACTTGGAACCAACCCAAATGTCGATCAATGATAGACTGGATTAAGAAACTGTGGCACATATACACCATGGAATACTATGCAGCCATAAAAAAGGATCAGTTCATGTCCTTTGTAGGGAGATGGATGAAGCTGGAAACCATCATTCTGAGCAAACTACTTCAAGGACAGAAAACCAAACACCGCATGTTCTCACTCATAGGTGGGAACTGAACAATGAGATCACTTGGACACAGGATGGGGAACATCACACACAGAGGCCTGTTGTGGGGTAGGGAGACGGGGGAAGGATAGCATTAGGAGATATACCTAACATAAATGACGAGTTAATGGGTGCAGCACACCAACATGGCACATGTATATATATGTAACAAAGCTGCAAGTTGTGCACATGTATCCTAGAACTTAAAGTATAATAATAATAATAAAAATAAATAAAATGGGTTTTATCCAAAAGACAGGCAATAAATGCTGGCGAGGAAGTGGAGAAAAGGGAACCCTCATACACTGTTGGTGGGAATATTATGTTAGTACAACCACTATGCAGAACAGTTTGGAGGTTCCTCAAAAAACTAAAAAAGAGAACTGCTATATGATCCAGTAATCCTACTGCTAGATATATACCCAAATGAAAGGAAATCAGCATATCTAAGAGATATCTACACTCCCACGTTTATTGCAGTATTATTTACAATAGCCAAAATTTGGGACCAACCTAAATGTCCATCAACAGACGAATGAAGAAAATGTGGTACATATATGCAATGGAGTACTATTTAGCCATAAAAAAGAATGAGATCCTGTCATTTGCAACAAGATAGATGGAACTGGAAGTCATTATGTTAAGTGAAATAAGCCAGGCACAGAAAGACAAACATTGCATGCTCTCACTGATCTGTGGGAGAAAAAAATGAAACCAATTGAACTCATGGAGATAGAGAGTAGAATGATGGTTACCAGAGACTAGGAAGGGCAGTGGGGAGTACGGGGTAAGTGGGGATGGTTAATAGGTTCTAAAAAAATAGAAAGAATGAATAAAATATTTGCTAGCAAAACAGAGTAACTACAGCAAAAAAAACTGAATTGTGCACTTAAAAATAACTAAAAACATATAATTGGATTATTTTGTAACACACAGAAAAGATAAGTGCTTGAGGTGAAGAATACCCCATTTACCCTGATGTATTATGTACTGTATGTCTGTGTCAAAATATTACATGTACTCTATAGATATATACACCTACTATGTACCCAGAAAAATTTTAAATAAATAAAAAGATGGGGAAGATCTCTATGAACTTACGTATTATGAATTTCCAAGATACACTGTCAAGTGAAAAATCCAAAGCAAAGACTATCTAGGCTTATGTGTAACAAACAAGGAATAAAAGAGAATATACGTGCATCTGTTCATTTGCGAAAAAATAATCATAGGATGGATGAACCATAGACTAAAAAAACAAAAACAACAGATGGAGGAAAGACCCTACACTGCATACAAACAGAAAAAAGTGACCTGAACTGAATTTCAAATTAATTATATAAACATACTGAAGTGGGAAAGGGGGAATAGGAAGTAACCCAAGTAACTTATGAACACATTTTTCGAACAATAATCTCTCTTGGTAAAGACAATAAGAACTCTTTAACTATAAAGAGGCATAAGTTAATAATTTTTAAAAATAGAACAGCACAAAGAACTAAACATATCCAGATAAATAATCAATATGGAAACCAGATTTTTCATTGCCGGAGCAGGGAGTTACAAATAAGGAAAACGGGGAAGGATGGACTGAATCTCGTGGTGTTGGATTAGAAGTGGAGGTGTCAGACCAGCGCCTGTCGGCGGGGGAAGGGGAGGGAGAACATCAGGACAAATAGCTAACGCATGTGGTGACGGGTTGACAGGAGAAGCAAAACACCATGGTACATGTCTACTGATGTAACAAACCTGCACATTCTGCACATGTATCCTGGAACTTAAAGTAAAGTAAAATAAAATAAAATAAAATAAGAATTGGAGGTGTTGGTGTGAACTCAAGGTTTTTAATACTTTTAATTAGATACCGTCTTATTCTACCTGTGCTGGTATTACAAATACTATACACTGGGTGGCTTAAACAAGAGAAATTTATTCCTCACAGTTCTGAAAGCCAGAAAGATGAAGATAAAGGTGGCAGTCAATTCAGTATCTGTGAGGGTCCTCTTCTGGCTTGTAGATGACCACCTTCCAGTGTATCTTCACACGGTGGATATAGTTCTCTTCTTATAAGGGCACTAATCCCATTGATGAGGGCTTCATCCTCATGACCTAATTACCTCTCAAAGGCCCCACCTCCAAATCCCATGACACTGGGCATTAGGATTTCCATATATGAACTTCAGGAGAGACACAAACATTCAGTCTATAGCAGACATAGAGATGGGGGTGTGTGTGTGTGTGTACGTATGTTATGTATTTCCTAGCTGTATCTGCCAAAGGGGCCTTAAGAAACGATACCCCAATAGCAATGTGCATGCCTAGTTCTTAGATATTGATTTCTAAATACCATTTGCCACTTAATGGAAGCAGAGTTTCTTGGGGAAATGGGTAATTTCAGGGCTGGGACGGGGAAAGCACAAAGTGAGTCTGGAAAATTGTGTGCTGATAGAAATTAAAAGCATGCCCCCAAAATAATGGGAATTTATGAAAAAGAAGCCACTTTGAAGGGGCTCCCACTGGCTAAGCATGAGACATTTTGAGCACCAAAATAAATAATAGTTAAGGATTACAAATCATGGCATAAAATCAGAATCATGAGCCCACACTGAAATAAGATGAATAAGAAAGAAAGGAGAGCTCTTCCTTATAAGTAGAAAGCTAACTAATGAATGTAGAAAGAATGATGAATTAGGAAATCATCATTTGGCAGCTACTGAAACAATAATTGTTTCTGGTAAGAGTCATTAATGATTAGCAAAACCAGTTAGTGGAAATTTAAGGAGCCAAATATTTATATAGTATAGTCTCAAAGTATTGTCTAACAAATACTAATTCATTGAAAAGGGTTAAATAGTAGCTTTACAGTGGAAACACCTGGCAGACACAACCTTAATCATTTGACTAAAGTTAGCACCAATCACTAATGAAACAAACTGACATCTGTGACACCTGATAAAATGTATTAAGAGGTACACAAAATCTTCTGATGTATTCCTGCCAAATATGCCTAATTTAAATCCAATAATGACAAACCTAATCGTGCTGAAACACAAAGCCAAAATGCAGGACATTTTATACAGTAACTAGACTATATTCTTTAAAATGTCAAGGTCAAGAAATAGAGAAAGATTAAGAACCTGTTCCATATTATAGAAGGCTAAAGAGACATTATGACTGCATGTAAGGCATAATTTGGGAATTTCTTTTGCCCTAGAGGATGTTAGTGAGACAACTAGTGAAATATCTATATAATACAAATGTATCACTAATACTAATGCTAATTTCCTCATGTTGATAACTATTTTGTGGTTATATAAGAGAATTGCTTGATTTTAGGAAAAATGCAATAAAGTAGTCAGCAGTAATACATTTCTCTCTGTATTTCATACTACATACAAAGCGATACAGCAAATGTGGTGAACCAATATAAAGAATTCTTTGTACTATCCTTTCAACGTTTCTATAAACTTGAAATTATGTTAAAAGGAAACAATTCCACCATAAAACTCAAATGGAAGCTCTCAATTGCTGTTTCTAACTAAAAACAATATGAACGTTGGCATCTATCTGTCAAGCACAGATTCCAGTCTTGGCTCTGATTATCTAGTAACAATTGAGTGACCTTGGGCAACTTAACCTTTCTAAGGCTCAATTCTCTATGAAGAATAGGGATTAAAAAATATTTATCAAGATTATAAAGTTGTTTTGACGTTGAAATAATGCATATAAAGTACACACTGCTGGCATGTGATTTTTTTTTTAAAATCACTATATAAATGTTCTTTTTGCTTTATTTTTATTGAATTTATCTTTTAAAACTTGTTAGCCCAAGCCCATATTCACCAATAGCAATGAGCCATTTGAGAAGTCTAAAAACTCCTGGCCCATATACAGTTTATTCAAATTCTTAAACATTTGAGGTTAAGGAGCAGCAATCTGAATACCATGCTGATAAATGCCTCCCTATACTGGTGGCTTACATGAGATTAAGAGTTCCTAGAGAAATAGTAACACAATTAAAATGCTTCAATATATCTATTTGTCCATATGTAGTGTGCAAGCTTCTAATAAAAGATAATAAAAACCCAATTCAAAAAAATTAGAAGATACTGGAATGCAACACAGTGGAGAAGAACCGGTGGATTTAGGTAATATTCTGATGTTTATCACACAGAGAGGAATGTAATTCTAAAGACGTTTAAGGGCAGGTATGGTGGCTCATGCCTTTAATCCTAGCACTTTGGGAGGTTCAGGCAGGCGGATCACCTGAGGTCAGGAATTCGAGACCAGCCTGGCCAATATGGTGAAACCCTGTCTCCAACAAAAATACAAAAATTAGCCGGGCATGCTGGTATATGCTTGTAGCCCCAGCTACTAGGGAAGCTGAGGCAGGAGAACTGCTTGAACCTGGGAGGTGGAGGTTGAAGTGAGCCGAGATCACGCCACTGCACTCCAGCCTGGGTGACAGAGCAAGACTCCGTCTCTAAATAAATAAATAAATAAGATGTTTAAGATAAAGCATATTTGAGGCTGGGTAGGGTGGCTCACGCCTGTAAACCCAACACTTTGGGAGGCCGAAGCGAGTGGATCACGAGGTCAGGAGTTCAAGACTAGCTTGGCCCATATGGTGAAACCCTGTCTCTACAAAAAATACAAAAAAAACCCAAAAAACAAAAAACAAAAAACTAGCAGGTGTGGTGGCACGTGTCTGTAGTCCCAGCTACTTTAGTCCCAGTTACTTGGGAGGCTGAGGCAGGAGAATTGCTTGAACCCAGGAGGCGTAGGTTGCAGTGAGCCGAGATTGTGCCACAGTACTCCAGCCTGGGCAACAAAGCGAGACTCCATCTCAAAAAAAAAAAAAAAAAAAGAAGAGTGAATGATAGGCTGGGCACAGTGACTCACACTACTAAAAATACAATAATTAGCTCAGCATGGTGGTGTACACCTGTGGTCCCATTTTGGGGGCTGAGGTGGGAGGATCACTTGAGTGTGGGAGGCGAAGGTTGCAGTGAACCCAGATTGCATCTCTGTACTCCAGCCTGGGTGACAGAGTGAGATCCTGTCTCAAAAAAAAAAAAAAAAAAAAAAAGAATGAATAAAATCTGAGATCAAAAAAGTATTTTCAGGATGATTTGATTTTGTCTTCTACATGATTACTCTCTCCTAGACCTGGTGTTCTTCCTAGGTTTCCTACTAGGCCTTTCAGTCACTTTTACTGAATCATCTTTCTCTGCCTTCTCCTTAACTGTTATTCTTCAATGTGCTATACTTCGCTGACTCATCTTACTCTACTATATTGCCTTAAGTGATTTCATGTATTCTCACAATGTTAATACTACTCATGTACTGACAATGCCAATAATTTTATTTTCAGCATCAAATTTTCTAATCAGGTATATAATTGCTTTGCTGGTGGTCTCCACCTGGATATTACTTTTTATATGCAACAAACCTAAAACTGAAACTCACTGTTCCAACAAAGCTGCTCCTTCCTGTATTCCTTACCTTGGTTGTGGACTCGACTTTCTGTGTACCTGTTCTCTATTCCTTTAGCCTTAGTTCAGAGCATCATCCTTTCTTATAAAGATGATTTTAATAATAATCACCATATTTGACTTTTAAGTCAACTTTCACATTTTCTCAAGTGATTTTTCACAAATCTGGTCATATTGTAAAATAAAAACCCTTTGAAAAAGTCACTTTCATAGAAATCCCACGTTCACAGTGTGACATCCAAGGCCCTTCATAATCTGGCCCCTTCCTATCTTAGAAGTTTCATTTTCCCAGCTCTTAACCATTCACTTCACATTCTAAAATATGGAACTGCCTAGTTGTTTCTCCAAAACAAACCATACTATTTTATAGTCCCCAGATTTACACATGCTATTCACACCACTTGGAATAAGTTTCTGATTCTACTGTTTGTCTCTATTTATGTCTCTATTTAACTTTAAAAGAATTTTTCCTAAATAAGCTTGTGGAAGGTTATTGTGGAAGGGCTTTTCCACAATAGTTAATTACTTCTTTCTCTATTCTACCTGGTATCTTACACATTTTTCTACTTTTTATACTAAGTATTTATTACATTGTGTTGCCTCATTTGTGTCTCTAATTTTTAAATTCCATGAGAACAGGGAGTATCATGTTTATCTCTGTTTAGTGCCTAGCAGAATGCCACACTCATATTTTATGATAAAAAAAAGTTTAATAAATTTAGTGGGCAAGAAAGCAAAAACTTAGAAGTATAGCTTTTTCATATTAATAGCTAGATTTCTGGAAGACAAAGATGATATAGAAAAAGATGAACAATTAGTTATCCAGATATTATTCATAAACTGGATTTGGAATTCTAGACCATAGCCTGCGACACTAAAGTGAAGGACACTTTGCTAAAAATGGAGTCCAGATGAGGTAGCTCATGCCTGTAATCCCAGCACTTTGGGAGGCTGAGGCAGGTGGATCACTTGAGGCCAGGAGTTTGAGACCAGCCTGGCCAAGATGATGCGACCCTGCCCCCTACACACACACATCTCTACTGAAAATACAAAATTGGCCACGCATGGTGGTGTACACCTGTAATCCCAGTTACTTGAGTGGCTGAGACACGAGACCCGCTTGAACCTGGGAGGCAGAGGTTGCAGTGAGCTGAGACTGCGCCACAGTACTCCAGCTTGGGTGACAGAGCAAGATGACTCTGCCTCAAAAAAATTTTAAAAATTTTAAATCAAAAAAATAAAAATGGAGTATATGTCTCTTTTAAAGATGAAGAAGATGATGATGAAGTATTTATCAAGAGCTAAACAATCTGTTCAAACGGTGTTTAAACTGAATATGAAGGGAAAGAATAAAAAGTTTTGCGGTAAACACATGAAATCAGTAAGAAATGATAATGGCCGACAGTAGGAAAGGAAAAAAGTATAAAAGCCTCATGTATGCCACACAAGAAAATAACTAGGAATAGGTCCAGCTTCAGATTTCTGTAAATTAATAAGAACATAAGCAGTAAATAAAACATACTTGAGATTTCAAAACAATATGGTTAAGGGGAGACCTGGAGAATAGAACTCAAGATTGAGATGTGACATGGGAAGAGATGAGAATAATTCTCAGAGGAAACTAATAGAATCTAGAGCAGCCTTGTCTGATAGAACTTTGTGCAATGATGAAAATGGTCTATATTTGCCCGTGTGGCTATTGAGCACTTGGTATTTGCAAACAAGGAATTACATTTTTCATGTGAACTTTAAATTTAATGTAAACTGAAAGCAATAAGCAGTTAGCAGCTACCATAGTGAGCAGCACAGACCTACAGTCTCTGCAACATTTATGTATAATGTCAGGCATATAATTAAAAAATAGACATAACAACATGAAAATGAAACTCACAGTCAACAGGAAAAAAACTCAATAGAAACGGAGTTAGTGATGACACAGATACTGGATTTAGTAGTCAAGGACTCTATTTTAATTATTATAAATATGTTAAAGTATCTATAAGAGAAGATGTATATAATTGAAGAAATGCAGAACTTCAGGTAAGATATGAAAACTTAAAAACAAAACAAAACAAAAAGAAACTCTAGAACTGGTAAATATAATATCTGAAAAAATTAAAGAACCCTTATAATAAATTTACTGAGGTAAATGACACCTAATAGAATGTTTTGGCAGACAGAGGAGATGTCTTCTTTTAAGTGATATATCTCTATATATTATATCTTTACTTTCTATCTATACAAAAACAAGTGGCTGCCTTTAGAGGTGATGAATTCCTCAGAATTAATAATCTTCAGGCATAGGTAAGAACACAGTTTGGCAGAATGTAGTGAAATAGAGGTAGACAGAATGTCCTCTAAGGTTCCTTACAATCTTGAGACTCAAAGACTTTATCAAATGGCAATGAAATGTGAACCAAAATATAATTTAGTTACACTTACATAACAGAAAGACATTTCACACTATAGTTGATTCTGAACAAAGATAAATTTTTACCATGTAAATATACATACCATTAAAGTTTTAAAATACAAATACTTTACTAAATAACCACATATTAATCATCAAACAAAATTTAAATTACCCTCTTGTCCATTTCATAAGATGAAGCTTCTGTACTTGGTAAAAGATGGGTGATAGTAGCTATTAGGATCTGTAAGCAAAAAAAAATTTTTTAAAAAGGAGCTCTATATATGTCAAATTAATGGTACATTCTGAAACTTAATTGTTAAATGCTGAAGTGATACAAAACCTACTGCTGCAAATTTATTCTAAACACATTAACATTGTTATTTCAAAGTAATGCTTAATAGGCAAGCTTTTCAAGTACACTTAACTATCAATTATTTATAATCCTCATGTATGGAACCAAAATTATATATATTGTGTCAAGCATAAATGGGTTTCTTCCCAATTCAACGGGTAAATCAATATGTATAAACACACAGAAAATATATGTTCATTATAGAAAAATTAAAAGATACAGATAAGAAAAAGACTAATAAAAATCATCATAGGCTGGGCACAGTGGCTGGCCCATACCCACTTTGGGAGCCTGGGTGACAGAGACCCTGCCTCAAAACAACAAAAAACCACTGTAATCCTATCACCTGAAGAAATCTACTCTATTGCCTTTCCAGGCCTTTTATTTAAACACACACACACACACACACACACACACACACACACGGCTTTTTTAAAAAATGTGACTTTTTATTTATTTTTTTGAGACGGAGTCTCACTCAGCCACCCAGGCTGGAGTGTAGTGGAGTGATCTCAGCTCTCAGTTCAAGTGATTCTCTTGCCTCAGCCTCCTGAGTAGCTGGGATTACAGGTGTGGGCCACCACGTCCAGCTAATTTTTGTATTTTTAGTAGAGACAGGGTTTCATCACGTTGGCCAGGCTGGTCTCGAACTCACAACCTCTGGTGATCCGCCCACCTCGGCCTCCCAAAGTGCTGGGATTATAGGCATGAGCTACCGTGCCCAGCCAAATGTGGCTTTTTAAATTAACATATATCATACACCGAATATTATTTGAATAAATATAAAGTACAGAATACAAAGTAAATGAAAAAGACATTACTTAAAAAAAGGCAAAATCTTCATATACAGTGTTATCATTTACCCCGGAAATCATTTAGTCTCATTTAATTTTTTTATGTGCATGTTAAAAATGTATAGGTATATATTTATTGTATTTTTATTTTCGTTGTACTGTATGCTATTACATTTTTAGAAATTATTGCCTCAATGCAGTAAGTAGAAAATTCCTCTAAATACACTTTATACAGACAAAGATTTTACTCACTAGTGCGATACTTACTACATTCAGTGCTGTAACAGAGGCTGGTAAGATGACTGAGTGGGAAAAGCATGAACTTTGGAATCTTACAGACTTGGGTCTGAGTCCTGTTCTCTTAGCTTATGACTCTTATATAGTTATTAAATCCTCAGTTCTCTCATCTTAAATAAGGGGGGAGATTAGCGACAGGGAAGGGAATAATCTATCTCAAAAAACTTCTAAGAATTAAATGAGATATCATATGAAAAGGTGACTGGTACATGGTAGGTGTTTAATAAATATGAGTTCTCATCTTTCCTAAAAATGTTATAAAGACAGGAAGGTAAGAATGATAAATTCTGGTTAGGGAGAGCAGATGGGGATTTTTATTTTTTGAGGAGATGGTATTTAAGCCAATCACTGAAAGATGAGAGCACTAGAGAAGAGAAACAAAGCATTTCAGATAGGAGGAAGAAAGCCAGGGGTATGTTTAAGTGATGATAAGCAGATTCAGTTGCCTGAACAACATGGCATTTCAAAGGAATCTGTATATGATTCTTAAAAAACCAGTTGAGTTCTCCTGTGGAGGCCCTGAATTCACAGCTAAAGAATTTGGGCTTTATTTTACAGTCAAAGGAAAATCAGTCCTTTTTTTTTTTTTTCCGGGTAAGTGATATGGTAAGAGCCATGTAAATGTGAATGATGACTTTAAGAGCAAGACCACACAAACCATAAGGAGGCAACACCAATATCTCAAGAAAGAAATAATGAAGGACTGAAGTATGTCAGGTGTTGCAGGAAGCACAGGAGATAACGAATTAGAATGAACAAAAATTCACAAATGACTGGCTAAAGAAAAAAGAAAAAAAATAATGTCCTGATTTTGGTAACTGGAATGATGGTATGTTTTCCCTACTTAAGAGGGAATGAAGCAGGAATGAAGCAACATGTATGTTTATGAAGACAATGACATAGGTTTACACATAATTTTCACTACAACTAATAAATTGTTTTTTGTTTAACTGTTTGTTAAGACAGGGTCTTGCTATGTTACCTAGGCTGGCCTCAAGCGATCCTTCCAACTTAGTCTCCCAAAGTGCCTGGATTACAGGCATAAGCCACTGGGCTTGGCCTAATAAATTGTTTCTAGTGCTTTTACTTTGTCCAAAACCAGGAATACAGTCTTCTAACATAAAAGACAAGGGAACTATCAAGAACTTTGATACCACAAAAAAGCATGATGGGTAGCCATTATTTAGCTATGTAAAAAAAATTTTAAACTATTAAATAATTTTACAATTCAAAGTATCCAAATCTAAAAAAAATTTAACAAGGTCATAATAAATAAATGAGAAATTACTTACTTGAATAATTTTCAAGGGAGAATCAGGCTGGTAAATCTGAAGTCTAGGTACATAATGAACCAGCATGTGAAGCATGTTACAAGCCACATGGGCTACTGTTTTATTAGTAAACTGCAATAATAAAAAAAATTGTTTTAAAAATTTTCTTGATGAACTTTTCATCAAAGCATTATCTGCTGAAATTTTTTACATTTCATATATTTGTAGGATTATAAATCCTACATTTATAAGTGATTAAGATAAATCTCCAGCTGCAAAATAAAAAAAATCACAACACATTCTAAAGACACGTACAACTTTAATTTTCCTTTGTAATGTTTGACTGTCCTCATTAAAGTTTTGTTGCTTATGTGGATTTATGCAATGGCCTCTAAATCACTATTCTTTTTATCAATCTTTGCCCCGTTCCAATCAACTATTCACCACACTTCCAAATTAATCTTCTATAGCACTGTTATGATACTGACATTATGCTTAAAACTCAGATGACTCCCCAATGGCATAAAGACAAACTTCTTATGCTTCTCTATGTTCACATTTCACCCACACTTCAAATCCCAATGTGTTTCCTCTTTTCCAATCTTCTCTGATAACTAAGTCAAAATGATTTCTGTTTCTTCCGAACTCAATCAGCAGTTTATATTATACACTCAGTTTATATTATATACTCATTGAGTACTCTCAGGTTTTTATGTTTTATTATTCTCATTTTAATCTTTTTCAGCTACTATTAACATCTTGAAGCTAGTATTTATAAATTTTTCCTATTGTTATCCCTCACTCTGTCTAGCAACATGCCTCATAGTAAATGTTTAGAAATATCTGTCATGTAACTATTATTTAAAAATATTTATTAACTACTTTGTATGTTTAGAGTTTTATACAGGTGCTGTGGGTTTTTTACAAGTCTTAAAACAACAATAATATCATGCATCCTTTCATAAACAAAGAGTACTCATTTATTCATTCAGACTCTCCAAATAATTACATTATTACTACTGAAAAAATCTTGTTCTGTATACAAAGAAGGCGCTTAACTTGAAAAGATAAAGCAAAAAAACTGAACAGCTCAAGAATTCAGGGAGTGGTAATAAAGATCAAAGAGCAGTAAGTTACAGAAATACTAGTTAAAAAAGAAAAACAGAAAAATACTATATATGTTTTAAATGGTGGGTTTCCTTTTTTAGACATCTACCATATATAGTTTAGGGGCAAAGCTAAATACATAAAAAGTTGAGATAAAAATGAGTCACCATAAAGATACCCTAAATTCAAGAAATAGAACAGTTTTTAAGGAATGAGTCAGGATCAAGAAAATAATAGAATAATAAAGTAATGAAAACATTTACTAAATGTTACACAAGATATAATTAATATTTGGAGGAAAAAAACATGCATTCTCTACTATCTTAATATATTTCACTAAACAGTTTTCTTTACCTTTAAGGAAACACAAATCACATTCAGAGCTTCCTTAATTTGAGGATGATGAGACTCATGGACTAGTTCTTCACAAATCCAAATACCTAAACTACAAAGTGCTACACATCTGCAAAAAAGGCAAACAACAACGGTTACATAAAATGAAACCACCACCACAAACATGACCCACAATGAACTGACACAGAATGAACATGCACGATTTAAAACGAATTAATGAACTTGTTACTCTAAACAGTAACTGGTAACCAAAGAAGAGAAAGTATGAAGAAAGCAGACTCCTAAAACTTCTGAGCCTAATTTTCTATTATAACTTACTAAGAAGACTATAGGCTGGGATACCACACACGTTTTTTCAAAATCCATGTTAACAGACTGACATTGCTACAAGCCTTCCCAAACAAAATGTAACCTGCTTTCAAAATGGAAAGCGTAATTTTATTGACTGACAACAGCAAAATGAACTTAAGTAAAAACATGAAGCTGATGGA
This sequence comes from Mandrillus leucophaeus, assembly GCF_000951045.1. Taxonomy (NCBI): domain Eukaryota; kingdom Metazoa; phylum Chordata; class Mammalia; order Primates; family Cercopithecidae; genus Mandrillus; species Mandrillus leucophaeus. Next base: position 55,328 of record NW_012106330.1, read on the forward strand.
GTATGTTAAATATTTTTGTATATTTTAAATTTAACACTTCTAGCTACAAATTTTTAAAACAAATTGAGAACATAAAATTTATGTAACTTATTTTAAAATCCAACAGAAACAGAACTTGTAGAATTTTTATCCTGTTCCCTAATGTATTGCAAAGCTTCATTTCTATAGCAATATAATTTCAGCTGGGTGTCAGCTTGAAGAGAGTTATTTAATGATTAGAATCAGTAAGGACTCTATTAGTGTGTTCAAGTTTAAGCTTCTGATAAAATGCATAATGGTTCTAAGTATCAAAACAGTCACCTTCTTCTAGTATCCTGTTATATATGCCATGTCCAGATACTGATATTCTTAATTTCAGAGGAATGCTAAACTTCAGAAAAATTCAATGCAGATTTTTCTTCCTTAACACAGCAGATTTAGTATATGTTTTTTTAGAAACTTATATAAGTCTCTTCTTTTAGTCTAGAGTGTTAAGGCTACCAAACTGTTTACTATGAAAATTACCTGAGAGTCTTCTAGATGAAGTCTACTACTTTATTTTTTCCCTACTGTTGTTCATCCATAAATTCTAGGTAATATTTGTAGCACTAACTAACCAAGCTTCGGGTTTAGCTATGGAAACGTCTATAATCCTAAAGCAACAATAAACTCTGAAGTGAAGCAAAGCTCTCCATGGATGCAGCTAACTAAAGGCAGAGACTGAGAATACAAATGTTTAACAATCTTTATTGTAACACGAGGAGGTAAGAAAGGATATATATATTTTTTTCTTGCATGTAGAGTTTCCTACACCCCCCTCCACAAGATGTCAGAATAATCTAGATTATTCCCAGCATATAGTTTAATTCTCTGCTCCTGCTCAGACTGGGGGTATTAAGTTTCTTTTTTCTTTTTTTGAGACAGAGTCTCACTCTGTCTTGCCCAGGCTGCAGTGCAGTGGCACGATCTCTGCTCACTGCAACCTCCACCTCCCCGGTTCAAGCAATTCTCCTGCCTCAGCCTCCTGAGTAGCTGGAACTACAGGGGTACACTACCACACCCGGCTAATTTTTTGTATTTTTAGTAGAGACGAGGTTTCACCATGTTGGCCAGGCTGGTTTCGAACTCCTGACCTCAGGTGATCCGCTATTTTCGGCCTCCAAAAGTGCTGGGCTTCCAGGCATGAGCCACCATGCCTGGCCTGGGAATATAAGGTTCTAAAAAAACATATACTAAAAAGGTATAGAAAAACAAGTTGAGACAATGCTTAAATTCAGCTTCTGGGGTTTTTCCATATTCTCCATAACACAAGCTGTTGTGTTAATGATTCCCAGGTCTACTTCTAGGCGGCTATGTTTTAGGTTTCCACATTCTTCCACTTGAGGAGCAACATAGTTTTGTTGTTTTGTTTTCAAAAAGCAAAAGCTCTACAATTTTAAGCACTAAGGTCAAACTTGGTATTGCCACTTCTTAATTGTGCATCTAATGAGCCTCTGAAGACAAACTGCCAGGGTTCTGTCATATCTAGATGATAGGGCAGATTATTGAAATTCCCTGGGTTCTAGTTTTCTTTTCCATTAAAAGGTGGATGAAAATTATACCTGTCTCATAGAGGTATCACAAAATTCAAAGAGATAATAAATATAAGGCACTTAGAACAGTGCCTAGCATGCACATACAAAGGGCTTTAAAAATGTTAGCTAGCTTGCCTACACCCCCGTCCCACCAGTTATGCATTATCAGAGACTTAATGTTAACTTTCTAAGCATCAGTATCTGGCTAGCAAAACTGGAAGAAGAGGGTGATTCTATTAAACTCTCAAAATTGTGATGAGAATTAAATGAAACAATATTATACGAAAATCCGTGTAAACTTAATTGGGATTAGCGTAAAAGAACAATTTTCTCAAAGATATTTGTTTTTAGTTAGCTTGGCTATTAAGAGAGAAAAATATGCAATTAAAATTTTAAAAACTGGAGCTATGTCTTAATTTAAACAAATGGTTCACTGTACATTATTTTTATTTGCTGGAAAAAGATTTAAATTAGAATAAGAATCCAAATCATCAAAGCCATGATCTGTACCTTTTGAACTTTGGGTCAAAAAATGTGTAGATAACTGGAAAACAGGAGCTTTACAGAGATGTAGATCTGAGGAGTAGTAGCACAGACTAATGTTGCGGCAAATGATGTAGTATTAGAATTAGCATCAAGAAATATAAAACATGACTTAACGTCATTTTGGGGAAGAGAAGAAACATGGTATGCTACTAGTAACCTGCTAATTTAAATCTCAATCTTTTTTTGAAAAGGTTTTGTAAAACAGAGAAAATGTCAGCTTTTATTTCTTAAGACATTTAGAAAAAAATCGAAAACTATGACTTATATTCTATTTTTAAAAATCTTGATCAAATATTTATAAATATTAAAATATACTATTTCCTTAGGTATATTACTTTCTATAATAAAATATTTTATTTTAATTCAATTTAACAAAAATTCATTGGGTACCTGCTACTGCATTTCAAGGTACTGCATAAAAGACACTGACAAATATAACTGAATAATAAACAAAATGTACTTAAATAAAATAAAATTAAAACAAATCATTTCAGAGATAAAGAGTGAAGTTACTGAAAAAGGTGACTAGGATTCTGTTTATGAAGAATGGTTAGTATTTAAATCATGAAAATAAGTAAGAACACTTAATCATTCAAGTAACTTAAAACTATAATTCAGAATGGCTTTTACATATCTAAAACAATCTGGGCTGCTATAAAAATTCAGTCAACTTCTAAAATTCCAAACACAGAATAGTTACATTCAGTCTAAGACCTACCGTGCAGGACCAGAGGGCTCATCTCTTGCCGAGCTTAATACAGTTTTGATTATAAGTTCCTAAAATAAGGGGAAAATAGTTAACAGCAATGACTGAGCTTTCACTCATTAATTCTACAAATATTTAGTAAGTGGTTATTAAAGCAGTCTTTGTTCTCATGTACATATTACCATTAAAGAGACCAATATTATTTATAAAAGTAGCTAAAGTTTCTGAAATTTATAGCCAAAAGCATATGTTCAAAAAATAACATTTCTTCCTGATTAGAAGAGTGATAAAGGCAGATAATTAAAGTAGAATTAATAGCTCATAGGTATGAAGATTTTAAAAATTGTGAGAAATATCATTACAAGTCAGAACCAGATGGCTTCACCAGTGAATTCTACACAGTATTTCAAATAAAGAATCTGAGAAGAATCCTTCTCAAACATTTCCAAAATACTGAAGATGAGCGAATACTTCAAAACTCATTTTAAGAGGCCAGCATTACCCTGACATCAAAGTCAAACAAAAGCATTACCAGAAAAAAAAAATTAATTACAGGCCAATATCCCTGATGAATATAGATGCGAAAATCCTCAATAAAATACTAGCAAACCAAATTCATCAGAACATTAAAAGGGTCATATGTCATAATTAAGCAGGATTTATCACTATGATGCAAGGATGGTTCAATATATACAAAGCAATAAAACTAATACATCATATTAACAGAACAAAGGACAAAAATCTTATTATGTCAATAGGTGAAGAAAAAGCACTTAAGTAGAATACATAGCTCAAAGGTATGAATATCCTTTCATGATAAAATATAAAATTTTTTTGCATGAAAAATATGACATCCTTTCGTGATAAAAACTCAACGAATGAGGTTGTAACTCAACAAATGAGGGTGTACCTCAACATAACAAGCCCACAGATAACATCATAATCAACAGCGAAAAGCTGAAAGGTTTTACTTTAAGATTAGGAACAAGATTAAGATGCCCACTCTCGCCACTTCTATTCAATATAGTATTGGAAGTCCTCGCCAGAGCAATTAGGCAGAAAAAAGAAAAGGCATCCATGCTGGAAAGAAAGAATTAAAGCTGTCTCTGTCTACAGATGACATAATCTAATATATAAAAAACCCTACAGGCTCCACCAAAAAACTGTTAGAACTAATAAACTTAGTAGAGTAGCAGGAAACAAAACATACAAAAATCAGTTGTGTTTCTATACACTAACAGTGAACTATCTGAAAAAGAAATTAAGAAAATAATCCAATTTAACAATAGCATTGAAAACAACAAAATACTTAGGAATACGCATAACAAAAGAGGTAAAAGATCTGTACGCGGAAAACTATAAAACACTGATGAAAAAAACAGAAAAAGACAGAAATAAATAGAAACATATCCATGTCCATAGATTACAGAATTATTAAAATGTCCATACAATCCAAAGCAATCCTACTTCTGGGTACATATATCCAAAGGAAATGAAATTAGCATGTCAAAGAGATAAGTGCACTGCTATGTTCATTGCAGAATTATTTACAATAGCCAAGATACGGAAAAAACCTAAGTGTCCCTTGAAGGACTAATGGATAAAGAAAATGTGACACACCCACACAAATACATGAATACACATACAATAGAATACCACTCAGCCTTTAAAAAGAAGGAAATCTTGTCATTTGTGACAATATGAATCAACCTGGAGGACATGATGCTATGTGAAATATGAGAGGCAGACAAAGACAAATACTGCATGTTCTCACCTACATGTGGAATATAAAAAGTTGAAGTCTTGGAAGCAGAGAGTAGAATGGTAGTTAGCAGGGGCTAGGGAGTGGGTGAAACAGGAAAATGTTGGTTAAAGGTTACAAAGTTTCAAATATGCAGGCTGACTAAACTCTGGAGACTTAATGTACAGCATGGTGACTACAATTAACAGTGACTACAGGTACCGGTATCGTACACTTGAAACCTGCTAAGACAGTAGATCTTGGTTTCTCTTACTCCTTCTCATCAAAAAAAGGTAACTATGTGAGGTGATGGATATGTTATTTGGCTTGATCTTTATCACACTGTATATGTGTATCAAGACACCATATTGCACACCTTAAATATACGAAATTTTTGTCAATTTTACCTCAATAAAGCTAAGGGAGAAATATTCATCCTTAATAATTTGTAAAATATGACAATGAATTTTGAGACAAGTTAAAATATTAATTAAAATTATGTAAATGAATAAAATATTTAAAGGGGAGAAAACAAAGAAGAAATACAAGGGTAAAATATTGAACTGGATATATGTTTAGCAAATAGAGAAAAGAAAATTAGTCGATTAAGGAGTCAGAATACTTAGGCGAGAAGTAAGTCAAGATCTGTGCAATAAAAGATAAACAGACATTCAGAAAAGGACACGAACACCAACAGGGTCAAATATTATAGTGGCTCAGGAGAACAAAAATGCCATTAGATTTATGTTTTAAACACAAAAAAGGATATGCTCCTAATGAGCATTCAAGCCTTTGTGTCTGGAGGATACTGCAATCAACAGAAAAAGAGGCAATCCTCCCTAACTCATTTTATGAGGCCAGCATCATCCTGATACCAAAGCCTGGCAGAGACACAACAAAAAAAAGAGAATTTTAGACCAATATCCCTGATGAACATCGATGCAAAAATCCTCAAGAAAATACTGGCAAACCGAATCCAGCAGCATATCAAAAATGGGCTTCATCCCTGGGATGCAAGGCTGGTTCAACATATGCAAATCAATAAACGTAATCCAGCATATAAACAGAACCAAAGACAAAAACCACATGATAATCTCAATACATGCAGAAAAGGCCTTTGACAAAATTCAACAGCCCTTCATGCTAGAAACTCTCAATAAATTAGGTATTGATGGGACATATCTCAAAATAATAAGAGCTATTTATGACAAACCCACAGCCAATATCATAGTGAATGAGCAAAAACTGGAAGCATTCCCTTTGAAAACTGGCACAAGACAGGGATGCCTTCTCTCACCACTCCTACTCAACATAGTGTTGGAAGTTCTGGCCAGGGCAATCAGGCAGGAGAAAGAAATAAAGGGTATTTCATTAAGAAAAGAGGAAGTCAAATTGTCCCTGTTTGCAGATGACATGATTGTATATTTAGAAAACCCCATCATCTCAGCCCCAAATCTCCTTAAGTTGGTAAGCAACTTCAGCAAAGTCTCAGAATACAAAAATCAATGTGCAAAAATCTTTAACAACTGTGTAGATTTCAAAAAGAAAAGAATACAAATTTTATTGCATATACTTTATGATTATAAAATAATTTGAGTGCTAAAAATTAGCATCTCATTTCTTACCTTAACATCTGTAAACTGAGACACAGCAACATCAGGAATGTTGGGATGAAGAGAAGGCAGTTCACAACATAAGTTGGGAAAGCAAACCAAAGATCCCAGAAGAACTTGTGCTTCTACTCTTGGTGCCTATGTATCACATTTTTAAAAAGTTTAAAAATATACTGGTGTTATGAAATTATCAGAAAAGATGCTTTATTATCCAACTACATTAGACAGGGAAGTGATATATAAAACAAAATTTAAAAAGGAAAGGGAAAACATAAAAAGATTTAAGTTTCCATTTATACTTTCCACATGAACTACTGTTATTATTAATAAATGCAATAAACAAGTAGCACAGCTTTCCTCAAATCGGCCACAGTTAATAAGACTGTAAAAACAAATATACCTTATCTACAAGCATCAATTCACCCTAATAAGTAAAAATATAAATAATTTCAAAGGTAACTCACACATTGTGACATATTGTTCTAATAAGCTGATGATTTAATTTCACTAGATTATATTTATTACCAAGCATGAATAAAGAAGAAAAAACATTAACTATATGAAAGAGGAACCAATCTAGATGGTTTTTATGATATTATGCACATAAGAAAAGCACTGCCTATACCACTTACTAGAAGCAACATTAGAATTTGTCTGGACTTGGACTGCCGATGAAGGTAAATTTTCATCTTTTTTCCTTAGCTGTATTTAGCCATTTCTGAAGTACCAACACTGAACAATTCTTTTTTCTCTTCTGCCTTCTTACATGCTCACCAAACATCAACATTCTCCTACTAATATATTGTTTTATTTACTAAAACATCTGCAAATTGATTTATATGTTTAATAATACCTAACAAAAATGCTAAGCACAAATCTATTAGAAATATAATACTTCTTCTATTCACATAAATTGAGAACCAATCTCCAAGAGGATTTCCACATCTGAATAAATATTGTAATAGAGGCAATGGTGTAATACTCTATTATATGATTTTCAACAAAACAACTCATTTCCAGATTAAAAAACAATCTGGATTTAAAGATACAAGGCAGCAGTATAAAAGGGCAGAGTGAACTCACATCTACCATTCCAATTTAAAATAAAAGTTATCTTATACAAATGAAATTGATCTTAAAAATCAGTATTTAATGAAAGAGATTAGCTGAGAGTTTTTCTATATAGGTAGATGAGGTAACTGTGAATATTCAGGTATGTGGATATGAGGGCAGACATGGAATGTGATCATAATTAAGAAAGGCAAAACCAAATCAATTATTCCATTATTGAGCTTTCTATGTAATATAGTCTGTCTTAAGGGCTGGAGACAAGAAGTTAGCTAAGACATTGTACTTATCCTTAAGAAGTTTACAGTCCAGGGAGAGAGAGAGATTTGTAAACAAAAAATTAAAATACAGGCTCATGTAATATAAAATATGCAGGCAAATCCATAAAGACAGAACATAAATTTGAGTTACCAAGAGTTTGGGGTAGGGAGATGTATATGAGCATTTCTTTGGTGATGATGAAGATGTTCTAATAGTGACTGTGATGATGAGGGGGTGGGGGGCAGACAGCATTAACAAAAGGGAGATGATATGAATGAAATCTAAAATAAGAATACAAAGAGCAAGAATTGGACTAGGTGTTTCCTCCTTTTTTTTTTTTTTTTTTTTTTTATTTTAAGAAGGAGTTTCACTCTGTCATGCAGGCTGGAGCATAGTGGCACGATCTCGGCTCACTGCAACCTCTGCCTCCCAGGTTCAAACGATCCTCCCATCTCTCCCATCTCAGACACCTGAGTAGCTGGGATTACAGGCGTGCACCACCATGCCCGGCTAATTTTTCTATTTGTAGTAGAGATGGAGTTTTACCACGTTGGCCAGGCTAGTCTCAAACTCCTGACCTCAAGTGATCTGCCTGTGTCAGCCTCCCCAAAGTGCTGGGATTACAGGTGTGCGCCACCACGCCCAGCCTGGACTGGGTATTTCCAACACCACCAGAGGAAATGACTTGTTTTAACCTTATTATGGAGATGTGTTATGCTTGATTCTTGCAATGATTTGGTTTCCTATGCAGCCTTTCTCAACAGGTATCCCTCATATGAACCAGAGAATGCAAAAAATGACTATATTCTACATTTTCTCAAGGATGTTACATAATGCACAGTATTAGATACATGAGAGAAATTAGTCATTTCAAATGGATTAGTTACACAAAATAGATGCCTTATGACATTAGGGCTTAATTCTCCTGCAGAATCTTGAAAAAAGCTGCAGGAAATGTGCTGACTAGTCATCTGGAATAACCCATTGAACACTACTAGTTTTCACAGTAAATTAATAAAAAATGACATTGGTTTATATACTGGCATCTTCTGAATTCTATCAACTTTTGCTAGTATCCAAGAGATTTATAGTCTACGTACTTTGATTATACTATAACCCTGTGACTTGTTTACCATCTCTAGTTTGTCTTCCATTAATTTACTCCCAGATTAATACTTATTTAATAATCCCAAAGGATGGATTCAGTCATCTCTCTCACCACTTTAAAAAAACTTAACTGCGGCTAGGCGCGGTGGCTCACGCCTATAATTCCAGCACTTTGGGAGGCTGAGGCGGGCGGATCACAAGAGCAACAGATCAAGACCATCTTGGCCAACATGGTGAAACCCCATCTCTAGTAAAAATACAAAAATTAACTAGGTGTGGTGGCGTGCCTGTAGTCCCAGCTACTCAGGAGGCTGAGGCAGGAGAATCGCTTGAACCCAGGAGGCGGAAGTTGCAGTCAGCCGAGATCGTGCCACTGCACTCCAGTCTGGTGACAGAGCGAGACTCTGTCTCAAACAACAACAACAACAACAACAACAACAACAACACTTAACTGTTTATCTAATATAGCATTATAATCTGATTCCTGGCATTCAAGACCTTTCCAAAATGTAGTCTAAAGCAGTGCTTCTCAATCTTTAATGATTTTGCCACTTACTTGTGATCTAGTTAAAATGCAGATTCTGATTCAGTAAATAGGTCTGGGATGGGGTCTGAGATTCTGCATTACTAATAACCACCCAGATCATGCTAAATGTTTCTGATGTGCAGATCACACTTTGTGTAGCAAAGATCTAAAATACCTTTCTAAGGGGACCTTCATACACTGCTGGTGGGAATGTAAATTAGTATAGCTGCTATGGAGAACAGCAAGGAGGTTCCTCAAAAAATCAAAAATAGAACTTCCATATGATCCAGAAATTCCACAATTGGCTGTATATCCAAAAGAAAGGAAATCAAGATATGAAAAAGATACCTGCACTCCTGTGTTTACCACACAGTATTCACAACAGCCAAGACATGGACTCAACCTATGTGCCCATCAACAAATGAATGGATAAAGAAAATGTGGTACTTATACACAGTGAAACATTATCTAGCCATGAAAAAGAACAAAATCCTGTCATTTGCAGCAACATGGGTAGAACTGGAGAACATTATGTTAACTGCAATAAGCCAAACACAGAAAGACAAATGCCACATGTTCTCTTTCATATGTGGGAGCTAAAGTGGATTTCATGAAGATAAGAGAATAAATTGGTGGCTACCAGAGGCCCGGAAGCAGGGAAAGGAGGAAAGAAGGGGGAAAAAAATAATATAAATGTATTTAAAATATAAGGCTGGGTGTGGTGGCTCACGCCTGTAATCCTAGGACTTTGGGAGGCCAAGGTGGGCAGATCACCTAAGGTCAGGAGTTTGAGACCAGCCTGGCCAAAATGGTGAAACCTCATCTCTACTAAAAATACAAAAATTAGCCCGGCGTGGTGGCAAGTGCCTGTAGTCCCACTACTTGGGAGGCTGAGGTGAAAGAATCACTTGAACATGGGAGGCAGAGATTGCAGTGAGCCAAGATCGCATTACTGCACTCCAGTCTGACTGACAGAGAGAGACTCTGTCTCAAAAAAAAAAAAAAAAAAAGTGTATATTAAAAAATGATAGCTCAGGTGCTCATGCCTATAATCCCAGCACCTTACAAGGCCAAGGCAGGGAGGATTACTTGAGCCCAGGAATTCAAGACCAGCCTGGGAAACATGGTGAGACCCTGTTTCCACAAAAAGTTAAAAACATTACCAGGCATGGTGCCTGGGACTATAGGTGTGTGCCTACAGTCTCAGCTACTTGGGAGGCTGATGTGGGAGGACTGCTTAAGCCCAGGAGGTAAAGGCTGCAGTGAGCCTCGATTGTGCCACTGCACCCCAACCTGTGCTACAGAGCAAGACCCTATCTCAAAAACAAAACAAAACAAACAAAAAAATTAATTGAAATGATAAAAATGGTAAATTAGATATGTATATTTTATCTCGATAATTTTTTTTAAAAAAATAAAGTACCTTTCGATTCTTTTTGCCTATTACACTCTTACAGATTAACTAGCTCCTAAACAAAATGGATTATTTGTCATTCCTTGAATACATCTCACTCATGCCTGTTTACCTCTGTCTGGAATACTGTTCCTCATCTCCATTTTTACTTAAACAAATACTACTAATCTTTCAGGGACATATTCATATATATTTTCCATGAAACCTCCATGATAGCCCTAAACAAATAAGATCTCTCCATTCTCTGAATTACCAAATAATTTTAACAAACTTATATTGCACATATAAAGTATCAAATAATGTTCCAATCATGTTACAAATCCTTATAAAATAATCCTATGAGGCAAGTTATCTTTGTTTGTTTTTTATTTTTTTTGAGACAGAGTTTTGCTCTTGTTGCCCAGGCTGGAGTGCAATGGTGCGATCTCGGCTAACTGCAAACTCCGCCTCCCGGGTTCAAGCGATTCTCCTGTGTCAGCCTCCCGAGTAGCTGGAATTACAGGCATGTGCCACCATACCCAGCTAATTTTGTATTTTCAGTAGAGACGGGGTTTCACCATGTTGGTCAGACTAGTCTTGAACTCCCGACCTCAGGTGATCCACCCGCCTTAGCCTCCCAAAGTGCTGGAATTACAGGCATGAACCACCATGTCTGGCCATCTTTATTTTATAGATGAAGAAACTGACACACAGAGACATTCAGTAACTTGCCCAAGGTCACACAGCTCATAAGTCGCAGAGCCAGGATTTGAACCCAAGCAGGTCAGCTCTAGACAATGCTTTTAACTACTATGCTGTGCCCCTCTTATTGGTACCTATTTGATGCCCTACATTCTGGAGTTGTTAATATACTTCCCCATATCCCCGGCAGCAGGCATTATGTTGCTTGAGCACAAAGTATTATCCAATTTATTCTATATCCCTCTGTATTTCACCTACAAAAACATTCTGTACACAAGGGGAGGGGGAAGTTTAATAACCACAAAAGAGCTCAGTACAAGGCTGAGTATATACTAGGTGCTAAATGAACACATATTCAGTAACTAACCAAGCATGGTGCTATGCTAGGCTCTGGAGATACCAAGATGAGTAAGACATGATTACTGTTTTCAGGGAACTGGAAAAACAGGGTTATACAGCTATAAATACCGCTGCTGCTTTGTCTGTTTCCACTAGGTGACTGTATCCAGTTTCATGGCTTTAAATATCGTCTATAAGCTCATGTTGCCCAGCTTTTATTTTCAGTCCTGACATGTCCCTTGAGTATATGCAATTACTCTTTTGACATCTTCCTCATGGATGTCTAACATGCATCTTACTAGGCCCCAAATAGAACTCCTTCTATTCACTATTGATCTTTCACTGTTGCAGCTTAACAATGAAATAAGGTATGTTAAACTGCTCTTCAAGTTACACAGTACTAGACAAGTATATTTTTCTCACAAAAACCCTTAGTTTTTTCTAGTTGACTTCCAGTTATTATTTTTTATTTACATTTTGCTCCAGAGTGATCCTTCCAAAATATAAATTTGATCATGTAGTCCTTGCTTAAAATCCTTCAATGGCTAGTCATTCCTTCCTTAGGCTTGCATCTAACATTTTCAGCATTATTGCCTTCCTCTCTAGCTCATCTCTGCCACTTATAGATGAACATATTCCATTTATACCAATTTACTTAGCATTGTCTCACAATTGCACGACCGTATGAAAATCTTCACATGCAGTTTGAGAGTTTACTCCTGGCTGGGCGCGGTGGCTCACGCCTGCAATCTCAGCACTTTGGGAGGCTGAGGTGGGCGGATCACAAGGTCAGGAGTTCGAGACCAGCCTGACCAACATGGTGAAACCCCGTCACTACTAAAAATAGAAAAATCAGCTGGGTGTGGTGGTGTCTGCCTGTAATCCCAGCTACTGAGGAGGCTGAGGCAGGAGAATCACTTGAACCCGCGAGGCAGAGATGGCAGTGAGCCAGGATCACACCACTACACTTCAGCCTGGGCGACAGAGTGAGACTTCCATCTCAAGAAAAAAGAGAGAGAGAGAGTTTATTCCCAGGACGTATGTCCTATGGTGGTTGTCTTACCACATTTTTTTTTTAAATATATAATTGTTAAAGACAATATATATTCAGGGTGTACAACACGATGATTTCATACACATATACACTGTGTGATGATGACTCACCATTGTTTCTTACCTCTTGCTATAGTCCATTGCTCGCTCCTTGCTTTCTTCCCTCCGTTTCTTTAGATTTCCTCAACTTTAAATCCTGTTTTGCTTATCAGATTTTACTGATTTTAGTGCTTTCTTATATTTCAGAATTTCTTACTTTTTTTAATGTAGGAGAAGCAATCAATTCCAACTAAATTACAAAATTTCCTGAATATCATCTTGTTATATCAACTCTGTTAGTTGAATCCTGGCTAACTAAAGTTCGTTATATGATAAGGAACAGGAAATGACTTACATTGAGAAAAGCTGAAGAAGCCACTCTACCAGCTGCTACAATAAAATCCATAATAAGCATTGTGGCACCAGGCAAACCAAGTGAAAAAAACTGAGGTGAGCAGTGTTTGATGATTGTATTGACAATATCCTTAGAATAAAGAAGGAAAAAAGAATATCACATATGTAATCTTGAGTATCAGCTAATCAGTATCATTAAAAATAGATAATATATGAAATAATAAAAAAGGTAATTACTGTACATTGGCTAATTGGAAAGACTAATTTCAATTCTTCCAAATAATCCATGCTTAATATTATATTCTATCAATGGAAAGTAAACTGAAAATACATTCATTTAACTGGCATAAATAACAGCATTTTTTTCACACTAGAGATTAAGGAAGGCTCTTTGCTTCAGAAGGTTAAAAGTACAAGGCCCACACAATGTAAAACTAAACTGCATAGCAGTTTTCTCCTGTCACCTAGTTGCTTCTGTGCAATAACTCTGGTTTCTGAATCCACATGACCTGTTATGTGACAATGGAAAGATTCTCTTTTTAAAATAAACTGAAGTCCTTTAATGACAGGTATCTAGCCTCAGAAATCTAGACCTAGGCACTTTTAAGGGAATGTTCCTAACCTGATTATTAATTTACTTTGTCTTTGGAATTTACTATGAGGATACAGTGTATTCAGTTGTATTATTCAGTACAACTTATCTTAAACAAAAGCTCTCTTTTTCTAGTAATCAAGAGAGTTATTTTTTGAGACATGTTTACAAGGTAGCACACTAATTTTAAATTAATGCAAAAAGTTTTTTCATTTTTCAGAAAGATACTATCACCTTTAATATTAATATACTCTCTAAATGACCTACGAGTTGATCATATTAGGATAAACATATTTACATTATTTTGACTTGCAATCTCCTACGCTTTTTAGTTTATGGCCGAGATCAAGACTCCCAAAGTAATTCTAAGGTTACATTTATGACTATTTAATGATTATAACTCATATAATTATCAAATCAATGTACGCTATGCCAATATAATTGACAGTAATAAGAAAATGTGATGTGCTGATTCTTAGACTGCAAAATACCTGACTGTTGCATGACTAGATAAACAAATCCATATGCCTCAAGTATCAGTCACAAAATGTCTAAGAGTAGGTACATTAGAACATTAAAGGAAGGTGTCAGCCTAAGCAAAGGATGGTTTAATTGCTTCAAAAAGTGAACTGGTTGGTACAACATTAAAGATGGAGGACTACCTCAATCCTCTACCTACAATAATAGCTTGATTTTTCAACCATGTTTCAAGAACAAATAAGGTCATAAAATTGAAGTAAATTGTATATAAATCACTAAATAAGGGGGAGAGTTTAACTTCTAGACCTTAAAAGGCAAGAGTTAAACAGAATCAAGAATCAAAGATAATATGATATAAACTACTTCTTAGATAATATATATATAGTTACCTGGTCAATATGAAGTAATCCACAATGCATTATATTGTAGAAATGTGTTAAAAAATCTCTATTTGGAGAAACATCTTGTCTTCTTTTCATTGTATTACAAATAAGTTTATATGCATGTAATTTACCTTGTTTATATTTGTCAGTCAACATGGTTGCCTAAAATTAAAAGATCAGTTTTAATGTTCAAAAAGAAATACTATTTGCTAAATAACTTAAGCAACTGAATATGGCAAACAATGTATATAATCTCATTTATTTCCATGTTGGCCTAATTTCTTTAATGAACTAAAAATCAGGATTACTGAAATTATCATCATCCAAAATGATACAATGTAGGTATAACCATAAACTGTTCCACTTAGGAAAATGTACCAAACATATCAATACTTAAAATAATTAAATATTTTGGCTGGGCACAGTGGCTTAAGCCTGTAATCCCAGCACTTTGGCAGGCCAAGGCAGAAGGTTCTCTTGAGGCCACGAGTTTGAGACCAGCCTGGGCAACATAAAGAGACTGTCTTTACAAAAAAATAAAAAATTAGCCAGGCATGGTGGCACACGCCTGTAGTAGTTCCAGCTACTTGGAAGGCTGAGGTGGGAGGATTGCTTGAGCCCAGGAGTTCAAGGCTGCAGTGAGCTGTGATCGTGCCACTGCACTCCAGACTGGGTGACAGAGCGAGGCCCTGTCTTTTAAAAAACAAACAAAAAAGAATTAAAACTTTATTTTTAAGACGGAGTTTCGCTCTCGTCGCACAGGCTGGAGTGCAATGGTGCCATCTCAGCTCACTGCAACCTCCGCCTCCTGGGTTCAAGCGATTCTCCTGCCTCAGCCTCCCGAGTGGCTGGGATTACAGGCGCCCACCACCATGCCCAGCTGATTTTTTGTATTTTTAGTAGAGACGGGTTTCACCATGTTGGCCAGGCTGGTCTCAAACTCCTGACCTCAGGTGATCCACCTGGCTCAGCCTCCCAAAGTGCTGGGTTTACAGGCGTGGGTCACCTCACCAGGTCACAACTTTTAACACACAGCATACTCTGTGATACAACTCGAAGTTTATAATTCAGTTAAATACAACACAGACATACCTCTCTATATTCACTTTTGTTTTATGAAATAATCAACAGCAATATATCCCGACTAATTTTAGCATGCTCACCCTCTTCTCTATGTAATGCCTAATGACTTCCTAAGGATACTGCTTAAAAAGTTAAGTGCTCTAGGAGTCTATATAATAGCCAAAATCTCTATAAAATGTTTAAGAGTTACTAAATGAAAAATTTTAAACTCATATTTTATATATTAAGCTTACCTTAAAAAGCCAAGGTGTGAGAATTCTCAGTGGAGGAATTAAAACTGGTGGAGAAGGGGAGGTCAGATTATCAGTTGAAATGCCAAGGTTATCTCTAATCTGTAATTTTCAAATAAAAAGAAACAAACTTACGAAAACTGTTATCTCTTCCAGTTTACCTTAAACTGAAGTTCAAATCCAGTTTCTACACTTATTATTTAATTACAATTAAGTGACTTCACCATGCCGGGTACCAGTTTATCTACAGTCAAAAAGGGTGTCACAAATGGTTTCTAAGGCTTCTTCTATTTTTAAATATTTTTATTTTCTTCTCCACTTATATCCTCTATTTCTTTTTACCTTAGCTAGATTCTGCCAAAGTTCACAGAGGTAATCAAAAACTTGAGCATGTATTTCAGGATCCATGATTGAATTTACATCTCCCAAAATGCCTAGCATTCTTCGCCACATTACAGTAGCAACATCAGCATGCCATCCAGTCAGAGTACCTCCTGCCATCACACTACAACATTCTGATGGAAATTCACTAATTTCTATAGAAAAAAAATATATAGTGTCAGCCATTTTTCAGTGAACTGAACATAAAACCCCCCAAGAAACCAAGCTAAATTAACAATCTTAAATATCTACAGAAGTGAATAAAAGAAATGTCAACATACATTTTTTTTTCCTGATAAGGTCAAAACCTCACTTATTATTATGAGATAATAAGGAATTATTATAAGATAATTACTATGTCAACAGCTAGTTATTCAATAGTGCTTCTATGTAACTACTACTCACTTTGCAGACAGAGAGATTTCTATCTATGCCAAATAGAGAAATCTATGTTGGATAAAAACATCAAATTTATAAGCACATATTCTCACTTTTATCTAACAGCTACTTCAGGTTATATCATCAAATTAATGGAAAACCTCAGGCTAAAGGCAGATCATGTAGGAAGCCTTCATAAGCCTTTTCTTTGTAGCTACATCCCAGACCAGCACTAAGAGTTAGCATAATGGCATGAAAAATAAACTTTTTTTTTTTTTTTGAGATAGAGTCTTGCACTCTCTCCTGGGCTGGAGTGCAATGGCACAATCTCGGCTCACTGCAACCTCTGCCTGCTGGGTTCACGCAATTCTCCTGCCTCAGCCTCCCAAGTAGCTGGGATTACAGGTGCACACCACCATACCCGGCTAATTTTTTTGTAGTTTTAGTTGAAACCGGGTTTCACTATGTTGGCCAGACTGGTCTCGAACTCCTGACCTAGTGATCCGCCCACCTTGGCCTCCCAAAGTGCTGGGATTACAGGCGTGAGCCACCGCACCCGACTGAAAAATAAACATTTTAACTAAAATTTAAACATAATCAAAATTACCATAATTGTATTTTGCCTACTAATACGGGCAAGATTATAAGAAAGATAGGTAACCTTAGTTCTAGTCTCTTTCTGCTACTAATTATGTGTTATAAAAGTTATTTAATAACCTCTCTAAGGATACATGTCCTCATCTGTAAAATAGATGGTTTTGCTAGATATCATTATAGGTTGCCTCCAGCTTAAAAAAAAATCCATTATTCTACTCAATATATATAATGGAAAAGGCTATAGAAAATAATTAAAAAGTCAACAGAGATATCTATGCATCTAAAGAACTTTGGGAACTAAAAATTTTGTAGACTGAAAGAACCATAAAGTTATGATTTCTCACGCTTGAAAACATTCCAACATATTGAGAATTTATAATAATTTAATTCTTAGTACATGTGTATTCTTTACTCCTAATGGTTTTTTTCTCTTTGCATATAAAGTATACAACTGACTGTATTATTAAAAAGGTACTAGTCTTTCTCCATTACAAAAAAAAAAAAAGGCTTCTTGTGTAAAACCACTAAAACAAACGAAACACACTGAAGTGTTAACCATTGATGCTAATGCCTCCCTACTCCAGAACACCTTCATAATACAATGATAAATCAACTGATTTGCCTCTACCTTATCCTTCTCAAAGCTAACAAAATTTTAAATGATTAAAAAGCAAGCAACAATGTGTGGT
Organism: Mandrillus leucophaeus; assembly: GCF_000951045.1. Taxonomy (NCBI): domain Eukaryota; kingdom Metazoa; phylum Chordata; class Mammalia; order Primates; family Cercopithecidae; genus Mandrillus; species Mandrillus leucophaeus. The sequence continues at coordinate 73,142 of NW_012106330.1, forward strand.
CTTTGATTAAATCCTTTTTTTTTTTTTTTTTTGAGACAGAGTCTCACTGTCACCCAGGTTGGAGTGCAGTGGCACGACCTCAGTTCACTGCAACCTCCACCTCTCAGGTTCAAGCAATTTTCCTGCCTCAGCCTTCTGAGTAGCTGGGATGACAGGCGCGTGTCACCATGATCGGCTAATTTTTGTATTTTTAGTAGAGATAGGGTTTCACCATGTTGACCAGAGTGGTCTCAAACTCCTGACCTCAGGTGATACACCTGGCTTGGCCTCCCAAAGTGCTAGGATGACAGGCATCAACCACGGTACCCGGCCTGATTAAATTCTTTATTGGATTGCTGATGGTGTGGTGTAGCTATAAAGGGCGTTATTAGGACAATTGAGGACTTATGACTATAGACTAAAATAACACCTATGTATCTATGTTAAATATCATGAATGTGGCCATTATATTGTGATTATGCAGAAAACATACACTTATTATTAGGACATATCCACTAATGTGTTTAGGTCTGAAGGATCTGATATTTGCAATTTCCTATTATATGCCTCAGCAAAAAAAAAAAAAAAAAGGTTCAGGGGACATGTGGGAAGGGCAGGGTATTTTGTGCATATATGTGCTGTGTGTATATATAGACAAAGTGGCAAAATATTAATTGATGAATTTATATAAAGGGTTTATGTGTGTTCATTTTACTAGCCTTGAAACTCTTCTATAACTTTGAAGTTTTTTTCCAAATGTTGGGGAAATAACTGTAAACAAATAAACAACTGCAGATCAAAGGAGAAAAAGAAAAGATCAGAAAGAATCCAAAAACTAGAAAATTAGGGCTATATAATTACAAGGCAATTGCATGTTAACGAATGGGTCCCTTGGGCCGGGTGTGGTGGCTCACAGCTGTAATCTTGGGAGGCCAAGGCAGGCGGGTCACTTGAGCTCAGGAGCTTGAGACCAGCCTGGCCAACATGGCGAAACCTCGCCTCTACAGACAATTTTAAAAGAAATGGGCCTTTTAAAAAAAAGTTCAGAAGTTATATAGTTTTAAATTTCTTCCTTTGGTCAGAGAATAAATGTGCTACCTTACCAATGAAAACTAGCTTTTTATTCATTGTAAATATCTCATTAACTGTGTCTTTGACCAATTTATGGTATATTTGCAAAATGTCTAACTGATGTTTGTTACATCATACAAAATCTAGCAAAAATAACCTTTAAAAAAAAACTTGGCAGTTACTTAGGTTTCCCAAGTCACTTTTTAACATTTACTTGAAAATATTCATCTGGACCTCTACTTTTAAATTAAATTTAGTTGATACATTTGCTGAATCAAAATAAAAAAATGGTTTAAAAAATTGTTTCACTGAAAGCTTGACTAACAAGTGATAATGTTACTATGTTCTCCTATGGGTTACTAGGTTCTTTAGGTATAAAACTAAGAATAAGGATGCCAAATTATGTATTTCCTGTTTTAGGAAACACTACCAATATCAATAAATGATAATACAGTACTTGAAAATAATGCAATAACTAAGTTGAGGACCCTAATCAACTATAATAAAACGAGTAAAACTCAGACAACAAATATCTTTAAGAACAAGAAAAAGTTATATTAACAAATTTCCAAAGGACTTAGAAAAGTCCAAAATATTTACAATAATCATATATAATCAAATATAAGATGCCTTATTTATGATCTCCTGACACTGATGCCCTAAAAGAAAAAAGGTAAATATCTAATTTTGAAATATTGCCTAGATCATCTGGTGTCTGAAGAACAGAGTGGTGGAGCTTCTCATCGAGCTGCAGATCCTTCTGTTCCATGTGATCTATATTCAACGTAGAAGGGGAAGGCGTCTGTGACCTGGAGCCCAGAGGTGAATGGACTGGGGAAGCACTTTCTGAACCTGTAAATATAATTTCATAAAATTACCGTAAAGAGTATTCAATATCCTACCTAAGATGTAATGTTTAACACCCTAAATAAAACAAATTTTAAACACCGAAAGATAAAATCAGTTATAAACTGGCTTTACAACTGGAGGTCACGAAAATCATAATATTGTACAAGCTTTTATATCTAGGAGTCTTGCCTCATGTCTACCATGGGACTATTGATAGTATAGAATCAAGACTGGATGTACCAAATGACAGGAGCCATTAGTGAAAGTAAGAATATCTACTCCCATTTCTGGCCCAGCTATAGAAACTCTAGTACCCACTGTCATTCTATTTCACTTAATTCAGAGTTGGAGCAATTTAAGAACTGAGGCACTTGCTCACTGCTGCTCTATATGTGACTATCAATCCTTGGTTTACAGTGGTCCTTCAGTCTCTCCCACATCCCGACTTCCCCCTCCCAATCCATTCTCCATAAGGCAGCAAAAAGATCTAAAAATCTAGTTTGATCCTGTCACTTCCTCATTTAAAATCCTTTAGTGGCCCCTCACTGGCCTCAGCATAAGCCCCAACTTCCTAGTATGGTTCTCAAGTCTCTCTGTAACTTTCTTTCTTCTTCACAACCCACCTAGAACTTTTATGCCCAATTATGGAAAGTAAACTACTTGTATTTATTAGAGCATTATTACATCATACCTCTGGCTTTTTCCTTTGCATGAAGCCCTAATCTTCTTTTCGAAGCCTACTCCTGATCCTGCCAAGTATGATTACAGAGTCTCTGCTAGATGCTCTCACTGAACCTTGCACCTCTCTATTACACCACTCATTACACTGACTTGAAACTGCCCGTTCAATTTTAAATATTCCCCAGTAGAGTATAAACTTTGTAAGAACAGGAATTCTGTTATATACTGTAGTAGTGCTAGTGCCTGGTATAGTACCTGGTACACAGCAGGTACTTTTGTTAACTTAAATAAAGTACAGCACAAATTACTGCTGTATAGAACAACTTGTGGTGGTTATAATATAGTGCTGCTAGTACCAAGCAAGTTGTTAAAACAGTAGGTCTTTTTATTTTAAGCTTCTTGTAGCTGAAAAATATCAATATTTTGAACTCAGTAACTGTAAACCTCTGCCCTCATTACCTCTTTCTACATAGTAAAGCAAAAAATCAATATAAATTAAATACATATAGATGCTCCCTGATTTATGATGGGGTTACACCCCAATAAACTCATTGTAAATTGAAAATATCGTAAGTCAAAATTGCACCTAATACACCTAATCAACTGAACATCATAGCTTAGCCTAGCCTACCCTAAACAAGCTCAGAACACTTAAATTAGCTTACAGTTGGGCAAAATCATCTAACGCAAAGCCTGTTTTGTAATAAAGTATTGATTATCCCATGTAATTTACTGACTACTGTACTGAAAGTGAAAAACAATGGTTGTATGAGCACTTGAAGTATGGCTTCTACTGAATAAGAATTGCTTTCACACCACTGTAAAGTTGAAAAATTGTAAGTTGTTAATCATGGTAAGTCAAGGATGATCTGTATTTATATTAATTCTAAAAAAGTGCAATTCCACATATCATATAGGTGTTTTTTTAAGTAGCACAGTAAGTGCCTAAAAAAGTACATATAGAACTGGATTATGTTATCAGGTGTTATCACAATAATCATATAATCATATGATAATCATATATCAAACGAGTAATCATATGATTCTATCTAGGCTCAATTATGATACATAGCAGGTAGAAAGTTTCCTTTATTTGAGATTTGGAGTAAATTCATATGGCAGAAAAATCATTTGTTAAAGGACAGTTACAGAAACTTAAGTATTCTATATCTTAGGACAAACACATACACATAATGAAAATTATAACCTTATGTTTACCAAAAACTTTTAAGTACATGCCAAAGAGACATCAGCCTTTGGTCAAATGCTTTGAAATATAAACCTCTTTATCTCCATGTATTGTTTTGATCCATAAAAATAGAATTCATTTTTAAGAACTAAGATTTTATTTTATTATTATTATTTTTTTTGGAGACGGAGTCTCACTCTGTTGCCCAGGCTGGAGTGCAGTGGCATGATCTCGCCTCACCGCATCTTCCACCTCCTGGGTTCAAGCAATTCTCCTGCCTCAGCCTCCCAAGTAGCTGGGATTACAGGCGTCCACCACCATGCCTGGCTAATTTTTTGTATTTTTAGTAGAGATGGGATTTCACTGTGTTGGCCAGGCTGGTCTCGAACTCCTGACCTGAGGTGATTCACCCACCCTGGCCTCCCAAAGTACTGGGATTACAGGTGTGAGCCACCACACCAGGCCAAGAACTAAGATTTTAAATAATTTTATATTAGCTATCAGAGAATCACCAGAGAATCACTATTGCCTTTAATTTTATTAATTTACTTTTCTATTTTTTTTTGCTTTTGTTTTTGTTTGAGACAGAGTCTCGCTCTGTCCCCCAGGATGGAGTGCAGTGGTGCAATCTCGGCTCACTGCAAGCTCTGCCTCCTGGTTCATGCCATTCTTCTGCCTCAGCCTTCCGAGTAGCTGGGACTACAGGCACCCGCCACCATGTCCGGCTAATTTTTTGTATTTTTAGTAGAGACAGGGTTTCATCATGTTAGCCAGGATGGTCTCGAGCTCCCGACCTCGTGATCTGCCTGCCTCAGCCTTCCAAAGTGCTGGGATTACAGGCGTGAGCCACTACGCCCAGCCTATTTTATTTTTAAAACTCTATAATGGCTCACTTACTTAAGAGGCTTTTTCCTCTTAAATGGTTTTTTTTTAAAAGCAATAAAACTATTCCTATAAAGATATTCATGACCTAAAAAGAGGTTATTTAATTTTCATTCTTGTGTCCTATACTAGATTTCTTTCGTAATTTCTGAAAACTTTTATATTATAGGAAAATAGATGATTTCAGGAGTACTAACATCCCTTTCATAAAGTACTACTGTGTTAGTAAAATGTATGCAAACTTCACCCTTGGAAAATACTGTACTGAATCATTTATATATTGTGTATATGGAGTTTTATCTTTGCTGAATTTTGTGTCTTTTAAACAGAAATGAATACAACTGCTTTAGTTTCTTAAACAACACCTCTGCACTATTACTAATAGTACTGATTAAGATTAGAATGCCTCATAAAACTTCCCAGTAGAGACCTGAAAATAGTCACTACATAGAGTAAATATAGGTTACATAAATATTAAAAATTCTTAGAAATTAAATTATCCAAAAAACATAAAGGCAAAAGACTTAAAATGAGTTCTCCATATATATCATTTTATTTTTTGGAACTTTTGTTTGGAACTTTATTTTTGATAACTACAGACAATTAAGAAATAAAAAATGTCTTTTTCTTTTATATATGGAAATCTTTTGAAAACACAACAGTCTGATTAATAGCTTAAAGTTTTCATAGTATTAAAATTTGTGTTATAGAACATAAAGCCTACATTTATTTTTTTAAACACATCCACTTTTAAGTATACAGTTATATGAAAATGGCAACTGTACATGGTCTTGTAACCAACATCACAATCAAAATATAAAACAGTTCCATCACCAGAAAAAGTTTTCTTATGCCCATCTGTAGTCAATCCCCTCAACTGACACCTATCCTTTCCAAGTAAGCGGTGATTTACGTTTTCACTACAGTTCTTTCTATCTTAGAATGTTATACACATAGAATAATAAAGTATAATTATGGAGTCTTTTGTATTTGACTTCTTTCATTTAGCACATTTCCAAGATTCACCTATGTTTTTGCATATATTAATATTTAATTTTTTTATTACTGCATATTATTTCAGTGAATATTCAATGAATGAATATACTGCAATGTATCCACTCACCAACTGATGGACATTTGGTTTGTTTTCAATTCTTAAATACTGTGAATAAATCTGCCATGAACTTCTGTGTACAACTGTCCAAGGAAAATACATATCTAAAAATGGTCACATAATAAATGTATGTTTAACTTTAAAAGTTACTGCCATATTTTCCCAGAGTGACTTGATCATTTTACATTCTCACTAGCAATGTATGTGATCCTAGTTGCTCCACACTCATTTTAACACTTTGGATTGTCAGTGTTTTTAACTTGAACAATTTCAGTATATGTAGTAGGATCTCGTTGTGGTTTTTATTTGCATTCCCTGGTTACTATCAATGTTAAGTATCTTTTCATTTACATTTAAGAACAACTAAAGTAAGAGGTATTCATTATAAAATAAGAATTTTCTCTAGTATTCCACTTTGAGTAATTTAAATCCTGTAATGATGGAACTGTAGCTCTAACCCAGTTGGTTCCCATCCTCCACGAGGGCCCCATTCTGCAATGGCGCTGCTAAAGTTCTTATCATCTGGGAAAAAAGGAGGCACGATATGAAAACAGAGAATGGGTTTCTAACTTTTAGAATTCCCCTGGCTCAAATTTCCTCTGTCTGGGTTGCGTGAGGAAATATGCTTGACTAGTTTAGAGATGCAGAAATCACTGCTCCAGTCTTGCAAGTTCCAGCCAACCACAAGATGCAAAACCATCCATGGATAATTAAGCTGGAGTGGATAACCACTCATCAAGGGGAAAACTGTAGCTGGAACCACAGTGAGGCTGGATTATAGAGTGGAACCCCCAAGAACTACGGGCTATTAGCTGCTGAGGCTCACTCTAATCACTTCACTAACATTGCAATAATGTGACTCTGCATTTTACATGATTGGATTTAAGACCCCACTTATCACATTATGGTTGGGTTTGATCACATGTAAAAAGTTTCCAAAAAGCACAAATTACTATCTAAACACAGAATATTAGTACATTGACAAACAGGCCTTCTATTAAGCAGTGTGTTTTATATTTTCTATAATAAATACTTTGCTAAAGAAATCATAAAAATCTAGGTTAACTCTGAATGACAAAGGTAGAGTCCAGTACTTTAAACTTTATTTATTTTAAAAATCACTCCAACTATCTCATGTACTCCATATACATATACATCTATTATGTTCCCATCAAAATTTTTTTTTAATCCTGCAGAAAATGTTGTGCATATATATACAAAATATTGCATAAGATACTACGAGTTCACAGAGTCCTCTGAAGTTTAACCCAGTGAACCTCAGGTCAAGAAACTAATGTCTTTTCTCCCCTTCATTGTTACATAAAGATGAATTAAAAAAAACTAATACTTAAATAGTAATAAGTAATACTTAAAATCTCTCAAAATTTTAATCAAATTCTTCAGAGGTTTAAAAAATACATTAAGAAACACATTCCCATGAATAACTTTACCAGTGATAGTTGCAACTTCAGCAGAGAAAGCTTGCTGATTAAGACTGCTTGTTTCAGAATCTATATGAAGAGTAGTTAGACTAGCCACTTCCTGCTCTTCAGCACTCTGGTGATGGCCAGAACCTGAATCCACATCAGCAGAGGACGTAACCCCAGTGTCAGCTCCAAAGCCAAAATCTACAAGAAGAAATGTTATTATATGAGTCCCAATTACAAAGTAAAAATATTTACAAGAGAGCTAAATCAGCAAAATGATCAAACATAAACATTCCCTGTACATCTATTCTGTTTACATATCACTCAGACAAGTGTAAATAATCTTAATACTCTGAAGATTATAATTAGATCAGAATAGTGTACAAGCCATGAAGGGAGGAAACGTAATTCTCCAACGCATCTCCCAGTTCTTCACAAACTTAGTTCCCAAGGTTTTGACTTCTTTTTTAAGAATTTGGTGCCCTTCACTGACTGCCAAGTGCAATATAGAATTATAGCTGAATAACTAAGTGGTAACAATACAGCACCAAATAATATCACTGATGTTACTGTAACACGGAGCAATTATTCAAGGGAAGTTCTGGGTACTGTAGCATTGAACATAATTCAAATATTTGGTTCTCAAATATGAGTGTGTGAAACAGTGGTAACTCATAATCATGACTGTGTTTTTAGTAACAGGTCCAACCTAAATTATTTTCCTTTCTACAGTTTTGGTCTTAAAAATGTCATTTCTTTTAAGAACGGATCATATATATATTTTTTTAATGCTCTTAATTTGGCAAAATAAAGTAGTAGCTTCGACTTAAGGTGATTCCCTAAAACTTCCTTTGAAATTTCACTGAAAATTGAAATAAAAATAAGTGGGGCCAGGAATGACACCTTGCACCTGTAATCCCAGCTACTCGGAAGGCTGAGGCAGGAGTACTGCTTCAGGCCAGGAGTTCAAGACTAGCCCACACAACATAGCAAGACCCTATCTCTAATTTTTTTTTTTTTTTTTTTCTAATGTGGGAGCCACTGCCTAGGTAACATTGGAGAGGAAGGTGATGGCTACATAATCCGTAAGTCAGTCTTGAATAGAAGACAATCAACATAAAACATAGTATCCAAATAGAAAAGATACTTGCTGTCAAATTTTCGGCCATCATATTGGAAAGCGCTGAAAGAATCCGAATGACTATCTGAGCTGATAAGATCACTGCTCCCTGCACTGGCAGGAGAAGTCCATTCTGAGGGCACACCCGGGTCATCAACAGGGCGCATCTGGTTCTGCTTGTTTAGAATATCAGGGAGGTCTTTGGGAATTTCAAGGCTGCCTGGACTACTTCCTCTTCTTGTCATAGTCTAAAAATTCAAGAAATATTTTACTATTAAAAAAAAGTTTTTATTCTCTTCAAGCATCTGAAACTTTTAATTTCCAAACCATCATAATACATGCTGAGATTTAGAGGCTGAAGTAGGAGTGGAGAACACACTCACCAAATAATCTATGTAACTGAATGGAGCTAGAGCCTGACTTATTGTTGGCCTGCCTAAAGACCGAAATATCATATGATGCTGGGTCTGTGACTCTTAAGCCTCAGTAGGATCCATGCAGTGAATATAAATTAAAACAGCAGAAAGAGAATTTAAGTGGGAAAAAAGCAGCAAACAAAAAAGACAGTGGGAGAGTGGAAAGAATGACAGCAAATATGTCATTCAATGATTTTTATCCACTCAAGGGAAAAAAAGTAAGCCTAAAAAGAAAAAAAAGGAGGGGCTATATAATGGAGTTACAGAGAGGTCAAATCCAAAGAAATATGACAATTTAAAAAAACGAATTCCAGGTCCGGTACAGTGGTTCACTCCAGTAATCCCAGCACTTTGGGAGGCTGAGGTGGGCAGATCACCTGCGATAAGGAGCTCGAGACCAGCCTGGCCAACATGGTGAAACCCTGTCTTTACTAAAAATAGAAAAATTAGCCAGGCATGGTGGCGTGCACCTGTAATCCTAGCTACTCGGGGGGCTGAGGCAGGAGAATTGCTGGAACCCAGGAGACGGAGGCTGCAGTGAGCACTGCACTCCACCCTGGGAGACAAAGCGAGATTCCGTCTCAAAAGGAAAGCAATTCCACGTGTATTTACCCTTCCCTAACAATTAAGCATTATTAGAGATAAAAGAGCCTCTGCTTTCATGTTGCCATAATCCTAACATTCCAGATAAAGATAACTTTTAAGTCTCTTCCAAAGTTATCTAAAATGGTTAAGCAATATTTATGCTAGCAAAACTAATGGGAGCTTGTTCACAAACAGATCTTCAGACAAAAATAAAAATTATATATGTATTTTTATTTTAAATTATATATTAAATTATATTTATTTACTTATGTAACTATGGGAGCTGGGACAGAAGGCCTCCATTGCTATCTTTCCCATTGAGGGCTGGCAGCTGGCACCAGGGTAACCTACGAGCAAAGACAAAAAAAGGGGAGACTAGGAAGGTAGCTGCTTATACCTGTGTACTTGTGCACAGGTACTTGTCTGATCTTTCACCCTGGTGAAAATTATGAGGCTGTTTGTTTTATGTCTTTAGATAAAAAAATATTATAAAAATGTAATTCAAAAATCTTAATTCATAAAAAGGGTTATATTTTGAGGAAAGGTTATTTTGAATAAGAATTCCCATATATAAATTGGCATATGTGTAAAAAGGTACATATCTGTTAGTTTTTCTACCCTCATCTATAAAACCAAATATATAAAATAAAACTTACCGAGGTATTACCACTTCGAAGTCTTTCTGCTATAAACTCATCCATCAGATCAGGAACATTAGCACTGCTGCTGCCAATATCACTATTAAGAGGAGGCAGTTTTTGGCTCATGTCCTCTTTATTGACTAAAAATAAATAAATAACTATATATAGTGAGGAAAAACTTAACTGCATTTTCTAACTTTGAAACAAACAACAACCCAAAACAAAGTATCTTTGCCAATTATTTGCCAAACATGCATTTATGAATAATTTCCCTTCTTTTAGATTTAATTTTAAGAATTAGTAAATTGATATTTACTTTATTTAACTAAGCAGATGTTAGTCAATCTTCAGTATAACTTTAAACAGCAAGAAAGCTTATAGATAAGCACTAGCTGAAGTTAGGTTAATATTGCCTATAAAGAAACTGGTATATTTATCTTTTTTCCTGACTCAATGTTTCTATTTAGAGCCTTAACAATTTATAATTTCCTATTTCCCCCAAAGAATGTTTTCAGGGAATATATCCTTTGAATCTATGCAAAACTCAGTGGGATACAAATGCATTTGAGTATTTATAAATACAAATTCTATGGTTTTGATATACTGCTGTTTCTATCCACTATAAAATCTAATTTTAGTGCTTTAAGAATACAAAGTTGACTTTCACAAAGGTTTTTCTTACAAAAAAAATCCAAAATAGTTATTTTGATTTTTTTAAATCTCTACATTATTAGTATTTTTACCACTTATATTAACAAGAAAGTTTTAGACTTGGGAAACTAACTTACAGAAAATAATATGGTATCTATGTCACTACTATGCTATTGAAAAGTTGATTTCTCTGCAATGAAAGGAAAATGAGCACTGTTTATATTCCTAATAAACTACAAAGTATTTCAGATTAAGAAAATACACTGGTCAGAAGCTCACTGTGAAATACCATTATCTTTATATGACTGGCCAGGCTTTGCTAAGCTGTCAAATACTGCCCTCAGGTGGCATTAATGGCTCAATGCAAGATGCATTATACAGCGTTGTTAATCATGCTAACAAAACCATGTTAAAACAAATAAAATCAAAACCAACCTTACTGCTGAAAGTTAATAGTCTATATACGTAAAGTTATTTTAACTTTGACTCAAGATAGAGAAAACGTTACCATAATCTTGCCTTTTGTTATCTGTCCATAGAGGTTCCATATTTAAATCACGATTGGCTATTGTGAAACCTTTATGTACATTTAAAATCCCAGAAAAAAAGAAAGTAATGAAAGTGTTTCAAGGACACAACTTGCATTCTATATAAATGAATGCAAAACTAAAAGCCTACAGCATGTTTGGAAATGGCTTAAATGAAAAGTGATTAAATTCACTTTGAGATTTAAGAAATAATTTCCTCATCACTGATAGTTAACTATAATGTTGGTGCTGGCTGTAGGACCTTGATTTCTATTATGTTAGTTGTCAAAATAATTTCTATCAAGAAAAAATACAAAACCAAATAGATCAGCAGTAAAAATAAATGAATTCAATTAGAAGTATCTGGTGCCCTTTTAAACTACAGTGGGGTGGGGAAGAAAGCATAATAACTCCTTGGTAAACTTAATTTCCACACTTGTGGTACACACTCAGAAAAATACTTGATTTAGGTAGTCTTTGATAGGTCATTGAAATTTTCCTATATATCCACTTTCCTATGTTGTTCAGCAGCAAAGAGGTTTAACTAAATGCCTTATAAGGGAAATTAGTAATTTAAATAAACATTCTATGCTGGGAAAAATACAGCTGGGAAAAGGCGCATGCATAACCAAACAGAGAGAAAGCAGTGACCATCCCAAAGCTTTTTGATTGCTTATAGCTTGCTTCAGTTGCATTAAGCCAAACTGGTGCTGTCTTTCTCCTTTTGCGCTCTGCACACTGTTAGTGCTCACCTGCAGCTTTCCTTCCAAAATAGCCCATTACATGACTGTACAGATCCCTCAGTGGAGCCTCTGGTGGCATTCTGTTCTGCCTCTGTGGGGAAACATTTGCCTTCGGCTTCGAAAGAGCATGTACAACAGTTTTATAAACGCCACCCAGGGAGCCCTGCTGTAGTCCTGCCTCATGACTTGATGACCTAAGAGTACTACGACTACCTAACTGACTACTTGCAATTCCTTCTTTTTGCAATATGGTGGTGGGAATCTCTGTGGATTCCTTCACTGTTTTACTACTTACTGATGCAGTACCAAGTGTATCTAGAGGTCTGTACACACCAGGTTTTACTAGCTCCGTAGCACTATTTGAGCTGGTATAGGTGTTGCTGGTGCTGCTATTGCTGCTACCACTACTAAAGCCACCGAGCTTCCGCAGTCTCATCTTCCATGGAGCCTCTTTGTTTTCCAGAGGATTATAAAACTGAACGGACTCAGTGGATGGCCTAAAAGTAACATGAACACTATTTCGTTTTTTAGTAGCAATTTTCATGATTTTGGCTCTATGAGTTACTGTTTCAGACAAGCTCCTTTTAGTTGGAGAAAGTTTGCTAGTACTTGTAACATGAGGCATTCTGCGGTTAACAGGTGCTTTTAGTGTTGCTTTCTTGGCACGCATAACATGTGGGACAGTGATTTTTTCATTAATTTGCACACTCTTAAGCTTTTCAACTAGTGTTACATCAACACAAGCATCTAATTCTGTAGCTGCTTGTCTGTACAGATGTTTCCTTTTTTCTTTATCACAAGGGCTATCTGAACTAGGCTCTGATGGCTGTTTATCACTGTTTGGTTGCTTAGATTTTTCAGAAATTTGTGTTCTAATAAAACTGCCTGACTGGTTAGGTGCGATATTACTCATGAAGACAGCTGAGTTTGGTTCTTTCTGAAACTGTAGGTTTTCAGGAGTCCCAACAAAAGAGGTGATATTTTCTGATTCAATTTCCTGATCTGTGCATTCTAATTTATCTAAGGATAACCTTTCAACCCTATTTACTGCAATAGTCACTTCCTGAGAGGCTGGGTCTTTACCTATCTCATTTTTACTATGATTTTCCTGGTTTTCCTTAAAATATTCTTTCAGGGTGGAAAGAAGATCATCATCTCCTTCAAGGTCAATGTACTGGATTTGTTCAAAAGCTGAATCTGCAAGTTCTACTGGACCTATTAAATGACAAAGATGGTCATATATGCTATCACCAACTTCCAGAGAAGACTCTCTACTATGAGTATCAGTGATGTGGCTTTCAGTGGATCTAGTTATTGAAGAAGCCTCTGTGGAACTCTGCAAGCTTGGTGCATGACGGGATGAACTGTCAATGACAGGAACTGCACCTTTGGCTCGTTCAACAGTGAATGGTTCCAAGATGTCAGAAGTGCTGCTACTTCGAGGCAATGGCTGCTCCTCATTCAAAGCACCAAAAACTTCATTTCCAGTTTCTTCACTTTGTGAAAAATGTCTGACTCTAGTTGAGCGGGGAAGTATTTGAGTATCATCAATATCTGTAAAAGAAAAAAAAATTATGTAGAGAAGAACTAGATGAATATAAAAAATAATTATTAATTTCAATAATACCCTAAAGCATATGCTTTAAAATAAAAAAAAAATCTGAGTTTTTGTAAGCTCAATGAAAAAAAATCAAAATACAAATCTGTTTTTTTAAAAAAATGATGGGCACAAGCCAATATAGCATGTAATGTCAATGAATTAGAAAACTACCAAAACACATTTTAAAATGTTAACATGCATAGAAACAGTGAGATGATGAAACATTTGGAAGTGCAGATAAAGATAGAGCTGTGCCAATAAATCAAGCAACTCAAATGCCAATAAATTTTTCCTACTTATTTAAGTTCCACGCAGAAAAAATACACCTTAACACAGAAAGTCGATCCAAGTATCCCACTGTAGACTCTTATAAGGTCTAATAAATCCTCCAACTTCCTTCCCAAAAAGGTAAGAGGCATCTTTTCTTCAAATTTTGCTTCTCTGTTTGATTACATATTAGAAATGAAACTCCCTACCCTCTTCTTAAAGTTCTCTTTGTCAGGAAACTCTTCTCCCAAGGTGTTTTGCTTTATTACAGTATTAAAATCTTATTCACTGACATCAAATAAAGTCAATATATTTTTTAAAAAATCAATTGTATTCTTTTGTTTTTTGGCAAAACCACCACTTAAATCTGCTAGGAAGAAACTTTACCTGCCTGTTATTGGCCCTTTCCATTAAACAACCATCAAGCTCTAAAAACTGTTATCTCTGGCTTCGTACATCTCCTTTTAAGAATTAGAGGCTGGGCATGGTGGCTCACACCAAAATCCCAGCACTTTGGGAGGCTGAGGTGGGCAGATCACCTGAGGTCGGGAGTTCAAGACCAGCCTGACCAACATGGAGAAACCCCATATCTACTAAAAATACAAAACTAGCTAGGCATGGTGGTGCCTGCCTGTAATCCCAGCTACTCAGGAGGCTGAGGCAGGAGAATTGCTTGAACCTGGGAGGCGGAGGTTGTGGTGAGCTGGATCACACCATTGCACTCCAGCCTGGGCAACAAGAGCAAAACTCCATCTCACAAAAGAAAAAAAAAAAGAATTATAGATGATTCTTTATCTAATTTAACTATCTCACAGAGAGATTATCTAATTTATCTCACAGATGAGAAAATTGAAGCCCAGAGAGGTTAAATTACTTTATCAAATTTACAATAAAAAAAGTTTGAGACACAGGCTTAGTGTTGCATATCACCGCATTATTTTCACTGCCTTTCGTGTTAAGTTTATGGTAAACCCTCAAAAATATTTATGAATTTGAAAATCACAGGAAGAAATAATCATTTAACTGTTCAGGTATATACAAATTCTCAACAGGAATTTTGAAAGCAAAATACAATGTCTATGAATCCATCATGGTCTGTAAGTTACCCAGAAATAACAACAACAAAAACATTGTTTTCAGAAGTCAGCAAAATATAATGAGGAAAGGACAGGGTCAAAAAGTCAGCTGTTGCTACTTATTAGGCTTCTTGCAGAAAAGTTAAATGAAACAGAACTATAACTGAACAATCAAATGAGAAAATTTAGATCCAGAGGCAAAGCAGTGACTTGTCCAAGATTACAAAGTAATTTGTTGATTCTTACTCTAGACTTTGAGACTAGTTTCCTCATTTATAAAATGGAGATAGTCATTCGAAGTATTTTTGGGATCCATGCTACTATGGCTGAAAAAGGCTAGTCCTCCTGCAATTTCATTTATATCACCCTCTTTGTATGAGGTCCAAACGGACCTACTTTATACTAAATTGAGATCAACAGAGGTTTGTATTATGCCAAGATTCTAGTATACTCCTGGTGATACACTAGTAGGCTCTCAACATAGGTTAAATATATAGTATCTTCTGAAGCTGAAACAATTAACTTTTTGTCCTTAAACTGAGGGGAATGTGCAACTTTAAAAAATGACATTGTTTTTCTTCCTCATGCACTCCATTCAGAAATTTTTCTAAATGAAAAGTGAAACATTTGCTTACAAACTTCACTTTGATGCACTTATACTTATTAAGTGTTTAATACAGCAGATAACTAACTCATATCTGTGCATCTTGACAAACATAAATATTTCAGTTTTTTACATCTGCCATAAGGGATCATAAGAACTTCTGCCTCAATGACAGAGATTATATTCAGCATGCACTCTAAATTTCTTTCCACACAATATTCTAAAGAACTCAGCAAAGGATAAAGACTGTATAGCTGTTCTATAAGAATTCTTACAAATTTTATAGCTTGGAATTAATTTTACCAAAGGTCAAAATCAAGATTTCAAAAGATTAATATCATAAAAACATTATGATGCTAACAAATATATGAATGTCAGAAAAAGTAAAATATTAGTTTTAATTTTTAATTTCTTTTATTGATATTTCACAATTTTTCCATTCTAAAGAAGCCAGGAAAGATTATTATGATGTTCTGTGTTTAGGAATTCCTTCTCAAACTCAGCCCTCACATCTTGTATATTAGAAAACTTAACCAGTATTTCAGCCTATTTTTTTTTCCTAAAACTTTGTTACCATATATGAGTATCTAAAACTTCTATGCAAGCTTAAGAGGGAAACAGCTTTAAAAAAAAATGTAACTGGATTTTTTCTACCAATATTGTAGTATTGGAGAATTTAAATTTAAACAATGTTTTAAAGTCTTAAGCTTTAAATATAGTTCTTTCATGGCACATAACAATACTAATTACATAAAATCAAAGAAGAAAATAACACTGACATGAAATCAACTTCATGCTAAATTCAGATCAAGAGGGATGTATTATGTCAATACAAATGGCACCTGAATTAAGCTTAATTGACTCTAACAAGCCTTACATTAGTTGAACAAATACATTACAGCTGAACTTTACTGAGAAAAAGACTAAATAATAACTAAACTATACACAGTATTTTCCATATGCCAGGTGTTTTTGTAAGCATCTGACGTATCATTCATTTAATCCTCACAACAATCCCATGAAGTAGGTGCTACGCCTATTTTATAAACGAAGAAACTGTTTAAGTGACTTACCCAAAGTTACACAGCTACAAAGTGAGGAGCTGTGGTGTAAAGTAAGGCAGAAATTAATCTTTACTCTTAATCTCTTGAATAATACATCATATATGTTTTGTACTCATGAAATAATTTATTAATTTTTAAATAAAACTTGGTAAAAATTAATTGCATTATTAAGAAACCATAAAGCCAGGCTTTGGTTATATCTCAATATAAACAAAATGAATTTTAAAAAACCCATAGAGCAGCATAGTGATTTACCTCTATAAAGCTAAGAATGTTAGAAATAAAAATCTAACTAAAACAAATGTTAGTAAATTATACAGAAGGAAACAACAAAAAAACTTTGTATTGAATTGCTAAAAATAATGGTGGCATCAGGTTTAAATAAAAATGCCCTCAAAACAATTTAATTATGTTACTTATATTTTAACTTAAAAATGAAAGCTTTTAAATAAAATCTTGTATGTTTTTTCTCTTTCTTTTCTTTTTCTTAAGGGAAACCAACTGTGTTCTCTTACTCTCCTGGAGGAAGAGAAGAATGATCACTCAAGGCAAATGGCAGCTGCAGCAAAGCAACACCAAAGGTCCGTTTCACACTAAGAGAACACTGCACACTCTCTTCCCGTATTCCAGTGCTCACATGTTCAGAGAAACTCCTCTAGTAACACACCTTAGAAATTATGCTTGAAAGTATAGTCTTTTCAATTAAATGTTAATCTAAAGCATTAGAAACCATTTAATGAGTGAAACAATAAAAATGTTTTCAAGTGATTTACAAAACCTGCTTTTGCACATTGAGAAAATGCTTCCTGTATAGCCTATAAAGTTACAGAAATGTCAAGTTTTATCTCTGGGTTTCCTTAATACTGTTTAGCATTAAAGTGTGTCAATTATTTCTAGATTTAAAAACCGGGTTTTCCCCAGAAATATTTTGTTCAAAAAGTTTTCTTTGTTAGTTTGAAAGGAAAGCTGTACATTAAAGTATACTATCAGCTTATAAAAGGTTAAGAAAAAAGTACTCCTTTCCTCTAGATTTAAGTTTCTTGAGGATTTTGGTTTTGTTCATTGCAATATCTCTATTGCTTGAAAGAGGACCTGTCATATAGTATGGGCTTAATAAATACTGGTAGAAGAAAAGCTTGCCTTAAAAAAAAAAACATAGCTGCTTATTGGTAAAAAGCAAGTTAGTTACTCACAAAAAAACCTCTTCAGTTAAAATACTACCATATCACTAGAAAATTTTAATAATTTCTGAAATGATGCATAGAACCAAGTGCCAAAATCCCCTTTATTAAAGTTAAATTATTTTACTGATTAAGCACGAATGTTAGCTATCAGTAATATTTTTATGGCTCCTGAATTTGTAATATCATTTAAACTAGTTTACATAGAAATTGATGCCATTTTGAAACTCAGTTTTTTTCTGCTAATTACCTACGTTTTTGTCTATTTGGGCAACAATGGCAATGTACTTTAAGGTAAGTAAAAACTATATACAGCAAAAAAAAACAAAAACAAAAAAAAACTATAGAGCATCTATTTTCAAATATTATTAACAGAGGCTATTAAAATTCTATCTTTTTAAGATTAGATGTTCAATTTGTAGGTAATTCAAAGCAGTTTTTACATTATTGTAATCATATGAAAAGACTTATAAGCAACAAATCAAGCTCAATAGTTTTCATTTAAACTACTAAAATTTAGCCCAGTCGACTATCTTCTTTTTTATTCTAATATTGTTTTCCTGATTTTAAAATTCTTAACATAAACTACCAATACATTTTTTATGTTAAGAAAAGTATAGTGTTTTGCTAATGAGTATGCTATGTAATGTCATGTTTAAGTTAGCTTCACATTTTCCTGAGATGTTCTTTTTTAAAAATTAATGTAGGCCGGGCGCAGTGGCTCACACTTGTAATTCCAGCACTTTGGGAGGCCGAGGTGGGCGGATCACCTGAGGTCAAGAGTTCAAGATCAGCCTGGCCAACATGGTGAAACCCCATCTCTACCAAAAATTTAAAAAAATTAGCTGGGCATGGTGGCAGGCTTCTGAAGTCCCAGTTACTCAGGAGGCTGAGGCACAAGAATTGCTTGAGCCCAGGAAGCAGAGGTTGCAGTAAGCCAAGACCACACCGCTGCATTCCAGCCTAGGCAACAGAGCAAGACTCTGTCTCAAAAAAATTAACGTAAATTATTCCAGGAAAAAAAAATTAATTTACCAGGAGGCTGAGGTGGGAGGACTGCTGGAGCCCAGCAGTTCCAGACTGCAGTAAGCTAGGATGGCACCACAGCAATCAAGCATGGGCAACACAGTGAGAACCTATCTCTTAAACAAAAAATCTAATTGGAATTACGCTACAATCAGCAGATTACAAGTGAAAAATTTGTAAAATATTAATATCCTGTTGTACATTGATGACAGGAAAAAATTCTTGATTGTATAAAGAAGGGCCTACTTTTTTGATGAGATGAAAAATTCTCCATAATGGGCAGAATTTAGGAAAAGGATAGGCCTGTGAGACATACCATTTTGTTTTTGGTTGATAATAGCCACAAAACAGAAGTATAAGGAGCTCAATTCAAATAATAAAGCTTTGTTAATAAAAAGAGATCGGTCCCCAACATTAGCAGTCTACATACTACAGCCTAGATAGACCAGAGTCCAATAGCAACAAAAATGACAAATAAGTTTTGGGAACTGGTTGAAAGAAATTGGGTCTGTAAGCTTAATTTCAGGATGAGAAACTCATAGTACTGGATTAGAAAATAATAAGAAACATGTGTGGAAGTATACATAACGCTGCCTACCATGTTTATATTCTTTTATATCCCTTTTTTCACTAAAGTGTTACTTTTGGCAGTAAAAGCAATTTGCTTAAGAATAATGATTCAGATTTCTGGCTTCTCTCTTAAACATTTATCAAGAAAATGACTGTCAGGCTGGGTTACCAAACGTATACAATCTAGCACAGTAATTATCAAATAAGTGATTATCAAAGGCCAATGAGAGGCAGGCCAAGGAGTGAACTTGCCCAGACACCAGAATAAATTATATTAGATGTTTGTGCAAGCCAACATATTGTATCAAATTTGATACATATTTTTCAAGCTGTTATAGATGAGTCTGATGTTAAGAAACAGTGCATTGACACAGTGCCCTCAAACTGGTCCCCAGAACTTAAGAAAAACTCTTTAAGCGCTGGGTGTGGTGGTTCATGCCTGTAATCTCAGCCTTTTGGGAGGTCAATGTGGGGAGGATCGCTTGAGCCCAGGAGTTTGAGACCAGCCTGGGCAACTTCATGTTCAGAAATTCCCTGGGTTACGACCCTGTCTCTATAAAAAAATAAAAAAATTAGCTGGATGTGGTGGCATGTGCCTATGATCCCAGGTACATGGGAGGCTGAGGCAGGGAAGTTAAGGCTGCAGTGAGTCATGTTCGCACCACTGCACTACAGCCTAAGTAACAGAGCAAATTAAAAAAAAAAAATTAACTCTTCAAGAATACTCAACTGTTCAACTACACTAGTCTATAGCTGTATATAAAGCTCTATCATATAGCATCATACTTACAACAATGCAGGTAGTACAGACAGTTACAACAAGAACACTGGAGGAGGAAAAAAGGGCTGGGAACCAAGCAGGATACTTAATATTTAAAAAACTCATGGTCCTTTCTCATAGATTTAGTACGTTTAAAAAAAAAAAAAAAAAAAAGGATTTAAAAGGACTTTCCTTTTACCTCTCCTGTTATCTGAAAGTATCCGAAAAATATTTTTCTGACAAATTCTACTTCTAACCGTAAGCTAGAAGTAGATTGTCTACAAGTTGTTTCACTGAGGTTTTTTTTTTGGTGAAGTACTTGAAGAAACCTCGATTCCTGATTTCAGAGATACACTCAGGCAATATTTTATGAGTTCGTTTAAGCTAATTCACATGAGGGAGAGCTACAAAAGCATGAAAAACCGTTTACTTTTTCTCCTTCATACAGTTCACTTTCTTATTAATTCTCTGTACATTAAACTATTCTAAAGTAAAATTTACTCAAACCTTGGAAGAAACATCAGCAATTAAAAAGTATGACTGGTTGATGATCTAAGATTTTGGTGATTTTTGTTTTTTAATTTAGCACTATTTTTACAAATCTCTATTCTTATAACCCCTACATTTTCTCTTATCTCTTCCTCTCTTCTTCGCTCTACACCTAACACCTGAAGAAGCAAACTCCAAGCCTTTAATTTGCCTCTAAGAATTGCAGAGGCAAAAACCAATCCAATAATTTAGATTTCTACAATGTAAACTAGTGTAAGATTAATCCTGTTTAATTTTCATATTGGTTCTCTCTGGAACCTTAATGGCACAGGATATCAATATCACAGGATATCAATAACACATGGTTTCACCGCGTTAGCCAGGATGGTCTTGATCTCTTGACCTTGTGATTCGCCTGCCTCGGCCTCCCAAAATGCTGGTTACAGGTGTGAGCCACCACGCCAGGCCAACAGTTTTGTTTTTTTAACAGGTTTTCTAAGGGTCTTTAATATGTTGATTTGCACTATGAATCTTTAATCTTTTCCTCTATACACCGATTTGCATCTCCTGGAAAGTATTCTAAATTTACATCAGCTTGAAAAGTCCTGACTTCATTCACAAGTCAGTTATCAGGAAAGGAGGGATTTTGCTGCTATTTTAAAGTGGCAGGTTCCTTGCCTCTTTCAAATTCTAAGAGAAAACATGATTTTTAATTCAAAACTAACTGTAATTATGTTTTTATATTTTAAATGTACACAAGCATAAAAAACTGGCAGTAAAAGCATCTGAAGTTGTCAATAAATTATCACTGGTTTTGGAGGATTATGTATATTTTTCATATGCTTTTCCATGTAATCCATGTTTTCTAAAATGAACATTATTTTGATAATCAGATATAAAGTTTGTTTTGTTTTAGAGACTGATGTCTCAACATCATCTAAATCTTTAAATTTATCATAGAAAGCATATTACCCCAGATGGGGAAAAGGAATACAACAAATAAAACTGCCATTTAGAAAATTCCTTTCAAACAGTGTTCATAAATGTTTAAATCATAAAAGCATAAAAAAGGTAAACTTTCTGAATTATGTATTTACAGCAAAACAAGAATTCTGAAATAAGAACTTCTCATCCTGGGTATAGCACCAATCTAAAATATTTTGAAAGGAACAACCTTATCTTTGTTTTAGCTATTAAAAAATGTTTTAGCACTTAACATGAATATTTGCCAAAACATTAAGTTACAGATGAGAAATTCTGTAAATCCTTTAAGATATGGACAAAAAAATAAATCTTTCGACAGTTTTTTAAGACAGTAGCGGAATGTCTAATCCAATCAAACTTTTAAGAATTAGTGGCCAAGAGAATTCAAATTCTGTACTTAATATAAATAAATGAATAGAATAAAATAATAATGGAAGTGGCCAAAGCTCATTTTAATTTTTCTAAACATGTCAAGAATGGTTTGCATTAAATGTTCTAAGTATGTCTTTTATAAAAGCTAGGAGCAAAAAATGTATCCAAGAGAAGTTTACAAAAAAACCCAGAGTTTCTTTTAGCTGTATCTAATTCAGTTTTAAGAACAGAAACATTGTTTGCCATCTTAAGTAACTAGATTATACTTTAATGTAAGCAGCCAAAATCTGTGCTACTCACATAAGGAGGTACAGTGCTTACATGGAGAACTAAAGGACAAAAATATTCTAATTCTTTATTTGTAGCTAAGCATCATATGTAACAAAATTGTGTGCCATTTCCTACCATCTATTAAAATTTATATTATCACATCTACATATTTTTAAATCTTACTAATTTTCTGCACTGGTAGCTTAAAATATTCAGGTTGCTTAATTTTACTGGTGTGAAATACATCCATTCATCATCCATCAATACTTACTGGATATTAAGGTTCGGGTTGAGGCCAATTTTTCTATTATTGTCATCGATTAAACTGAAAAATCAACTCCAATTTCATTATAATTAATTATATTATGGTTTCAAAGTTAACAAAACAAGTAGGTTTCTTTGAGTTAGCACAATTTGCACATTGTATGATTTTATTTATGCCCAAAATTTTTCTTTTAAACAAAACTGATCTATGGTGATGAACAGCAAAAAGTTGTTATAATTGTGTGGAGGGGAGGAGTGCGTGGTGACTGACTCAAAAAGGTCACTGGGAAACTTTCCGAGGTAGTGGAAATGTACTATAATTTGTTTGTGGTGATGGTTAATAGGGGTGTGTACAATTTTCAAAACTCATTCAACTGAGTCTATGGATCTACACATTTTATTACATGTTAATTAAAATTTAATGAAAGAGCAGACCATCCCAGTACTGGAGACCAAGGACCTGAGGCAGAACCTGAAAGCTAAACAGGTTTTGAAGCTCCTTGGAAGTCAGGGCTTCACAGAATGGTTTAAAAATGAGTGAGTCCTTAGAATTCTATATATGATTACATGTAATATAAATACAAAGATTTATTCCAAAGCAACTTTTAGATGATATACTTTTCCCAAATACTGATTGCCCTTACTTAGTTCCATTCCTATAGACAATACAGAATAAATTATTCAAGATTTACCATATTGTCAGTCAAAACAATGGGAAATTAAAAGTCAGTGCTGATTATCTTTCTAAGTCATCTTTTACAAGACATCTATGATATAAATATATACTACTACTTCTTTTAACCACCTGAGAGGAAGAAAAAAACATGAGCAAAAAAAAAAAAACAATTGGCCATTTACAACCAAAAATACTGGACATTGGCACAGCACTAAACTTAGCACTTCCAGAATGAACTGCAAGGACAGCATTAGAGTTCAAATAACTCAAAATGTTGATTTCTCAATCATTTTCCCAGTTTCCCACACCTCCCCCAAAGAAATTAACTTTAAAGAGTTTATTTGATTAAGCAAAATTTGAAAGCAGAGGATTAAAAAGTGAAAAAGGTGGTGCAGAAATTAGCAGAGGTGGCACTACCTGAAAGCTCATCAGAAAGGGGAGTGAGAACAATATCAGGCAAGAAGGGTTTGGAAGTATGGATCAGAACAGGAGCACTTTTAGCACTGCGTATATAGGCCGATGGCAGAGCACATTCACCAATGGATCGGCTTCTCATGGCTTTAAAAAAGGAAAAGAAAGAAGTGGGGAAGGAAAAAAGAAGAGTGACTATAATGAAAGGCTCGTGTCACAGAAAAAGCAGCAACAGAGAAAACTAAAAGGTACAAAGGAAGGAAATTATAAATTAAAACATTTCAGCACGGCAAATACTGGCAAGCTGTAAGAAAAGAAATCAGAGAACACACACAACATTTTGAATATAATTTTTTTATATAAAGCAGGAAAATGCTATTATTAGCAGTTACAATGGAATAGCATTAAACAACAGCAGACATCTTAATTAGCATTATGTTCTCAAAACCAAGGGTTGAGAAATTCACTGAATGGAAACATTGAAAATAACTCAATATTAATAATTCAAAGAAACTTTTGGAACAATATTTGGGCATATCTCTAGGCAATCCTGAGCCATTCTTCTTAAAAAGGCTGAATTATAAGAACAAATCATTCCTACTTTCATACTCTTTAACAAAGTTTTCTAAATCACTCAATGGTCTTTCTTAGAAATTTTCAGGTAATTCATAGTCAAAAGGATTTAATCTCATGGCTAGTATGTGTTTCTGGGAAGAGAATGCTAATCAAATCAGTATCTTTTATAATAAGGTATAAGAGTATAATTAAAATTTTTACATAGAAACATTTATAGAAAACACAATTTGCACAGCATGAAAAATTGGGTTCTTGATACAAATAGATAATTTTATGCTTATTCAAATCATAAACACAAAAACAAAATTGTTTTCAAAGATAGCTTTAAACTGGATTACTTTTTAAAAATTGCATTTGTAGTTGTATTTGATAATTTCTTAGGAGAGTCCCTGGTTCACAAAAATTACAGATAAATTATAGTTCACTTAGAAATAATCAAGTTTATACTTCCCAGAGATTTTTTAAAAAAACATTTATTTCAAGGATTCTTGATTAAGTTATAGTTATTGTTACACATGAATCAAGGACTTGAAAGAAACAATATTGAATAATATCCAGTGTAATAGCAATGGTGGTAAAATAAATAGTTTGAATATTAACATCATTTCAAATTCCTGAGTTTCCCTGATTACTGGACAGACTTGGTTCCCTGAAGTTTAAATTCCTTAGATTATTACACAACGCACACAAGGCCTTTACGACTTGCCTACAAGCTACCACTCAGTAAGACTTTATTTTCTTTTACTGTCCTCCCATGCTGCCATCACTCAGAATTTTACAATGTTCCTTAAAATTTTCATTCTCTTTCACCATCACATCATGTCTTTGTATGTTGCTAATGTCCTTGGTGTCTCTTTCTTCCTGACATACTCCTTCATACTTGAAGTACTACCTCATCTGAGAAGCTTTTTTCTCTTTTTCTTTTTTTGAGACAGTTTTACTCTGCTGTCTAGGCAGGAGTGGCATCATCATAGCTTGCTGCAACCTCGAACTCCTCGGCTCAAGCCAATTCTCCCACCTTAGCCTCCAGAGTAGCTGGGACCACAGGCATGTGTCACCATGCTTGGCTTTTTTTTTTTTCCCTCTATTTTGAGTGGAAACAAGGTCTCGCTATGTTATCCACGCTGGTGTCGAACTCCTGAGCTCAAGCGACCCTCTCATACTGGTCTCCCAAAGTACTGGGATTACATGAATAAGCCGCCATGCCCAGTCCCTGAGAGGCTTTTCTAACTCTCCCAAACAATTATTTACTTTACTGGCAACACAGCAATAAACAAAAACAAACAAGAATTCCCACTTTTGCAAAGCTTACAATCTATTTCTCGTGGACTGTATGTTTTTAGGTCAGCCTACCCAACTTTTCGAATGCAAGAACTATATCTTCCGATCTTTGAATCCCTACTCCCTACCACATATAAGTGCAATAATTTTTTACTTTTACTTAATATCTATATTTGAGTAGGAGTCCAGCTTAACCATTTGAAAAACAATTTCAGGCTGTGAAGATACGGAGGAGAAAGTAAAAACAAACATTAACCAAAAACTAAACGCATTTCATAGTTTATAACTGGAAAAAGATAATCACAGATTAAAAAAATGTATGAATGCCAATAAAATTAAGGATTCTTTAAGAACAATCTGTATGTAAAAAATATAGAAGCGTGGAATATGCTAAGATAACGGCAACAATTTGTCTTTAGTGTATGGCTTACCATGTTATGTATTAAAGATCAAGTGTATTTTAAAAACAACCCATATACAAAATGTCAGAATCTCACCCTATTCCAGTTTTCCTGCTAGCTTCTTTCCTTCTTGAGAAAGTCACCAACAATTTTATAATCTAATTTGAAACAAAAGTTACGTTGACTCCAACATAATCACTCATTAAAACTGGTCAAAGACACAAATACATATGGAAATCTTAAAGTGTTACACAGAGGGTAAAATATCATCTACAGTTGTAATCACATTTCATATATATATGTATGTATTTTTTTTTTTTTTCTTTTTTAGACGGAGTCTCACTCTGTCACCCAGGCTGGAGTGCAGTGGCGCCATCTCGGCTCACTGCAAGCTCCATCTCCCAGGTTCATGCCATTCTCCTGCCTCAGCCTCCCGAGTAGCTAGGACTACAGGTGGCCACCACCACGAATGGCTAATTTTTGTATTTTTAGTAGAGATGGGGTTTCACCATATTAGCCAGAATTTTAAAATACATTTTTTAAAAACTTGAATTGAATTTTTGATTCCACAGATAAATTACAAGTTTTTCTTTTTTCCCCTAGGGATAATTTCTGGGAAATAAAAACTCCTTTTTTCCTTTCTTTCGCAACACAAACTTGAAGGAAGAGCTTGGGCATTTGCCTTGGAACTTTTTTCATATTAATAATGAAATACATCTGTGTTGTGATTCTGAATGAATTCTTTAAAAATGTTACCCTTCGGCTGGTGTGGTAGCTCACACCTGTAATTCCAGCACTTTGGGAGACCAAGGCAGGAGGATGGCTTGAGTCCAAGAGTCCGAGACCTGCTTGGGCAACTGAGGGAGACCCCATCTCTACAAAAAACAAAAACTAAACATTAGCTGGGTGTGGTGGTGTGTCCCTGTGGTCTCAGCTACTCTGAGGGCTTGAGGCGGGAGGATCACTTCAGTCTAGGAGGTCAAGGCTACAATGAGCCGTGTTTGTGCCACTGTACTCCAGCCTGGGCAACAGAGTAAGACTCTGACTCAAAAACAAATTTAAAAACCCTAAAAAATGGAGCAAAAATGGTCACCTCCTTTTGTTGTTGTTTTAACTAAACTCTGAGTCTTTAGGCATACTTAGAAGTCTATCAATGGCTTCACAGCTATGTGACCCTCACTACAGAAAATTATTTACAATTAATTAGTTATTGAGATATTTTGGGATTTACTAACCTAAACAGTTACTGACATTCCTATTAGCACATACATTCCTCAGACACATACATCAGTGATCATAAATCTATAATATGCTTAATGGGCAGTATGAAAAACATAACATCAAAAAGTAAAAACAGATTTTCAAATTATGAGCATGACAATTTTTGAAGGCTTCCTATCTTTTCCCCTCTCAAAAAAAAAAAAAAATGCATTCCCATAAATTCACCTCGGACCATACAGAATATATAAAAAACTGTAACTTGTACTCTGGAGTTTCCGTATAGCATAAGAAATTCATGGACAGCAAATGTGATGGATCACTAACAGCATACAAATACAAAAAATAAACATGAGGAAGGCAACTCTGGAATTTTCTCATTTCCAAAGTATTATACATTTTCTTCCCTATTTATTAAAATTCACATTATGTATACATTCCTATCCATTGGCAGAAATACCTGTTGAAGTTCCCAAATGTAGGCCTATTATCATAATACACATAATTGAAAAGCAAAATCTGCAAACAAAACAGTGATATATACGCTCCAGAAGTTGAACACCAGGTCCTATATCATAAATGCAAGCAAGTTACATTGCTTATGAGTATGTTCAAAAATGATTCTTAAATTCATTGCAATCTCTCTTAATATTTGTTAGCATAAGCAAAACCAGACATACTCTCCACATTTTTTACATTTTAAACTTAACTATTAATAACAAAATTTATCTTAATAAAGCCATCTTGAGTATTCTGAGATAAAAGGATTACATCATGCTTAATATTTTTTAAATGCAGGTAAGTTGCCTTTATGTTTATTAAGTGAAAAATAATGAATAAATTATCTTAGAATTTCAAAGAAAAAACAAAAAAATTCTCTTACAATTTCTATCTGAAAATCCTAGAAAGCAACCAGTAAAATAAGTCTTTGAAACGTTACGTGACAAAACTGCTAATTTGCAAATTTCAACATAGACTATACTAGTACCTTCATGAATTGTAAGGACATAAGGTGCTTACATCAGTTTAGATCACCAGTATAAAGAAAGCTGTTTAAGTTAGTCAGAAAAAGTTAAATATTCTATCACTCTATCAGGTAATTCAAAGTCATAGGAAAAAATACAGTTTTAATGAGAGAGCAATCAGGTTTGTTATTAAACGAAACACTTCATAAAAGAGAAATATAAATCAATGTCAGAAATACAATTTGTTTCTCCCAATGCAAGTCAGAAAATAAATAAATGGAGAATGACACAAACTAAAAAATGAATTAAAAATTTTACAGATAAATCTGTGGTTATTTCAAATGTCTAAATTATTTTCTATTCCGAAAAATACATTTTTTTTAAAAGAATATACATTTTTCAAAACAGTTTTAGATTTACAGATAAAAAATGAGTGGCAACTACAAAGAGTTTCCATACATCCCTTTCCCCCTCCCTACCAGTTTCCCCAATTATTAACATATTGTATTAGCATGGTACATTCACTACAATTAACAAGCTCATATTGATACAGTATTGCTAAAGTCCATAGTTTACATTAGGGATCACTGTTTATGTAGTGCCTTCTATGGGTTTTGAGAAAGTATAATGACACATATATAACATTACAGTACCATACAAAATAGTTTCACATCTTTATTCTCTGTGCTTGCTTCCACCTATTCATCCCTTCTAGCCCCACCCCACTATTCCTAGTGCCTGGAAACCAGTCATCTTTTTACTGTTGACAAAAGTTTGCCTTTTCCACAATGTCATATAGTTGAAATCATACAGTATGTAGTCTTTTCAGATTAGCTTCTTTTACTCAGCAATACTCATTCAGTTTCTTCACTTTTTTTTTTTTTTTCATGGCCTGAATGCTCATTTCTTTTTATCATGGAATAATATTCCATTTTATGGATGTACAACAGTTTGTCCATTCACCTATTGAAGAATATCTTGGACAATTACAACTAAAGCTGCTATAAATATTTATGTGCAGATGTTTGTGTGGACATGTTTTCAACTTATATAGGTAAATACAAAGGGTGCTATGGTTGGATCCTACAGTAAGACTATGTTTAGGTTTGAAAGAAACTACCTGTCTCCCAGTGTGATGATATAATTTTGTATTTCCACCACCAATGAGAGTTCCCATTGCTACACTTCCCTGTCAGCATTTGGTGTTGTCAGTATTTTGGATTTTAGCCATTCTTTTAGGTGTGTAGTGGTTTCTTGTCTTAATTTGCAATACTCTAATGACATACGATGTTGAGCATCTTTTCCTATGTTTACTTGCCATCTCTATATCTTCTTTGGTGAGGTGTTTGTTCACATCTTTTGCCCATTTTTCAGGTTGTTCTCTTCCTGTTGAATATTAAGAGTTCTTTGTATATTTTAGAATCAGTCCTTCATCAGCTATGTGTTTTGCAGATTTTCTCCCAATCTGGGACTTGTCATTTCATTCCCTTAACAATGTCTCTCACAAAGCAGAGTTCTAAATTTAATAAAGTCCAACTTAGCAATTTTTTCTTTC
Source organism: Mandrillus leucophaeus (assembly GCF_000951045.1). Lineage (NCBI taxonomy): Eukaryota > Metazoa > Chordata > Mammalia > Primates > Cercopithecidae > Mandrillus > Mandrillus leucophaeus. The sequence continues at coordinate 102,627 of NW_012106330.1, forward strand.
ATGAATTTTATTGTTGGTGTTGTATCATAAAACTCATTGCCAAACCCAAGGTGTCCTAGACTTTCTCCTATGTTGTCTTCTAGGTGTTTTATACTTTTGTACATTACGTTTAAGTCTATGATCTGTTTTAAGTTAATTTTTGTGAAAGATGTAAGGTCTGTGTATAGATCCATCTTTTTTTGGCACGTGGATGGATGTCCAATTGTTACAGCACCATGTTGAAAAGAGCATCCTTTCTTTATTGAATTGCCTTTGCTCCTTTGTCAAAGATCAGGGGACTCTAGTTGTGTGGGTCTGTTTCTGGCATCTCTATTTTATTCCATCTATTTGTCTATTCTCTCACGCATACCATACTTTCTTGATAACTATAGTAAATTTTGAAGTCAGGTTCTGGCCCTTCTCTCAATTCATTCTTTTCCTTCAATACTGTGTTGACTCTTCTGGCTCTTTTGCCTTTCCTTTTTTTTTTTTTCCCCTGATACAAGATCTTGCTGTGTTACCCAGGCTAGAGAGTGCAGGGGCACAATCATGGCTCACTGCAGCCTTGACCTCCTGAACTCAAGCACTCCTCCCATCTCAGGCTCCCAAGTAGCTGGGACTACAGGCACATGACACCACGTCCAGCTAGTTTTTGTATTTTTTGTAGAGACAGGTTTTGTCATGTTGCTCATGCTCTGCCTTTCTATATAAATTTTAGATTCTTTCTGTCAATATCCACAAAATAACTTGTTAAGAACACAATCAACTGAGATTGTGTTGAATCTACAGATTAAGTAGGGAAGAAATGACATCTTGCCAATAGTGAGTTTTTCTATCCATGTACATGAACTAGACCTCTCAACTTATTTAGATATTCTTTGATTTATTTCACCAAAGTTTCATAGTTTTCCTTATATAGATCTTGTAAATATTTTGCTAGATTTATACCTAATTGTTTTGGAGATTTTTGGTGCTAGTGTAAATGGTACTGTGCTTTGTTTCAAATTCCAGTTGTTCATTGCTGGTATGGCGGGAGCAACTTGACTTTTACATATTAATCTGGCATCCTATAACCTTGCTATAATGGCTTATTAGTTTCAGGAGGTTGTCACCTTGAAATTTTCCACATAATCACGTCATCTACAAACATAGCTTTATTTATTTCTTCCCAATCTGTAGACTTTTTATTTCCTTTTCCTGTCTTACAGGAATAGTGAGATATCCTTGTCTTGTGGATCTGAGCAGGAAAAAAACTAGTTTCTCACCATTAAGTATGATGCTAGAGGTAGGTTGTCCTGTGTTTTTATTTTTTAACAGATTTATCAAGTTGAGGTAGTTCCCCCTTTTCCTACTTTGCTGAGAATTTTGTTTCGTTTTGTTTTGTTTTTGAGATGGAGTCTGGCTCTGTTGCCCAGCCTGGAGTGCAGTGGCACTATCTTGGCTCACTGCAAGCTCCGCCTCCCGGGTTCATGCCATTCTCCTGCCTCAGCTTCCCGAGTAGCTGGGACTACAGGCACCTGCCACTATGCCCAGTTAATTTTTTTGTATTTTTAGTAGAGACAGGGTTTCACCATGTTAACCAGGATGGTCTTGATCTCCTGACCTCGTGATCTGCCCACCTCGGCCTCCCAAAGTGCTGGGATTACAGGCGTGAGCCACTGCGCCTGGCTGAGAGTTTTTATCCTAAATGGGTGTTGGATTTTGCCAAATGCTTTTCTGCATCTATGAATGTGATCATATGGCTTTTCTTCTTTAGCCTGCTGATGAGATGAATTGCATTAGGGTAAAGCAGTACTCCTCAAAAGAATTAGGAAGTATTCCTTCTGCTTCTATTTTTTGAGAGAAATTGTGGAGAATTATTTCTTTCTTAAATGTTCAGTAGAATTCACCATCTGGGCCTGGTGCTTTCTAATTTGGAAGGTTGTTAGTTATTGATTCAATTTCATTAATACATATCAGGCTGTTCAGATTATCTAGTTCTTCTTGTATGAGTTCTGGGAGATTGTACCTTTCAAGTAATTGGTCTATTTCTTTTAGGTTATCAAATTTAATTCTTTTATCAGTAAATAAAAGGATCATAAAAACAGATACATAGACCAATGGAGCAGAACAGAGAACCCAGAAACAAATCTACACTTCTGCAGTGAACTCATTTTCAATAAAAATGCCAAGAACATACACTGAAGAAAGGACAGTATCTTCAATAAATGGTGCTGGGATAACTGGATATCCATATGCAGAAGAATGAAACTTGATCCCTATCTTTCTCCATATGCAGAAATCAAATCAAAATGGATTAAAGACTTAAATCTAAGATCTCAAACTATGACACTGAAAGAAAACTTTGGGGAAACTCTCCAGGACAATGAAGTGGGCAAAGACTTCTTAAATAATATCCACAGGCCACCAAAGTAAAAATGGACAAATGAGATGAGATCATGTTAAAAACCTTCTGCACAGCAAAGTAAATGGTCAACAAAGTGAAGAGACGACCCACAGAATGGGAAAAAACACTTGCAAAGTATGCATCTGACAAGGGATTAATAACTAGAATACACAAGGGGCTCAAACAACTCTATAGGAAAAAATTTAATAATCCAATTAAAAATGGACAAAAGATCTGATACACATTTCTCAAGAGAAGACATACAAATGACAAACAGGTATATGAAAAGGTGCTCTACATAACTGATAATCAGAGAAATGCAAATCAAAACTACAATGAGATATCTCACCCCAGTCAAAATGGCTTTTATCCAAAAGACAGGCAATAACAAATGCTGGCCAGAATGTGAAGAAAAGGGAACCCTCACATAGTGTTGGTAAGAATGTAAGTTAGTACAACCACTATGGAGAACAGTTTGGAGATTTCTCAAAAAACTAGAAATAGAGCTACCAATTCAGCAATCCCACTCCTGGGTATATAGCCAAAAGAAAGGAAATCAGTTTATCAAAGAGATATCTGCACTCCCACGTTTACTGCAACACTATTTACAATAGCCAAGATATGGAAGCAACCTAAGTATCCGTCAACAGATGAATGGATAAAGGATGTGTGGTATATATACACAATAAAGTATTATTCAACCATAAAAAAGAATGAGATCCTGACATGAGGACATTATGTTAAGTGAAATAAGCCAGGCACAGAAAGACAAACATCACATGCTCTCACTTACTTGTGGGAGCTAAAAATTAAAACAACTGAATTCATGGAGATAGAGAGTAGAAGGATAGTTACTAGAGGCTTGGAAGTATAGTGGGGGAAAGGGTAAGTGCAGATGGTTAATGGGTACAAAAAAAAAAAAAGAATGAATAAGACCTAGTATTTGCTAGTACAACAAGGTGACTATAGCAAAAAATAATTTAATTGTAAATTTAAAAATAACTAAAAGAATATACTTGGATGGTTTGAAACACAAAGAATAAATGTCTGAGGTAATGAATATCCCATTTACACTGATGTGACTAGTACGCATTGCATGCCTGTATCAAAATATCTCATGTATCCCATAAATATATACACGTACTGTATACTCACAAAAATTAAAAATAAAACAAATAATAATAATAAAAGGATCACTGGTAATGGTTCTTCTTTCATTTCTGGTATTAATAATTGGTATCTTATTTTTTTCTTATTTAACTTAGCTAGAGATTTATTGGTTTTGTTGATATTTTCTAAGACCCAACTTTCAGTTTTGTTGATTTTTCTCTAGTGATTTCCTGTTTTCAACTTTCCAGTTTTCTGCTCTAATTTTTATTATTTCTTTTCTTCTACTTACTTTGGATTTGTTTTTTTCAAGTTTCCTATGGTGGAAGCTTAGATTACTGGTTTTAGATCTTTCTTCTCTAGTAATATATACTTTCAATACTGTACACTTTCCTCTAAGCACAGCTTTCACTGCCCACAAATTTTGATGTTATATTTTCATTTAGTTCAAAATATTCTACAATTTCTCTTGAAACATCTTCGAGCTGTGCGTTATTTAGAAGTGTGTCGTTTAATCTCCAAGTATTTTAGAGTTTTCCAACTTTTTCCGTCATTGATTTATAGTTAAATCCATTGCAGTCAGAGGGTATATTTTTTATGATTTCTATTCCTTTTAGTTTATTAAGACATGTTTTATGACCCAGAATGTGGTCTTGGTGAATGTTTTGCATGAGTTTGAGAAGAATGAGTATAATCTCTGCTGGATAAAGCAATTTATAGATGTCATAATTGGATCAAGTTGACTGATAGTGCTATTCACTTCATTTATGTCCTCACTGATATTCTGCCTGCTGGATCTCTCCATTACTGATAGAAAGATGTTAAATATCCAATCACAGTACCATTACTTTTTGTATTTCTCTGGGCAGATTTATCAGTTTTTGCCTCATGTATTTTGATACTCTGTTGTCAGTGAATACACATTAAGGATTAGTATGTCTTCTTGGAGAATTAATCATCTTTTATTTTATTTTTTTTGAAATGGAGTCTTGCTCTGTTGCCCAGGCTGGAGTGCAGTAGCACGATCTCAGCTCACTGCAACCTCTGCCTCCTGTGCTCAAGCAATTCTCCTGCCTTGGTCTCCCGAGTAGCTGGGACTACACGCATGTGCCAATGAGCCCGGCTAAGTTTTTGTATTTTTAGTAGAGACAGGGTTCCACCACGTTGGCCAGGCTGGTCTCAAACTCCTGACCTCAGGTGATCCACCCTCCTTGGCCTCCCAAAGTGCTGGGATTACAGGCGTGAGCCACCACGCCTGGCCAGAATTAATCATCTTTATGTAACACCCCTCTTTATTCTTGATAATTCTCCTTGTTCTAAAGTCTGCTTCGTCTGAAATTAACATAGTCATGTCATGCACTGCATAATGATGTTTCGGTCACCAACAGACTGCATGTATGATAGTGGTCCTTACGGATAATACTCTATTTTTACTGTAGATTTGATATTTATAATACTCTATTTTAGCTGTAGAGATTATAATACTTTATTTTTACTGTACCATTTCTATGTTTAGATATGCTTAGATACACAAATATTTACCACTGTATTATAATTGCCTACAATATTCGGTACAGTTACATGATATACAGGTTTGCAGCCTAGAAGCAACAGGCTACACCATACAGCCTAGGTATGTAGTAGACTATGTCACCTAGGTTTCTGTAATATATTCTATGATGTTTGCACAATGAAGAAATCGCCTACTGATGCATGTCTCAGAATATATCCCTTATTTGTCCTTCAAAAGTGAAGGAGAGGCTGGATCTAAAACTCCAGGTTGGTGAATTTTCTTCTCTCACTGTTTTAATAAATGAAGTCTAGTAATGTGGAAAGTAGAGAGCAAAGGAGAAAGGAATAAAATGAGATTGGAAAAGTGGGCAGAGGCCTAATCATGCAGGGCCTTATAAAAATCATGGTAAGATTTTCAATTTTATCCCAAGAGCAATAAAAGACCACTGAAAAATATAAGCAAAAAAGTGACATCAATTTGAAATTATTCTTAATACCACTATGACAATAAGGTAGAAAATGGATCTGGAGGTTGTGAAAAACTGATGCAGGGAAGTTAGGAAACTCGTGCAGCAATGTAGACGTAATGGTGTACTGGACCAAGATAGCAGCAGTGGAAATGTAAAGAAGTGAAGAAAGGTGACAGATACTTAGCTCAAGATATAATCATCAGGATATGATGATTCAATCAGAGTTTGGGGATATAGGAGAGAGTCAGAAGAGTTGAAGCTAATTCCCAGACTTCTAGCTTGAGCAACTCGGTTATTCTCTATCCCCACGATTCGTCCTTTACCCCTGGTCCTGACTTTACATTAATAAAGCTACCCACTTCAGGTTCCACTAGTTTCTTCTTAAATTCACAGTACTCAACATTTCCAAATTAATCTCTAAAAACAGTTTTATCAGGTTACTCCCTTCTCAACGACGAGGAGGAATCTAAAGTTTTTTGTGTTTACAGGATTATTCGGAAGTTATTTTTCAGCTTTTACGTGCAATACGCAAAAGGGAATAGTGAGAAATTATACCAGAAAAATCCATTAAGATAAATCAGATTAGTCCCAATACTATAGTAACACTAGAGCATATGGATATTAATTTGTCAGTCTCAGAAGGTCATGAACTTTTATTTTATTTTTTTAAGAGTCTCGCTCTGTAGCCCAGGCTGGAGTACAGTGGCGTGATCTTGGCTTACTGCAAGCTCCGCCTCCCGGGTTCCCGCCATCCTCCTGCCTCAGCCTCCCGAGTAGTTGGGAATACAGGCACACACGCCACGCCTGGCTAATTTTTGGTCAGGAAGTTTTTGAGAATAGGAAATAAACTGCACTTAAAATTGATTTTGGCAACAAGTACATAAAATTGAAGTGAGCGGGCCAGGCGTGGTGGCCCACTCCTATAATCCCAGCACTTTGGGAGGCCCAGGCGGGTGGACTGCTTGAGGCCAGGAGTTCAAGACCAGCCTGGCCAACATGGTGAAATCCCCTCTACTAGAATACAAAAATTAGCCAGGCATAGTGGCAGGCCTGTAATCCCAGCTACTCAGGAAGCTGAGGCAGGAGAATTGCTTGAACTCAGGAGTCAGAGGGTGCAGTGAGCTGAGATGGTGCCACTGCACTCCAGTGTGGGTGACAGAGCAAGACTCCATCTCAAAATAAAAAAAAAAAATTGATGAGAGCAGCCATTCTTCAAGTCTCTTGGATATATACCTGTGAATGGGATTGCTGGGTCATATAATTTTAACTTTAAAGGAACTGATTTCCAGAGTGTTTTTCAAAGTAGTTGTACCATTTTACATGCCCACTAGCAATATATAAGGATTCCAATTTCTCCACCTCCTCACCAACACTTAATATTCGTATTTTGAAAAACAATAGCCATCCTAGTGGGTGGGTGTAAAGCGGCATCTTATTGTGATTTTCATTTGCATTTCTCTGATAGCTAGTGTTTTCGAGCATGTGCTTATTGGCCATTTGTGTATCTTCTTTAGAGAAATGTCCATTCAAATCCTTTGTCCATTTTTAACTGGGTTGTCTTTTTACCCTATATTTTTAAAGTCTAAAGTTAATGCAATAACATCAGCTCTCTACTTCATCCTGAACAAGTATTTGAGAATATTTATACTCTCACTAAACTCTTTCTGAACTATATATTATGAATGACCTGTATTTAAATTCTACCCTTCAATTCCAAAATTACTATATTCAGATAATATTTATTTAGATTTACCTACACATTTACCACATTCTTTGATCATTTATCCTTCTTACATCTCAGACTTTAATTCTGGGGTAATTTTCTTTCCTGACATATTCTTTTAGAAGTTATATCATTAAGGTCAATCCACAGTTGTCTTTGTTTTACCCTCCATTTTGAAAGTTTGGTCAGTACACAATTCTAAAATGATAGTTATTTTTTCTTAGCACTTTGAAGATATTATCCTGCTGTTCTGTCTTCATTGTCAGTGCTGAGAACACTGTTTTCAGCATAACTGTTTTTTTCTGAAAGATTACGTATTTTTTCTCTTTGCAGCTTTTATGGTCTTTTCTGTCTTTCCATTCTGCTATGTCACTGCAGTGTGGTTAAGTATGGGTTTCTACTTACTTATTTGGTATACTATATGCTTCCATTCCTATAGACTCATAGCTTTAATACATTCTCTGTCATTCTTTAAATACTGCCTCTCCTTCAACCTCTCCTTCTGGTATTCCAACTAGACACATCAGACCCTCATCCTGTTCTACAAATTTCTTACCCTCTCCTTCACATTTCCCATCTCAATGTCCTGGGTAATTTCCTCAAATTTCTAATCCAAGTTACCCATTCTCTCTTTATTTATATCTTATGTGTTGTTTAATACTGTTTTTTTTTCTTTCAGGAATTATATTTTTATTTCTCAAAGTTCTATTTGGTTCCTTTTAATCATTTTAATGAGCTTATCATTTTCCTCTTTAAACATTTCAAACATGGTTATTTTATTGGTTACAAAATTGGTTATTTTATTCCAATATTAGGGATTAAAATCTTAAGGAATCTCAATCTCTCTCTCTTTTTTGCTAACTCATTTATATAATTTGTTTCCATGTTTATTGAATAATCTTTGTGAACTCATATTTGGTTGATTCTAATCTGTGGAATTTCTGGAGGCCTAATTGAGAGTGAATTACTCCAGAGGTAATTTGTGTTTGCTTGCACAATTTCCAGGAAGCATTACTGACCTGAAATTAACTTGTATCCTTGTTAAGATAACCAATTTAACATAGAAGTCTTCAATTCAGTCCTCCAACCTTGAAGCTTGCTCAAGTCTTAGTCTGGATCCCAGAAGTGATTATCAGCAATTTGCTTCAAGATCATCCCACTTTTCCAGTGTGCTTACTGCTCATCACTCCATTTTCTGCTCATAGTTTTGTTTATTTTGGTCAAGGAAGTGAGTAAGGAGGGTCTTACAGGTTTCTCTGTTTGCAAACCAGTGGTGCGACAAAATGCTAGCAAGACTATCTAATAGTTCCAGAATATCAAGTTCACTATGTTGCTGGCAATACGAGTCATCTAATGACTTTTTAAAAAGCCTCTTTCTTCTCAATTTTTTATTAAGAAAATGTTCAAATGTAGAAAAAATTAAAAGGTGGTGAGGCGTGGTGGCTGGCACCTATAATCCCAGGACTTTGGGAGGCTGAGGAGGGCGGATTACTCGAGGTCAAGAGTTCAAGACCAGCCTGGCCAACATGGTGAAACCCCATCTCTACTAAAAATACAAAAATTAGCCAGGCATGCTGGTGTGCACCTATAGTCCCAGCTACCCTACTTGGGAGGCTAAGGCAGGAGAATCTCTTGAAGCTGGGAGGTTGCAGTGAGCCAAGATCACCCCACTGCACTCCAGCCTGGGTGACACAGTGAGACTCTGTCTCAAAAAAAAAAAAGACTATTGCAATGTAAACAGGTATACTTCCACCTTGATTCAACTGCTTAGCATTTTGCCATATTTGCTTTATATTTGTGTGTACATTTTTGCTGAAGTATTTGAAAGTAAGCTGCAGATACCATGAGTCTTCACCCCTAAATATTTCAGGATTCATCTACAGGTAAGATCATCCTCCTATATACCAACACCATTATCACACCTAAAAAAATTTACTCAAATTCCATAATATCATCTGATATTCAATCCATATTCAAAGTTACCAAGATATCCCAAAATAATTTTTATAACATTTTTCAAACAAGGATTCCGTCAGAGTTCATATATTGCATCTGGTTATTGTCTCTTGAGCCTAAAACAGATCCCACCTCAACTTTTTAAAAATGATACTGTGCTTTTGAAGAGGCTAGACCAGTTGTCTCATAAAATGTACTACATTCTAATTTTGTTCAATTATTTTCTCTTGGAGTCATTTAATTTGTTCTTCTATCTCCTATATATACTATAAACTAGAAGTTAGGTATAATGGCTTGATTCCAGATCCCTCCATTGTAAAGATATATTTATCCTTTGCAAATATAAATAATCTGTAAGATAGTCCTTGGCAACAAGTGAATATCCTCTTCCCAAGCAATCCTTTACTTACTAATGTTTTTGATATCTACTAATGATCCTTGCTTAAATCTATTAAGGCTACAAAGGTTCCTCTCTTTAGAGGGCAAATTAATTTCAAACCCTACAGACTTAACCTATAGATATACTTGCATATATGCACAAAATATAGAAGAATACATAAGTATATTCTATACATTTTTTTTTTTTTTTTTTGAGATGGAGTTTCGCTCTTGTTGCCCAAGCTGCAGTGCAATGGTGCGATCTCGGCCCACTGCAACCTCTGCCTCCCGGGTTCAAGCAATTCTCCTGCCTCAGCCTCCCGAGTAGCTGGGATTACAGGCGCACGCTACCACGCTGGCTAATTTTTTGTATTTTTAGTAGAAATGGGATTTCACCGTATTAGCCATGATAGTCTTGAACACCTGACCTCAGGTGATCCTCCTGCCTCGGCCTCCCAAAGTGCTGGGATTACAGGAATAAGCCACTGTGCCCAGCCTATTCTGCACCATTTTTAATAGCACAAAATTACAAAATGTATAGTCATCTTCAGGAGATAGGTTAAATTATAGTACTTCCATGTAATTATGATATAGGAAGTTCAACTTTTTTTTTTTTTTTGAGACAAGAGTCTCGCTCTGCAGAGTGCAGTGGTACAATATTGGCTTACTGCAACCTCTGCCTCCTGGTTCAAGCAATTCTCTTGCCTCAGCCTCCTGAGTAGCAGGGTCTAGAGACTACAGGCGTGTACTAGCACGATCAGCTAATTTTTGTATCTTTAGTAGAGATGGGGTTTTACCATGTTGTCCAGGCTGGTCTCAAATCCCTGGCCTCAACTGATCCTCCTGCCTCGGCCTCCCAAAATGCTGGGATTACAGGTGTGAGCCACTGTGCCTGGCCAACATTTTTCTGATATATAATAATCTTTAAGATATATCATTATAGCTTGACTTCATCTCCTAACACTCTCTTCTTTCCTTACTCCTCCTCAAACACTCAAAAGCCCTAGAGCACATTCCTAGCTCTGGGACTTTCACTTTTCCTTCTGCCTGGAATGCACTTTCCCAATTCAGGTCTTTGTTCTTACAGGATAGAATAAGCTTTCCCTGACCTCCCTACTTAAAACAGTCCTATGTCCTTAGCTCCAACACTTTCTATTCCTTTATCCTGATTGACTTTTCTTCATAACTTTACTACCTCATGACATGTTTACTGGTTTATTTGCTTATTATATTTCTTCCCCAACACTAGAATTGTTAGCCCCGGTGGAATTTACTTGCTTTGTTCAGAACTATATCCTTAATGCATAGAACAGCAATTTTATGGTAAGTACTTAAAGGAATTGTTTTTCATTCACATGTGTAAAGCCATGATTCACAAGATTGTATATGTTATGCTATAAGCCTGTATAGACATAAAGTATCTTTAGGATGCTCAAGAAACTGGTAATAGTGGTTGCCTCTAGTGAGGTGAAATGGGAGGGTGGGGAATACTGATGAGGGAGACTTACTACAATGTATACACTTAATCACAGTCTAAATTTTTAACCATGTACATTCATGAAGAACATAAAGGCTGGGCACAGAGGCTCACATCTGTAATCCCAGCACTTTGGGAGGCCGAGGTGGGTGGATCACCTAAAGTCAGGAGTTTGAGACCAGCCTGGCCAACATGGTGAAACTCTGTCTCCACTGAAAATACAAAAATTAGCCAGGCATGGTGGCACATGCCTGTAGTCCCAGCTACTTGGGAGGTTGTGGCAGGAGAATCGCTTGAACCCAGAAGCAGAGGTTGCAGTGAGCTGAGATCACGCCAGCCTGGGCAACAGAGCGAGACTCCATCCCAATAAATAAATAAATAAATAAAATGGATGTGTGTTTTTTTTTTTTTTTTTTTTTTTTTTGTTTTTTTTTTTTAAACAGGGTCTCACTTTGTCATCCAGGCTGGAGTGCAGTGGTGTGATCTCAGCTCACTGCCACCTCAACCTCCTGGGCTCGAGAGATCTTCCTACCTCAGTCCACCAAGTAGCTGGCACTACAGGCATGTGCTAGCACACCCGGCTAACTTTTTTGTATTTTTTTGGTAGAGATAGAGTTTTGCCATGTTGCCCAGGCTGGAAAAATTAATGTTAAACCCAGCACTTTGGGAGGCTGAGGCGGGTGGATCACTTGAGGTCAGGAGTTCAAGACCAGCCTGGCCAACATAGTTAAATCTCATCCCTACTAAAAATATAAAATCAGCTGGGTGTGGTGGTGTGTGCCTGTAATACCAGCTACTGAAGGCTGAGTCAGGAGAATCACTTGAACCCAGGAGGCAGACTGCAGTGAGCTGAGATTGCACCTCTGCACTCTAGCTTAGGTGACTCTGTCTCAGAAAGAAAAAAAAACACTAATGTTAAAAATTTTTAAAAATATGCCCAAAGAACATCCTAATTTAATCTGCTGCCCCTTTTTTGAACTTTATGCAGGTACCTTTCTCAACAAATTTTTAAGGCTTTAACTTTGTTTCATAGGCTTGTTCAGTTCAGACAAGGCTGTTTTGACATCAGTACAACTAGAAAGTAATCACCATGAGCTATGAAGTCAGCATGAATATTTCACTCATTAAATGCTATGTAAAAGACTACAAAGATATATGCCAACATGTTAACAATGATTACTTCTCATTAGACAGCTAATGGGTCTTTATGCTTCCCTAAATGTTACTTTCCACACTAAGCATAAATTACGTCTATAATCAGAAAAAAAAATGTACTTTTTTAAAAAGATGAGATTTAAATAAAATAAAAATTTACACTTAAAAGAACAATTTCTTCTTTTTTTTTGAGATAGAGTCTCCCTCTGTTGCCCGAGGCTAGAGTGCAGTGGCTTGATGTCTGCTCACTGTAACCTTTGCCTCCCGGGTTCAAGCGATTCTCCTGCCTCAGCCTCCCGAGTAGCTGGGCTTACAGGCACATGCCACCACGCTCGGCTAATTTTTTTTGTATTTTTAGTAGAGACGGGGTTTCAGCATGTTGGTCAGGCTGGTCTTGAACTCCTGACCTCATGATTCGCACGCCTCAGCCTCCCAAAGTGCTGGGATTACAGGCATGAGCCACCGCACCCAGCCAACAATTTCTTCTTAATACACAAATATTTTCTATAATTGTGACATTAATATAAAATGAAGGAAGGCAGTTCAAATATAATCATTTTCCTTAGGATTCCAAAAAGTAATTTTATAGTAAAATTCCCATTATATTCATTTTCATACTACAATAACTTTTTCCTTATGTATTGTCTTATTATTCTAGCTTGGAACATACAATCAATGTAATTCTATGCTTATTTTAAAAGCATAAGACAATTCTGAATATGTTATCCTTTTAAAGGATTTTACATTAACCATGTATTTTAATTTTTAAAATCTTTACTCTCTTATTTTCTTTCTAGTTGTTTCTTCCTTTCAAACCATAATTCTTAACACTTTAGAACCTAATTTTTTATACAAGATGTATCCTTACAATAATGACTTTAAATTTCTCTAAAATTAAGTGTTTTTCACTGATTACCATTAAATACAGATACATTCCCATGGAAAATTCTCTTTCCATAGAAGCACTGATTGTAAACCCTGGAATAACTTCAGGCAATTTTGTTTCAGGAATGAGCAGTATTATCATTCCCACTACACAGCTGAAGTACTTAAAAAGCCTAGAAAAGGCTGGGTGCCATGGCTCGCACCTGTAATCTCAGCACTCTGGGAGGCCAAAGTGAGCGGACTACTTAAGGCCAGGAACTGAAGACCAGCCTGGGCAACATAGCAAGACCCTGTCTCTATGAAAAATAAAGTTATCCTGGCATGGTGGCATGCGCCTATAGTCCCAGCTACTCAAGAGGCTCAGGGGAGGGATGAGGTAGGATCACTTTGAGCCCAGGAGTCCAAGGCTGCAGTGAGCTACGATCTAACAAAGGCAACAGAGTGAGATCTCTCTTTTAAAAAAAGCCTACAAACATTTGGTAGACTGTCCAGGGTTACCTAGCTATGTAGTGATCAAAGAGAAGTAAGAAAAGAGATTAGGAAAAAGCCCTCCTTGTTTCTCATTACAGTTCTCTTTCTACTATAATTCAGCCAAGTTTATAAACCTCTGAGAAAAAGGAATGAGATGGTAGCTAATTCCACAGTATGCTGTGCGATTTTATGCCCAGAAATTGTTCCCAACATTGTTCCTTTGTTGCTGTTTCCCAGGTTATAGAACGTTCTTCCATTTTTGTTAAAGGCAGCAAGAAACTCAGGAATAGACTCCATGTTGGCCTCAGCTGTCTGCCAGCAGAGAAAATGAGATTCTTGTTGGAAGTTCGTGAAACTAATCTACTATATAAATGTAGCACTGGAAATTAGCTACCCTAATTTTCCATATTTGTGAGCAAATTCCTTTAATGAAACTATACCAGTTAATGCTTGAGTTCTGTAAAGTGAATCACAGTTCTAATTCTTCAATTCTGTAAAATAACATTTTAAAATTACGGCTCTCTACAGTAAAACAAACCACATAATGTCTGATAAATCTTAATAGCATAAAGGGATAACATAGGATATAACAAGACTCTGAGTACTTCTGGAAAAACGGCTTTGCTATGGCAGTTTTTCATTTCACAACAATCAACTGGTAAGAAAAATGATATATTGATATAAATTGTTACCAGGGACTATAAATGTAGCGCCCTGTACCATTCTCATGATTTTCAAGAGTACATACCAACAGTTTTTTGCCGTACTATACTTCTCGCCTTTTCGGTTCCTGGAGAACCAGTGGTTGTTGCACTCCTCTGTCTCATTGGGGCTTGGCCAGGCTGATCACGACTCCATCCTCTAGAAAATGACTTGTCAACTGAAACTTTCTGAAATTCATGTCCAACTCCTAGAAATGTAGATTTTCAATCTCAATATACTGTTACTTGATCAATAATATCTTCAAGTTATGTGTGCTACCTTGCCTCAGAGTCTTAGGTTTGCTTACATAAATTATAAAGTAGTAAGATAAAACGCTATGTACTGCAAGGCTTTTATGAGCTTCACTTTAGGTATAAATCATATCCCAAACTGATGCAGAATTTTAAAATTACACCATTAGCAATAAGCTATTAGAAATTCTCCGCCACCCACTTGCTTTGGAATAAAAATGAAACATTTAGACAAGAAAAAAAGACAGGAAATGTGCTAAACAAAATCCATCCTGCGGTGATGGTTACTAAATCTCTAATCTGCCAGTAATAGCCACTTGGGAAATACAGTCCAGGAGAAAGTAGTTTAAGCACATAATACCCTGGACAAAAGTATGAAATGTGACTTAGATGTAAACTCTAGCTAACAACTAATATTTAACCATGTAAAATACTGGCTGGGTGTAGTAGCTCACACCTGTAATCCCAGCACTTTGGGAGGTGGAGGTGGGCAAATTGCTTGAGCCCAGGAGTTCGAGACTAGCCTGGATAATATGGTGAAACCAAGTCGCTACAAGAAATACAAACAAAAAAATTTAGCTGAGCACGGTGGCATATGCCTGTAGTCCCAGCTACTTGGGAAGCTGAGGCAGGGGGATCCCTTGAGCCTGGGAGGTCGAGGCTGCAGTATGCCATGATTGTGCTACTATACTCTAGCCTAGGCAACAGAGTGAGGCCCTGTCTTGGGAGGGGGGGGGAAGGGCAAAATCCTAACAAACTGAGTTTTTAAAAAACGTATATTAATGATATTATCATTACACTACTGCCCCACTCCCTTTTAACATTAGACAGACACATATTTCATGTCTAGGGAATGTTTGCTTTTAGTTAAAACTAAGTAAGTGCTTTCAAAAACCATTTTTAAAATAATTATTATGTACATTTTAAATAGAGTAACATGAAACCACCTTCTCAGTTCTAAGAAAAAACTGCTTATGATAAAAAGGAATCGTATTTTATACATTTTCATTTTGTTTAATTCTTAAAAATAAAATATTTAAGATTCTACTTATTTCACCCTCACCCTCTCCCTGGAATGGTTTTCCCTGACTCAATTATTTAAACAAATTTATATAAAGCATCTCTATGAACAATTCTTACCTTTCCCTTTGTGCTTTTTTTGTTTCTGTTCACTCAGCTTATCCAATGGTAAATCACTGAGATCCAAACTATATAAATTCCTAGCTAAAACTTTAGTTAATGTCTCCATAGTCAGTGACCACTCAGTGGCCAACTCTTCCCAATAGGTCAACGATGACAGTACTGACAGTAAGTCATCCCAAAGTTCTCGGGAGATGTACACATTTAGGTTTGCTTTGATCCAGGCAACTATAAGGGTCTACAAAGACAAATATCAGAAATAACAGTAAGATGTGTTCAGTGTGTGACTTCAAAATCAGATACTCAATTCTTTAAAAAATACTTAAAAACAAGCAAAATTTAAAATCTCATGCTTTTTTTAGTAGATAATACTTGTAAAAGCAATTCATGTAATTGTCAGAATCTACTATAAATTTCATTTCAACAACTGCCAACTCCCAACATCCAGCAATCTAAACTAAAAAGGAATCTCCCTAAATCTATAATTGTCTCTTATGCTGCATTACATTAATGTTAAATAAATACTATTTAAAAAATAGTCTCCATACTTTTAAGTGTTGAAAATGTTGAGTTACTGAACTAAAAAACCAAAACTTACATTCCCAAATTAAGGATGGAAATCACTAACCACAACTTGAAAATGTTTTTTAATAATATAAAGAAACAACATAATAGAGATATATTTAACTTAATCAAATGCATTTTTGAAAATGTATATGTAAAGATTGAAATTAAATTTTAAATTAAAAGCATTCTGTAATAAATCTGATCACAGGATAAAAAAATTCATAAAAGGACAGAAACTGATTAGCCAGTACCCCCTGAGATTTTGCGGATTTCTACTAAAGATATGTCCTCTGATGAAAGAAACAAGTCATAAAATAAAGATTCTCAAAAGCTTAATTCTACAACATTTAGAAAGGAATTCACATAAATTCATACCTGAAATGTAAAGAGGAAAATGAACAGAGTTTAAGTACAGACCTGTAGTAACTAGTGACCTCCCAATCTATCTTTAATTTAATGCTCAGACTACAAAAAAAAAAGACTACCAAAAAAAATAAAAGACTACTTTAATACTCAGACTACAAAAAAAAGTTGTTTCACATAGCAAGATAAAATTTTATCTTCCTGTAGCTCCCACCATCAGGTTAGCTCTAACAATGGGTAAACTTGAATGAAAAAACAAAAAATGGTTAATGAAGTTAAGAGGAGTTTAGATGATACATGTAGCTGGTTTTAAAGGACTGTTCAACACCAGCATATAATTTTAGGTAAATGGCTAATATATGAAAAAAGAACTCCAACCAATTTAAATGGCTACACTCATGGCCAAGAATTAGATCTGAGACAGCTTTTACCTTTGACATTAAGAATCATGTATTTGTATTTCATGTATCATCTTAAAAAGCAATATTTTGTTTTCTATTTTTCAAAGAATCCATAATACATTTCAAGTCAACACTCTATCCTCAGATTTAAAAAACAATATAGAATTTCTGTGTAATCAAACTACCACCAATTGAGAAGGGAGGATACTAAAGTCTTATTAAAAGAAAGCATGGTAAGAATCAATCTTAATTATTTATTGTTTTTTCATTATTACAGAATAACACAAAAAGACAGTTTTTCCTAGTAGTCCCAGAGATATGGAAACTCATAAAGCAGTCAGGTCATTATCTCTAAAACACTGCTAGGTTTTTGCAACCACACATTATGTATACCACACAAGAGATAAAATAAATATCATTAGCCTGCTTGTTCACAGATCTGATATTACCTCCACTCATACTAGGTTGTATGTAGGGCAAATAGCTTATTTAGATAAGCAACTTTTAAGTTAGCTCTACAAAAGATCCCTTAATAAATAAGAAATAATCTCTAATTTAAAACATTTTTTTCCTGGTAACAAGTTCAGGGTTCAATGAATCTCAAAAGACACACAAACAACAACAACAACAACAAAACAAAACAAAACAAAAAACCCTATCTATCCAGTTATTCATCTATTTATTTATTTTTATTGCCTGGAAAAGTGGTCCTGCAAGTCGACCTGCCAAGGTCATATTTTTTTTCCCTTGGAACTGTAGAAAAGCTTGTGATGGCATCTTCAGTACAGACTCCGTGACTCTGAGCAACACAAGCAGCATCTGTTCCCTTAAAATAAAGATTGATTAATGTTTCCTTCTTGCATATGTTTGCATTTGGTTAACAGTTAACTTTCAGATATATACTTCTTATAAAAACTCAAATATCAAACATCTTTGAAAGACAATTTCAAATTTTTGGAGTTCCTTAAATATTAAAAATTAAAATTCCATTTTATACATCCACGTCAATCATTTAAAATCATTTATCAGCCACAATATCCTCTCATCAAATAAAAACCTATTCAAAAGCTGAGGAATCGGAAGTGATAATGTGGAGAATGCTCCAGTCTCCCCAACCACAAATCAAGTAGCAATCTTAAGGAGCTATCTGAAGAACACTCATCTACACAATATAGTTCCACCCAGATGGAATCCAATCAAATCCATCTTTATAATATGGAGAATAACTACATATTCAGAATCATACCAATCTCAATTTCAGAAATTAGATGACATCTTAATTAATAGATCACAAAGAAGACTGGGCAACATAGCAAGACCTGTTTCTTAAAAAAAAAACAAAAATTAGCTGGGTGTGGTGGCATATGCCTATAGTCTCAGCTACTCAGGAGGCTGAGGTTGGGGGATCACTTGAGCCTAGGAGTTTGAGTCTGCAGTGAGCTTGATAATTAATCAAGGGCCATTACTCTATTGTTTCTTTCCACTCTTTTCATTATGCCATTTTTTAATCTTTAATTTTTTGTCTGTACTGCAAGTTGAACCAATTCTATTATTATCCTTACCTTGTCTCTTTCTCTTAGATGCTTATTATTAAAACCATAAAATTACCTTATTTACACTGATATTTCAAAACTTGATTCAACCACATATAAAAAAGAGGTTAACAAGGGACTTTCAGTTGGGTATATCAGCCCAATTCTCTATCACAGCCTCCTCCCCTCTGGTTATTTTGCAAGTCCATTCCAGGCATCGTGATACATGGAACAGTTACTGTGAGAAATGTGGAAGGGGTAGCAACAGATCCTAGATCTAGATGTCATGGTTCTTCTGAGAAGTCAGAGTAGAATCAAACAGAAAACTATCACTACGTTAAAAATATCCTGGACATATTAGCAAATAAATGTATGTATTTATTCACAGAATAAAAATCAAAGGTGCCACATTTGTAACCTTATGCTTCCAGCTTAGCTACACGAAATAAAAAGCTATTTGAAATCAACTACAAATGCAATAAAGCATAGATTTTCCAAATAAATCTTATTTGTTTGTTGTCAAACCATAACTCACTCATAAATCATACAATCTTTTCACTTTGTAATATGATAAAAATGATTTTAATTAATAAAGTTTTACAAATTCTGGCCAGGTGTGGTAGCTCACACCTGTAATCCCAGCACTTTAGGACCTCAAGGCAGGTAGATCACTTCAGCTCAGGAGCTCAAGAACAGCCTGGGCAACATAGCGAAACCGTCTCTCTCAATATAAAAATTCAATGTAAAATATATGAAAAACCTCCCAAAATGCTCTTACTTCAAGGGAAGTTAAAAAATTAACAAAAATTCTAAAATTGTTTTCTATATAGCAAGGTAGTCACTATAATCTGGCTCATCAATGATTCAAAGTATACAGAAAGAAAAAAAAGGACTAACAAAAGAATTGTCCAATGTAGTATAGTTACTGGCTAATAATAACTTGGGCTCTGAAGTCAGAAAAACTATAGTTCAAATCTCTGTTCACTGCTCAATAGCTGTGTGAACAAGGACAAGTTACTTAACTTCCCAGTATTATCTGTATCATAGGGTGCTGTAAGAATTAAGTAAGAAAATATGTGTAAAGTGCTTAGAAAGGTACGTGGCACAAATAATTGTCCCAAATGTGTTAACAATAATAACTACTTCTACATGCAATTCTATTAATACTGTTAGTAAAGAATCTTTTCAAAATATAAAGCCATTTTATACATAAATTAGGCATATGCTTTGACTAATCAGTCTTATTTCTTAAAAAAATTAGGAATACTTACTCAAATCATATGCCTAATTTATGTTTTGTCACTGTAGAGGAAAATGAAATATATATAAGAATGTTCATTGTCCTCTCTTTGCCCCAAAACAAAGACAAATAACTACATGCCCATCAGTAGAGGACTGGTTAAGAAAATTATGGCATATATATATGGTATAATACTATATAACTGTGTGTGTGGTTTGATGAGCTAGATATTCACCAAAGCACAAACATCACTAACATCTCTAGAGAGTGAACCTCTGAGCTTTTTTCTTATTTTAAACTTTTCTTTGTTTGAATTTTATGATAAACATTTCATTTTTACAAAAACTGCAGAACTGCATATCCCCAAAAGGTCTATTTTTCCAATCAATTAGAAAAGTATTTATAGAGCACCAATGATATATAATGTACTATACTCAGAAATGTAGGCAATATAAAAATAAGACAACCTGTAAATACCTTCTAGGGGTTCTCGGTTCTATGGTGATAAACAGACATTTACAAAAGTATTTTAGGGATCAAGAAAGTTTTCATAAGAACTATACAGAAGTACAAATATAAAATGGAAACAAGAGAAGAAAAAAATTTAAGTAAGGATATATAGAAACAGGAAGGTGAATCTAAGGGACAGTTATGGTGACAATAGGAAAAATAGCAGAATTAGGCATTCTAAAGGAAAGTTCAGAAGGTGCCCAGGGAAGAGAAACTTCATAAAGCTGGAAAGCAGGATCTTATCCTGAAAGTTGGAGGTTAGACTTCAGACAGGAAAAGTAGGCAGGGCCTGACGGTATACAGCTCTGAATGCCAGATGAAGGATTCAGGCATTCAGTCAATCATCAGCTTATTCATTAACTCATTCACATACAAGTAAACTTCATTTACTCATATACGTTTGTATGCATGTATTCATTCCTTAGGGGTTGAGGAGGATGAGGCCATTATATGCTCACTTCAGGAAGATAGTCCAAGGGGTCTTGTGGAAGTCTGAACAAAGATGTTTCAGATAAGGTGAAAGGAACTATTGTCACTATGATTAATTTTATATTTATTCAATAATAGCAGCCCTTATAATATTCTAAACAAGCTCTCTTCACAGACACTATTTCTCTAAAAATTACTATACCTGTGTACACAATAAAAAACACATAGACACAAAGGATAAAAAATTTTTTTACCAAGTCTTTTTGTCCATTGATACTTGTACAACCATGTACCGATAAATGTTAAGAATGCGTTTACACATATCTGTGTGCTCATCCAGAAGATTTTTAATTTCATTTGCAGGTTCAAGAAGAAATATATTTGATGAGTTTATAATAAACACCTAAGACAAAAGAAATCATTAGCTATTCACAAAGGAATTTCAATGGCAAATTTCTTATTCAAAGAGAAACAGACACTGATCACACCGTGGGTTAATTCTACCACAAGCTTAATAACTGAAACATAAACTCATTAAACCTACCTATTTTTAAGTTTATCTAGACAAATATAAAGTTAACAGTAGGTACCCAAAGAAAATAAACCAGTGCAAACAACAGTATTTTTTTTTTTTTTTTGAGACAGTCTTGTTTAGTCACCCAGGCTGGAATGCAGGGGTATGATTTGGGCTCTCTGTAACCTCTGCCTCCTGGGTTCAACAGATTCTCTTGCCTCAGCCTCCCAAGTAGCTGGGATTACAGGCATGTGTGCCACCACGCCAGGCTAATTTTTGTATTTTTACTACAGGTAGGGTTTTGCTATATTGGCCAGGCTGGTCTCAAACTCATGGCATCAAGTGATCCGCCCACATTGGCTTCCCAAGTTGCTGAGATTACAGGCATGAGCCACTGCACCTGGCCTAAAAAACAGTACTTCTAAACTGAGAAGCTTTAATATAATAGCTCTATTGCTGTAATTAATTGAAAAAAAAAAAAGAATAAATACACATAGTTTAGGATAAAAGATGACATCTAAATCAGGAAGAATCTTCTGAATGAGTTGTTCAAAACACTGTATCTTCTTTTTCTTATTTATTTTTATGTTTGTATATCTGTTTTGGTGATAAAAGATTCCATTAGAAAAATCTATTACTATATCCCAACAAAATGTTAAAATGGAAAAAAGTATGATTATCACTATGTATGCAGAAAAAGCATTCAACACTTATGACTGAAAACAATTTTTAGTAAACTAAGAAAAAAGCAAACATTCATTAACATAAAAAAGAGCATTTATAAAAAAAGTATAAAAAATGTATATACATGGTACCAGAACCTGAGAAATACCACAAAAAGCCAAGAATAAGACAAGGGTGCTCACTCTCATCCCATTGGTCTGAGGGGCCCAGTAAGCATAAAAGGAAGAGTGGGTGGTAGATAATAAATATCAGCAAACTGAAAAGGAAAAGACAAATGGAGCTATGTTCCTGTCTGAGAGAACAGTATTTCGGAAAAAGAGGAAAATCAAGTTCAAAGGACCTGATGTGAGAGCCTGCCTAACATTCTTGAGGAAAAGCAAGGAGTATAGAGTGAAGTAAACCAGAGGAAAAGCAGTGGAAAAGGATGCCGAAAAACAGCCACAGTATGTGGAGCAGAGCTTCTCACACTACCTGTAGCAAAAGAACAGGTCTCCCCCAGCCCCAATCTTTTGCAGATCAAATCCTAACTTAAAATACAATTAAGAATGAACAGAGATTGGGAGAGAGATCATCATGGCTGACGGGAGGCAGAACTAAATTGCAGCTCCGACTTTGACAGACAGAGCAGCATGAGTAGGCTCACATCATGAATTTTACCTCCAGAACAACTTCAAGAACAAATCAGGAATCCCAAAAGGATCCACAGACCCTCTGAAGGAAGCGGACTGCTCCTGCTGGACCCGGGAGACACTCCAAATGCTGTGAGTTCCCAAATTGCAGAAGTGGGAAAGGGAGATCCTCCTCTCCCAAAAACATACACCCACTGGGGAAACTGAAGGTCGAGTTTGTGGGAGAAATTTCTGACCTTATCTGGAGCGGAGTAAATTTAGAGAGCTGAGGGAAATACAGGGGTAGAGAAAGCAGTGGGAAAGGCCCTGGGACCTCGCTGGGTCCCCAGGCAGGCCATTCCTGCCTGGCACCACAGGGATCCTTTGGGATGGCAGCCAGAAGTGCGTGGAAAATGCCACAAGGAGAAGGAAGTCTCCAGCTGAACTCTGTAACAATTTGAACCAGGCAAGAAGCCTCCTGGCCAGAACTCAAAGGAGGGTGTGAATCTGGTGTGCAGACTCCACAGGCAAGGGAAGAACCAAAGCCCTTTTCTTTCACAGCTGGGAGGAGGGTAGCCCA
This sequence comes from Mandrillus leucophaeus, assembly GCF_000951045.1. Lineage (NCBI taxonomy): Eukaryota > Metazoa > Chordata > Mammalia > Primates > Cercopithecidae > Mandrillus > Mandrillus leucophaeus. The sequence continues at coordinate 125,647 of NW_012106330.1, forward strand.
GGGCAAGTTCTCAAGCCCTGCTCGCCCACTGTCTGGAAACAGACTTAGTGTTGTTAAGGCGGATGCATGGTGGGAGAAAGACAGGCCCTTCAGATTGCTTGGGAGCTGGGTAAGGCCTGTGACTGCCGGCTTTCCCTGACTTCTCTGACAACCTGCATAACTCAGCAGAGGCGGCCATAATCCTCGTAGGTACACAACTCCATTGACCTGGGAACTTCACTCCCATCCCTCACAGCAGCTGTAGCAAGACCCACCCAAGGAGAGTCTGAGCTCAGACACACCTAGCCCTGCCCCCACCTGATGGGCCTTCCCTACCCACCCTGGTAAACGAAGACAAAGGGCATATGCTCTTGGAAGATCTAGGGCCCCACCCACCATCAGTTCCTTTCTATACTACTACAGCTCATGCTTTCTGGAATGTGCCACCTCCCAGCAAGAGGCCAACCAGCACAAAAACAGACAATTAAACCACCAAAGCTAAGAACTCTCACAGAGTCCATTTCACCTGCTGCCACCTCCACTAGAACAGCTGCTGGTATCCACAGCTGAGAGAACTACAGACAGTTCACATCACACGACTCTGCGCAGACAAACTCTGGAGCTGGGTAGACTTGCTGGGTGGCTAGACACAGAAGAGAGACAATAACCACTGCGGTTCAGCTCACAAGCCACATCCATAGGAAAAGGGGGAGAGTACTACATCAAAAGAACACCCTATGGGACAAAAGAATCTGAACAACAGCCTTCAGCCTTAGACCTTCCCTCTGACAGAGCCTACCCAAATGAGAAGGAACCACAAAACTAACTTTGGTAATATGACAAAACAAGGCTCTTTAACACCACCAAAAAATTACACTAGTTCCTCAGCAATGGATCCAAACCAATAAATCCCTGATTTACCTGAAAAAGAATTCAGGAGGTTAGTTATTAAGCTAATCAGGGACGCACCAGAGAAAGGCAAAGCCCAATGCAAGGAAATCCAAAAAACGATACAAGAAGTGAAGGGAGAAATATTCAAGGAAATAAATAACTTAAAGAAAAAGCAATAACAAATTCAGGAAACACTGGATACACTTATAGAAATGCAAAATGCTCTGGAAAGTCTCAGCAATAAAACTGAACAAGTAGAAAAAAGAAATTCAGAGCTTGAAGACAAGGTCTTCAAATTAACCCAACACAACAAAGACAAAGAAAAAAGATAAGAAAATATGAACAAAGCCTCCAAGAAGTCTAGGATTATGTTAAACAACCAAATCTAAGAATAATTGGTGTTCCTGAGGAAGAAGAGAAATCTAAAAGTTTGGAAAACATATTGGGGGGAATAATCAAGGAAAGCTTCCCTGGCCTTGCTAGAGACCCACACATCCAAATACAAGAAGTACAAAGAACACCTGGGAAATTTATTGCAAAAAGATCATCGCCTAGGCACACTGTCATCACATTATCTAAAGTTAAGATGAAGGAAGGAATCTTAAGAGCTCTGAGACAAAAGTATCAGGTAACCTACAAAGGAAAACCTGTCAGATTAACAGAGATCGAATCAGCAGAAACCTTACAGGGTAGAAGGGATTGGAGCCTTATCTTCAGCCTCCTCAAACAAAACAATTATCAGCCAAGAATTTTGTATCCAGCAAAACTAAGCATCATATATGAAGGAAAGATACAGTCTTTTTCAGATAAACAAATGCTGAGAGAATTTGCCAATACCAAGCCACCACTAAAATAATGGCTAAAAGGTGCTTTAAATCTTGAAACAATCCTAGAAACATATCAAAACAGAACATTTTTAAAGCATAAATCACACAGGACCTATAAAACAAAAATACAATTTAAAAAGCAAAGCAAAAACCAAAAAAACCAAAGTACACAGGCAACAAATAGTACAATGAATGGCATGGTACCTCACATCTCGATACTAACATTGAATGTAAATGGTCTAAATGCTCCACTTAAAAGATAGAGAACTGTGGTATGGATAAGAACTCACCAACCAACTATCTGCTGCTTTCAGGAGACTCACCAAACACAGAAGGACTGACATAAGTAAAGAGGTGGAAAAACGCATTTCACGCAAAGGAACTCCAAAAGCAAGCAGGGGTAGCTATTCTTATACCAGACAAAACAAACTTCAAAGCAACAGCAGTTAAAAGAGACAAAGACGGACATTATATAATGGTAAAAGGCCTTGTCCAACAGGAAAATATCACAATCCCAAACATATATGCACCTAACACTGGAGCTCCCAAATTTATAAAACAACTATTAATAGACCTAAGAAATGAGATAGACAGCATCACAATAATAGCGGGGGACTTCAATACTCCACTGACAACACTAGACAGGTCATCAAGACAGAAAGACAACAAAGAAATAATAGATTTAAACCATACCTTGGAACAAATGGACTTAACAGATATATACAGAACATTTCATCCAACAACCACAGAATACACATTCTATTCAACAGTGCATGGAACTTCCTGCAATATAGGCCATATGATAAATCACAAAATGAGCCTCAATAAATTTTAAAAATTTAAAATTCTATCAAAGCCCTCTCTCAGACCACAATGGAATAAAACGAAATCAACTCCAAAAGGAACCTTCAAAACCATGCAAATATATGGAAATTAAATAACCTGCTCCTGAATGAGCAGTGTGTCAAAAACAAAATCAAGATGGAAATTTAAAAGTTCTCCTGGCTGGGTGCAGTGGCTCATGCCTGTAATCCCAGCACTCTGGTAGGCCGAGGCGGGTGGATCACCTGAGGGTGGGAGTTCAAGACCAGCTTGACCAACATGGAGAAACCCCATCTCTACTAAAAATACAAAATTAGCCAGGCATGGTGGTGCACGCCTGTAATCCCAGCTACCCAGGAGGCTGAGGCAGGAGAATTGCTTGAACCCGGAAGGTGGAGGTTGCGGTGAGCTGAGATTGTACCATTGCTCTCCAGCCTGGACAACAAGAGTGAAACTCTGTCTCAAAAACAAACAAGCAATCAAACAGAAAAATTATCTGACCTGAATGACAATAATGACACAATCTATCAAAACCTCTGTGATACAGCAAAGGTGGTGCTAAGAGGAAAGTTCATAGCCCTAAAAACCTACATCAAAAAAGACTGAAAGAGCACAAACTGACAGTCTAAGGTCACACCTCAAGGAACTAGAGAAACAAGAACAAACCAAACCCAAACCCAGCAGAAGAAAGGAAATAACCAAGATCAGAGCAGTACTAAATGAAAACAAACGAAATACAAAAAGATAAATGAGACAAAAAACTGGTTCTTTGAAAAGATAAATAAAATTGATAGACCATTAGAAAGAGTAATCAAGAAAAGAAGAGAAAATCCAAATAAGCTCATTAAGAAACAAAACAGGAGATACACCAACAGCAACCAAGCAGAAAATCAAATCAAGAACTTAACCCCTTTTATTATAGCTGCAAAATAATAATAATAATAATAATAATAATAATACTTAGGAATATATCTAACCAAGGAAGCAAAAGTCCTCTACAAGGAAAACTACAAACACCACTGAAAGAAATCACAAATAACACAAACAAATGGAAACACATCCTATGCTCATGGATGGGTAAAATCAGTATTGTGAAAATGACCATACTGCCAAAAGTGATCTACAAATTCAACGCAATCTCTACCAAAATGCCACCGTAATTCTTCACAGAATTAGAAAAAAACAATTCTAAAATTCATATGGAACCAAAAAAGGGCCCACATAGCCAAAGCAAGACTAAGCAAAAAGAACAAATCTGGAGGTATCACACTACCTGATTTCAAACTATACTGTTAAGGCCATGGTCACCAAAACAGTGTGGTACTGGTATAAAAATAGGCACAGAGACCAGTGGAACAGAATAGAGAACCCAGAAATAAACCCAAATACTTACAGCCAACTGATCTTTGACAAAGCAAACCAAAACATAACGTGGGGAAAGGACACCCTTTTCAATAAATGGTGCTGGAATAATAGGTTAGCCACGTGTAGCAGAACGAAACTGGATCCTCATCTCTCATCTTACACAAAAATCAACTCAAGATGGATTAAGGACTTAAATCTAAGACCTGAAACTATAAAAATTCTAGAAGATAACATTGGAAAAACCCTTCTAGACATTGGCTTAGGCAAGGATTTCATGGCCAAGAACCCCAAAGCAGTATAAAAACAAAGATAAACAGCTGGGACTTAATTAAACTAAAGAGCTTTTATACAGCAAAAGGAACAGTCAGCAGAGTAAAGAGAAAACCCACAGAGTAGGGGAAAATCTTCACAATCTAGACATCTGACAAAGGACTAATATCCAAAATCTACAATGAATTCAAACAAATCAGTAAGGAAAAAAAAAAAGATCCCATCAAAAAGTGGGCTAAGGACATGAATAGACAATTCTCAAAAGAAGATAGACAAATGGCCAACAAACATATGAAAAAATGCTCAAAATCAAAACCACAATGCAATACCACCTTACTCCTGCAAGAATGGCCATAATAAAAAAAAAAAAAATCAAAAAGCAGTAGATGTTGGCATGGATGTGGTGATCAGGGAACACTTTTACATTGTTGGTGGGAATGTAAACTAGTACACCCACTATGGAAAACAGTGTGGAGATTCCTTAAAGAACTAAAAGTAGAACTACCATTTTGATCCAGCAATCCCACTACTGGGTATCTACCCAGAGGAAAACAAGTCATTATATGAAAACAAGTTTATAGCAGCACACAAGTTTATAGCACACAAACTTAAACTTGTGATGCACACAACAAGTTTATAGCACGCAAGTTTATAGCAGCACAACTCACAATTCCAATTGTGGAACCAACCCAAATGCCCATCAATCAATGAGTGGATAAAGAAACTGTGGTACATATAGACAATGGAATACTGCCTCAGCCATGAAAAGGAATGAATTAATGGCATTTGCAGCAACCTGGATGAGATTAGAGACTATTATTCTAAGTGAAGCAACTCAGGAATAGAAAACCAAACATCGTATGTTCTCACTGATATGTGGGAACTAAGCTATGAGGACACAAAGGCATAAGAATGATACAATGGACTTTGGGGACTTGTAGGAAGGGTGGGAGGGGATAAGGGATAAAAGACTGCAAATAGGGTGCACTGTATACTGCTCGGGTGATAGGTGCACCAAAATCTCATATCACCACTAAAGAACTTTCTCATGTAACCAAATACCACTGGTACCCCAATAACCTATGGAAGAATAAAAAATAAAAATAAAGATTATCAACTGGGGGAAAAATGAATAGACAAAAGGAAATGAAAAAAGAGTAAGACAAAATTCAAATGCAAACTTTTTAACAGAATCAAGAGATAATAAATTATTTCATTTCTAAACTTTTACTCTCAGTTTTGCAGTTATGCTGTGGGCCAGCCCTTGTCTATGGACCACACTCTAAGGAGCAATGATATAAAGCCTTATAGACCATTATAAAGACTTTTGCATTGCTGCCTAGCGATAATGGAAAGCCACTAGAGGGTTCTGAGCAGAAAAATGACATAATTTGACTTACATTTTACAGGATCCCTCTGGTCAGACCAGAGTGACAGGTGCGCAGGGCAGAAGCAGGGAGACTAATTAGAAACTTACCACAATATTACAGATGAAAGATTGTAGAGACTTAGACAAAAGACGTAGTGTGTGTGCTGAGCAGTAGTCAGATTCCATACACATTATGAAGGGAGAGCAGACAGGATTTGTCGTTAAATTAGACAAACATTAAGGTAAATGGAAAACAGAGTTGCCAATAAATGAAACAAGGAAGACTGCAGGAAAAGCACTGAAATTTGAGATACTTATTAGATAGTCAAGTGAAAATGACAACTTGATATCTGAATATTTTAGTTACGGATTCACAGAGTTCAGATGAGAGATCCTAGACTACTTATAAAAATCTGAAGCTGTAGCATATAGATGATATTTAAAGCCATCTATATGGATGAGACAAGAGAATAAGAGATCCAAGAACTGATTCCTGGGCACTTCAACATGAAAAGGTCAGGGCTTTACAGAAAAATCAGTGAAAGAATCTGCTTTAAGAAGTGGAAAATGAAGTGAGAAGAAACAGGAAGATATGCTATTCTGGAGGCCAGGCAAAGAAGCATTTCAATGGGGAGGGAATGATCTACCCTGTAAATGCTTCTAATCAAGCAGGATTAGGACTGAAAAAATGTACATCTGATTTAACAATGTAGAGGTCACATGTGGCCTTGACAAGGACAGTTTGATTTAAAAAGTGAATGACTGGCCAGGCACAGTGGCTCACGCCTGTAATCCCAACACTTTGGGAGGCTGAGGCAGGCAGATCACTTGAGGTCAGGAGTTTAAGACCAGCCTGGCCAACACGGCAAAAACCCATCTCTACTAAAAATACAAAAATTAGCCAGGCATTGTGGCGCATGCCTGTAATCCTAGCTACTCAAGAGGTTGAGGCAGGAGATTTGCTTGAACCTGGGAGGCAGAGGTTGCAGTGAGCCGAGATTGCGCCACTGCACTCTAGCCTGGGTGACAAGAGTGAGGCTCCATCTCAAAAAAAAAAGTGAATGAATATAATGAACTCCTACAAACCATTAAGACCAACACCCAAAATAATGGAAAAGCATATGAATTCATAGATAAGAAGAGATGCTCAAATTCAGTACTGATGAAGGAAAAGCAAATTAAAATGGAAAAACACAAACCTTTTTTTAAAATGAGTCAATATTTCACATGTAAAGGACTAGCAAAAAATTAAAATCTGACAGTGCAATAGGGAGAACATAAGGAAATGACAACTCCCAAACACTACTAGAGGGAATGTAAATTATTCTGACAAAGTGGAGAACAATTGGCCGATAATATTAAAGTTATTAATGTACACATCCTACAACTCGGTAATTCCACTTTTGGTATATACCCTAGGGAAATTTTCCCAGAGGCATATAAAAATACATGTATAAGAATGTTCACAGCGGAGCGCGGTGGCTCACGCCTATAATCGCAGCACTTTGGGAGGCCAAGGTGGGTGGATTACCTGAGGTCAGGAGTTTGAGACCAGACTGGCCAATATGATGAAACCCCATCTCTACCGAAAATATAAAAAAATTAGCCGGGCATGGTGGTGGGCACCTGCAATCCCAGCTTCTTGGGAGGCTGAGGCAGGAGAATCGCTTGAACCCAGGAGGCAGAGGTTGCAGTGAGCCGAGATCGTGCCACTGCACTCCAATCTGGACAACAACAGTGAAACTCCATCTCAAAAAAAAAGAATATTCACAGTCAGGTGCAGTGGCTCACACCTATAATCCCAGCACTTTGAGAGGCTGAGGTGGGTGGATCACCTGAGGTCAGGAGGTTCAACACCAGGCTGGCCAACATGGTAAAACCTCATCTCTACTAAAAATACAAAAATTAGCCAAGCACAGTGGCACGCGCCTTTAATCCCAGCTGCTTGGGAGGCTGAGGCAGGAGAATCATTTGAGCCCAGGAGGCAGAGGTTGCAGTGGGCCGAGATCACATCATTGCACTCTAGCCTGGGCAACAAGCGTGAAAACAACATCTCAAAAAAAAAAAAAAAAAAAAAAAAAGTTCACTGTAGTACTATGTGGAATAGTGAAAAACTGGAAACAAAAGACCATTAACAGAAAAATGAATAAGTAAAATGTGAAATAAACTACAATATCACAAAATAGTTAAAATGAATTACGGCTGCATAGTAACAACAAATCTCATAAACAGAATGGCTAATAAAAAAATCAGTTGCAGATGACAGTATGTCATGACATAATTTATATAACATTTAAAATTCTCTAGAATAATATGTAATGTTTATTAATACATATATATTAAGTGATGAAAGGAAAAAATAAAAATAATATGGCATAATGATAAATGTAGGTGGTGAATTTATTATATTGTGAAAAGTATACTGTATACTGAAATACTGAACTGAAATATTTAATGATTATTTTATTTTTAAAAATAGCCATAAAGTGATCCACCTGCAAAACTGCCTGGGTACCAGCTCGTATGTTTTGTTCTGTGGCTTCTTCAGAGGCGTTATGAAGAGCACCTTGGTAGGAGCCATTTTTTGCCCAACTGGAATTTCGAACAAGATCAGCAGTATTGGTCCCATTTTCCTGAATCAAAATAACAAGTTTTTAATATTTCATTAATAAGAATGCTGTAACTAGTCAGTTAAGTTGAAAAGGTAAATGAAATTATTAGGTCCCACTGCTAAACAGGTTTCTTTCTCTCAAAATAGATGATGTCTTATCCAATTCCAAAAACAATGTATATTCACTGTAAAAAAGGATTCTCAATGACAAAAATATAAAGTAAAACAACAACAACAACAAAACCATAATGAGCAGTCAGAGATTATATCATTCCAGAGAGTATTCTCCTATAGGTCTAATGTATAAACCTCCCTTTCATACTCTCACACATTCAAGAATGGGATTATACTACCTACAGCTTTGTAAAAAGATGAATTCTGTTCTAAATTAAATGTCAGAATCCAAATAAATGACAAAGAAAATGACTTACGTTTATCCTACTTAGGAGTACTAAAATTCTTATTATTCAAAGAATACTGAAACTTCAAATCACTGAGACGACAGCTTTCTGCTTGCATTTTAGCTGTAACAAGTCTTAGAGACAAGGCAGTTCCCTCAGTTAAAAAGCACAAACAGAAATGCTACTCTGTAGTTCTCTTTTTAAAGTGTCCCTCCAGTTTTTCCCTTCTTGTCACTTACCAGTATCTTTAACTAGTTAAGGTTTACAAAAATATTTTATATAGGGTTTGTAATATGCAAGAGGTTTAGTCCAATACAAACAGCTCTGCCATTACCAGAAACAGTACTGGAACCCTGCCCTGAGTAGCCAATACAACATGCCATGGTCTAGTCTAGCCTTTCTCTTAAGCTCCATGTCCCTGTAATCAAATGTCTTCTGAAGAGCTCTTCCTGAATGACCCACAAGCATCTCAAACTTAAGATATTTAAAAATAAGTTTATTAATCAGATTCTCCCCATTCCTGCCAACCCAATCCCTCTAGCTGCCTTAGCCATCACCAAACTTGAGCTGTTTAAAATTCCCATCCATGTGTGAATAGCAACAATTCCGGTTGCAAAAGAAAGAAACTTGCGACACCTCCCCATTCCTCAAAGACACTAATGTATCTGTCCTCTCCCTTATATTTCCACTGCAACTACTACTGTCCTAGGTACTTATCATCTCACTTTCGAACTTTGCTAATCCTTCCTAACTGGTCTCCTGGCCTACAGACTGACCTATAATCTATCCTCCATTCTGGGCCTGGTATGACCTTCTGAAGTATGTAACTATTCATGCTACTCTTTTACTCAAAAGCCTTCAAAGGCTTTCCAGTTTCTAGAATGTAATTAAAATCTACTAACATGGCATACAAGTTACTGAACAGAATCTAATCCTGTCTATCTCATATTTCCTGCTGTTCTGTCTCATCTACTCTACGCTGCAGCCAAATAGAAATATTTTCAAGGTTTTTAATACATTTTGTAGATGCCATTCACACTGTGTGTCACCTTTCCTATTTGCCTACCTGCTCTTTTATCTTATACTACCTCTTCCATAAAGCATTCCCTGATTTCCCCAAGCAGAGTTAGGTATTCTCTTTTTCATGCTCTAGGATCATAGCAGTAACACTGTCTTATAATACTTACTTTGTATGTTTGTCTTCCGGCTAAACCAGAAGTTATGTGAAGGTAGAAATAATGTCTGCTCATGTTTCTACCTCCAACACTTGTTCTCAATATGGGCAACCAAAAGCTTTGTATGGTAGTTTGAAATTTGTGAGTGTTTTCTTGTCACAAGAATTAAAAGATACCACTGGAATTTAACAAAATAGGACAGAGAATGCAAAGCATCCTACACAGCACATGACAGTCCTACACACACACAAAAAGAAACTGTCTTATATTCTGTATGCCTTTCAAATGTCTCACAGGTACTATGAGAATTTTAAAAGTCTATTTAGGTCAGTGCTGTGGCTCCCACCTGTCATCCCCAGCACTTTGGGAGGCTGAGGTGGGCAGGTCACTTAAGCTCAGGAGTTCAAGCCCAGCTCAGAAACATGGTGAAACCCTGTCTCTACTAAAAATACAAAAAAATTAGCCAGGCGTGGTGGCGAATGCCGGTAGTCCCAGCTACTCGGGTGGCTGAGGTTGATGATGGCTGAAGCCCGGAAGGTGGACGTTACAGTGAGCTGAGATCACACCACTGCATTCCAGCCAGGGTGACAGAGGAAAACCTTGTTTCAAAATAATAACAACAATAAAAAATAAAATTAAAAATTCATTTACAATTATCTGAATTTATAACATAATTCCACTTTATAACTGTAACACCAAAAATTTAAATGACTCCCTTATATATTCAGTGTATCAGAAATGTAAACCAATACATTATACCTTTTGGGTTTGGTCCACGTCATTTGCAAGAGTTGCTGTCACTTTGAAAAACTACATCTCTAATGGCAGTCAGTGCTGGTCACAGTACTTGAGTAACAAATAGAACAAACCTACACAGCACACCTAACACCACCAATCTACCCTTTCCCCTCTTTCATTCCTTCCATTGTTTGTTTTTCAATTATACATGTAGATAGCTTATATTATCCATCATTCTTATTTAAGAATAGTAAATGATGTGGGGTAGGCTCATTATATATGGCACATCATGACTAAAAAGGTCAGGGAAGGCAAATTATTTTTAAACTCATAGGTTTATTTTCCAGCATAAAAATATCAATAAATTTGATATTTTTCATTGCTGTGTAAGAATTAGGACTGTAGATATTATTTCATAATTTATATGGTTAATTTTATTTACTTCAATTATATTTCTCAGTTACATTTTTCCCTTTCTTAGAAGGGGGGAGGGTGCTCTACGTATGTGTGTATACATACATATACACATATATACATACACAAATGCTCAGGCTCATCAAATCCCTACAGAATTGGCCTATTCATTCATACATTAGTATCCTGACTAAATTCCACTGATGAGGTTAGATTAACCACTAAAGTGAATAAACATTACTCAATCGTTCCTATCTAGATTTAGCAAGATAGGTATCAATTGCAGACAACTTTATGGTGAAAGGCAAATCAGGCAAAACAGATAAATCACTTTCAATAAACTTTCTGCACTCCTAACTCCATCTTAGCATCTGCTGTTGGAGAGCCTGACCTGTGACAAAGGTTGAACAACCAAAGGAAAAAATGGAACCAGGGACCCAAATGCCACCTCTACTACTCTCTCTTTCCTCACCGTTTCCCCGCTGTGAGTAAACTCTAGTCTTTCTTATCACAAAAGAACTTATTTTACCAAGTCAAGAAGTTTCACATTCTGAAATCAGCTCTAGTGCAAAAGATTCCAAGGAGGGAGCACAAACATTATGGCTTGTGCTGGGTAGCCACTCCTAAACAGTTACTCCTTCCAGGGAAGGAGGAATTGTGGTTTGGTAATAACCCCCCCAAAAGTATGTATTTTAAAATCCATTTTGATGTAGTATCACAGTTTGAAATATTATACCTTTATAATAGTATATAATTTTTATCTAGACAATGGCTTAAAGAATCAGTATACAACCTCAGTATTAATTTTTAAAAGTTGTGGTATCACAGGGCTTTCCTCCACAGTATTGAGATGACTACTGTTATATTACCTAAATTGTTACAAAATACACGGAAAGATATATTTATCTTCCCATTTAATAAGTATATTTGTGTTAACCCATTATGTTTCTGCAAAAGTCTTAATCTATTAGACTAACACTAAAATATATAAATCTTATAACTTTACCTCTTCTCTTTTTTCTCCTTCCTCCATTGAAGTATCATGGTCTGTGACATTTTCAATGCAAGGGAGGTCTGAAGAAGTGATCCCAATTTCTTCAGGCTCTTGCATGAACAAGGGTTTTTCCTCTTGTTGGATCCATTCTTGATACACTTTTACCACTTTTCTCATAGCTGCTGCTTCACAAATTGGTAATAAAAATGCCTAGGGAAAAAAAGGAGAATCAAGATAATGATACTTTTTCCTTTGCCACAAACCACTAAAGGAGCAATGTTTTTGACATCACATCACGGATTCTTGGAAACTGCAACTTTAAGCAAAACGATGACATAGAACAAAACTCATTTTGCCATTAAGAGTTAAGTTCCTATGGGATATTTCTAGTAAAAAAAAAAAAAATCACCAAACTTCTAAATAGAGACCAAAACACTTACAATATTAAACACTGAAATAAATGTGAGCTATATGTACATTTAAGAAAGATTAATAAAAGTAAGACAATTAATTACCCAAATATTCTAATTCGGGGTCACTGGTGGCCAGTGTATCCCAGCAGCTCAGGGACAAGACAGGAACCCAGCCCTGGACAGGATGCCATTCCATTGTGAGGTGCAATCACATACACCCCAACACTCACCCAGACTGAGACCATTTAGACACACCAATTCACCTAATGCGCACAGCTTTGGGATATGGGAGGAAACTGTAGTACCTAGAGAAAACCCACACAGACATGGAGAGAACATGCAAACTCCACACAGACAGTGGCCCCTGGTGGGAATCTTTTTTTTTTGCCATCAACATTATAGTTAAACAATTTTTTTGTTTTTTTTTTAATTATTATTATACTTTAAGTTCTAGGGTACATGTGCATAACGTGCAGGTTTGTTACATATGTATACTTGTGTCATGTTGCTGTGCTGCACCCATCAACTCGTCAGCACCCATCAACTCGTCATTTACATCAGGTATAACTCCCAATGCA
>NW_012106330.1:140733-144723 GCF_000951045.1 Mandrillus leucophaeus
GGTTCTTGTCTTTGGTTCTGCGTATATGCTGGATTATGTTTATTGATTTGCGAATGTTGAACCAGCCTTGCATCCCAGGGATGAAGCCCACTTGATCATAGTGGATAAGCTTTTTGATGTGTTGCTGAATCCGGTTTGCCAGTATTTTATTGAGGATTTTTGCATCGATGTTCATCAGGGATATTAAGACCTGCTGTACATGTATTTCTATCTTATTATAAAATGTGAGATAAAAAACAACTTTTAAAAGTTAACCAATTCATTGTCATAAAAAGCCTGTTGTCTCCAAATTATTTGCACACTGATACAGGAATGCTTGTGGTAGACAGGAACTGACTTCAAGTAGAAGAAGTAAAGATTAGTTGAAATTGTATTACTCAGAATGGTGATATTCCTTGCTTCCTGAAATAACTGAGCTCTTACAAAGGTCAATGTAAATACAACTTTTCGTAAGTTGCACTTTTTTGCAACTTACATTATTGTGGTTTTTAAATTTTTTATTATTTAGGGACAGGATCTCGCTACATTGCCCGGGCTAGACTGAACTCCTGGCCTCAAGCGATTCTCCTGTCTCTGTCTCCTGAGTAGCTTGAACTATAGGCACACACCACCACACCCAGTCATCATTGTCTTTTTGAGAACTATTACTTTTAAAATAGATTTTGATTTTAAAATAAAAATTAAATTTGCCTCCAAAATCTAATAAAAAATCATATGTAATAAGGTACCTCACCTTTTCCAAGCATACAAAGAAAAAAGTTAAGGCTTGTATATTTCATTTTACATATAATCAAGTTCTATAGTCTAACAATAAGGCAAAATTTAAAAGAAAAATCTCATAGTTATTCTTTTCTTCTGGTATTTTCTGGGATCTTAAAAAAATATAAATATTTTCCTCATCACAAATACACATTTTCATAGAAAAAGATTTACACAATCCAGACATGGAAAAGTAAAACAGCAAAAATACTCTTAATCTCATCACTCAAAGTCTTTTCCTTTTGTGTGTGTGTGTTTATGGGTTAATATTTTTACTTTACTTTTTAGGTGGAAATAGAATTAAATTGCTGCTGGGTGCGGTGGCTCACGCCTGTAATCCCAGCACTTTGGGAGGCCAAGGCAGGCGGATCACCTGAGGGCGGAAGTTCAAGACCAGCCTGACCAACATGGAGAAACCCTGTCCCTACTAAAAATACAAAATTAGCCAGGCACGGTGGCACATGCCTGTAATACCAAATACTCGGGAGGCTGAGGCAGGAGAATCGCTTGAACCTGAGAGGCAGAGGTTGCAGTGAACTGAGGTCACACCACTGCACTCCAGCCTGGGCAACAAGAGTGAGACTCCATCTCAAAAAAAAAAAAAAAAAAAGAATTAAAAATTGCTTTTACTTTTTATTATTTTTTTTATGACACTACCTGCTAATATCAATCTTAAAAATCACAAAACCCTTACCTAAAACCTGCCACTTTCTATTCTAGAGATATCAGTAGGTATATTAAATAATAACCATGTGGTCAAATGAACTTATTTTATCTGAATGAAACCAGCAAAAAAGCTCCCAAGATGATGAAAAGTTAACGTGCAATATCAACAGAATATTTATTGTTATTTGTTAATCCTTTTGTTTATTTGCTATTATTAATTCCTTAGTAAACTACTTTATTTGTTACTTTCTTTAATCAACTCATTCCTAAATTATCACTCTCATATTCTAGCAGCTTAATGGTCAAATGGTAAGATTTTGATCATCACTGCCTGCTTTAAGAATATTTATTTTACAGTTGTAGCAACAGCTCAGCCTTCCTTAAAAACATTCAAAATAAAATTTAAAACGTTAAAATGATCCCAAAGAAATTCTAAGATACAGAAAAATTAACCTGTTTTAAAAAATTAGTATGTACTTTCCACTCAATTTTGCTGTCAATCTAAAACACTGAAAAACAAAATTTAATAATCTTAAAAAGTTAATATCCTCCAGAGCTAAAATATTACACAAATTGTCAGACTACATCCTAGTGGCTTGAATTTACTACACACCAGAGAACTACGTCCTGGCAGATTTCAAAATATTATTTTGCCAACATGCTAAATATGAATTGTGAGGAAAAACTGATATTAGCCATAGCTAAAAACTGATGTATAAAATCAGAGTGATAATTTATAAATTTATAATGAGAAATAACTGTCAAAGAAACCAGAATATTCAAGTTCATAAATCAGCAGTTAATTCCTCTATGAAGAAGCAACAAAAGACCTGGAATAATCTTGAGCAAGGAGAACAAAGCAGGAGGTACCCACATGTCTTGATTTCAAAATACATTACAAAACAGTAATCAAAACACTATGGTACCAGCATTAAAAACAGATATATAGAGCAATGGAACAGAGCAGAGAGCCAGAAATATACACACACACACACACACACACACACACACACACAGACACAGAGTATTATCCAGCCTTCAAAAAGCAGAAAATCTGGCCGGGCACAGTGGCTCACAGCTGTAATCCCAGCACTTTGGGAGGCCAAGGTGGGCAGATCACGAGGTGAGGAGTTCGAGACCAGCCTGACCAACGTGGTGAAACCCCGTCTCTACTAAAAATACAAAAATTAGCCGGACGTGGTGGCGCATGCCCGTAATCCCAGCTACCCAGGAGGCTGAGGCATGAGAACTACTTGAACCCGGGAGGTGGAGCTTGCAGTAAGCCAAGATAGTGCCACCATATCCAGCCTGGGAAACAGCACGAGATTTCATCTCAAAAAAAAAAAAAAAAAAAAAAAGCAGAAAAAGTGGCTCACGCCTTCAATCCCAGCACATTGGGAGGCCGATGTGAGAGGACCACTTGAGGCAGGGACTTAGAGATCAGCCTGGGCGATACAGTGAGAACCCCTCTCTATAAAATAATTTTTTAAAATTAGGTAGGGATTGTGGTGTGCACCTGTAGTCCCAGCTACTCAGGAGGCTGAGGCATAAGTATCACTTGAGCAGTGAGCTGTGATCACAACACTGTACTACAGTCTGGGAAATGGAGTAAGGCCCTGTTTCAAAAAAAACAAAAAGAGGGAAATTCCACCATTTGCAACAACATGGACTAACCCAGCAGACATTATGCTAAGTGAAATAAATAAGCTAGATACAGAAAGACAATTTATTGTATAATCTCACTTAAATGTGCAATCTAAAAAATCAAACTTATAAAAACAGAGTAGAAAGGTAGTGACTAAGGGCTGAGCAGTAGGCAAAATGGGAGATGCTGATCAAAATGTACAACGGTTCAGTTATGTGGGATGAACAGGTTCTGGATATCTAGCATGGTGACTATAGTTAATAATCCTGTATTTTACACTTGAAATTTGCTAGAAGATTTTATCCTAAGTGTTCTTACCATATATAAGCAAATGAAATTTTATCTACGTAAGGCCATGATTATGTTAACCAGATTGATTGTAGTAATCATCCGCAATGTATAGGTGTATCAAAACATCACAATGTATACCTTAAATATATGCAATTTTTATTTGTTGGGTATACCTCAATAAAGTTGGGAAAATCATAAAATTAAAAGTGTTTGATACCAACATACATCCACTAAAGTAATTTCTAAATGATGAACTTCAAGCAGAGGAAAGTGATTCTAAATAGAAGATCTGAAAGGGAAGAAATCATGATAAAATAAAGTGGCAAATATGTAACAAATATACACCAACACAAAAAACAGAACAAAATTACTTAATATATATGTTGGGGGGAAAAATCAGACTAGTAGGGTTCTAAGGTCCTTGTATTGATTAGGAAGAGGGTAAAAAAATAACTTTAGAACTTGAAAAGTGAATTATACATGTTAAAACTTATATGACAACCACTAAAGGAAAAGGAATGGGGTCTCGGGGGAAAAGATAGAAAAAGACAGAAAGAAAATAATAAAACTGACAAATCTCTGGCAAGAATCACCATCAAAAAAAAAAAAAAAAAAAGAATTAAAAATTG
>NW_012106330.1:144773-154961 GCF_000951045.1 Mandrillus leucophaeus
AAAAAAAAAGAGAGAGAGAAACAAACAAGGGATAGGGCCAGGCACAGTGGCTCATGTCTATAATCCCAGTGCTTTGGGAGGCCAAGGCAGGAGGATAGCTTGAGGCCAGGAGTTCAAGACCAGCCTGGACAACATAGCCAGACCCCACTCTGCAAAAAAATTAAAAAATTACCAGGCAATTAAATACTGCACTGATGGGAATGAAAAGGAGGAATATGAATATAAATGCTTTAGAGGTTAAAAGGATAAGAGGATGTGATGAGCTTTGTCAACAAATTTGAAAACAAACACAATAAGTAAATGCCTAGAAAAATAAACTTATTTAAACTGACTCAACAACTGGAAAGGCTGAATAGTTCTATAAGCTTTAAAATTCCCCACAAGTATTCCAACATAATTTGTCAAATATCTTTCCTTTCCCAATTGTTATATATTCTGTTAACACAAACCTTAAATCTGGCTAGAACCACTGCTAATGCTGGACAAAAAATGAAAACAAGTTTGTTTCTTTAATTTAGGCTGACAAGACTAATGCTCTCTCATGCTTTGTTTTACACATCAATAAATATGTGTGGGAGATCAAGAGTATTTGCTTTGCCTAGAGAGCTCCCTGGCATGTGAACGCAGTGTGGCACTCAATAAAGAGCACTGACATGGGAACCAGGATGTGGGCATTTCATAGTCAAAGATCTACCACTTACTTGCTGAGACACCTGAATGATCCCCCTCAGCTGCAAAACTCAATGTTGTTTACCTGTAAAAGTTAAGTGCCTTTGCCATCAAGAGCAAATGGTAGTTTTCATAAGGTTTCTTTTCCACAAAATTTCTACATATTTGAGAACATGCACTTAGGGATTTCTAGCTATCTTCATGTGAAATAGCTTTTTGTTCTTTTATTTTCCCTTTCTTTCTATATTTTCCCTAAGAAATATCTGTCTTAATCAACTTTGACTTCAGAATGCCTTAGAGGACAAAACTAAGCCTTGAGGGTAAAAGCAATAAAAACCTCCCTTCCTATAATCATAAACCATTTACTGATGAGAGAGTGGAAGATAAAATAATTTTACTATAGTTTATTAATCAAATGATAGAAGAGTTTCAATCTATAATGAGTAATTTTAAAAATTATTCTGGTAACAGGAGGAGTATAAGGGGAAAAGTAATTATTAAGTTAAAAGTGTCACAAACTAAAATATATAAAGAATCGAAAATACTAAAGGATTAGAGATACATTTTATAAACTAAGTATAAACTTAAAAATTCTACATGAAGAATATATTTTAAATAGCTAATAATCAGTAATCTCCTTCCTCCCTTCCCTTCTCTTCCCTCCCTCCCTCCCTCCCTCCCTCTCTTCCTTCCTTCCTTCCTTCCTCCTTTCTGTCTCCCTTCCCTTCTGTTCCCTTCCCTTCCCTTCCCCTTCCTCTTTCCCTTCCCCTTCCCCTTCCCCTTCCCTTTCCCTTTCCTTTCCTTTCCTTTCTTAAGAGATGCAGTCTCTGCATGTTGTTCAAAGTGCCCTCAAACTCCTGGGCTCAAGCGATTCTCCCACTTCTGCCTCCTGAACAACTACAGCTAAAGGTACACACCACTGTTCCCAGCTAAAAATCAGTATGTTTAATATTAAAGATAAAAGCCTCCCTTATAAATTAAAAATACTGAGAGGTATGTTACCTGACGAAATATCTCTGTCACAAAGTTTACATTACTTCTTTTAGAAGAAAAAACTCTGCGAACTATTTCAATGTCTGTGAGATGTTCTTCATCAATACTACAGAGACTAGATGAGCTAGGTTCTCGCTCCGTGAGAGTGCTTGTATTGGAATGAGACTGTTCGGGTTCTGTAGTTCTGTCTGCTTTATCAGCATTATCATTTTTGCTTTCTTCTCTGGATACTAAACTAGCAGCTGCTCTCTAAAATACAAAAAAAAAAAGAGAGAGACACAATATCATAATCATTTCACTGTGCATTTTGTCTTTTAATAGGTAATACTGACAAAATCCAAAACATTTCCCAAGTAATCTATACCACTGCTTAAACTCTGAGCATAGTTTCATTTAAAAGCCATTCTAAATAATTAATTGGCAATGCAAATAACTCAACATCTAAGTGACAGAGATACTCCAAAATGTGTGGTAATCATCTATCCACCTATAGTTATACATGTTTCTCAGTAAGTCTACAGTTCAAACAAGTTATTAATTAAAGCTGGGTGGATGAATAATGGAATTAGAGACAGTTCAGACCTTCAAGAATAAGTAAATAACTTAACATCAGAATGTTTACCTAATAAAACCTTAATGTTTAAAATTATCTCTATTTTACTGTGGACAAAAATTTACATAAGTAAAAGCTTCTTAAACAAAACAAAAAACAAAGGAACAAAATTTATGACAGAAGTAGAAACGAAACTAAAAGAAAATATTAGAAAACTTGAGAGAAAATTCTGTAATTCTGACAATCGAATTTTCACCAAGGCTGAAGATCAAGCCTAACCAGAAAGACAGGGGAAAATTAAGTCTTAAGGTGGTGATAAGCAAATTCCTATATGGTAGAAGTAGCACTATTCTGTGGTATAAATTACTTTCTGTTAAGTTACTCAATTTTTGGCCTCAGTTTTGTCATCCATAAAATAACAGAGCTTAAATAAATGATCTCAAATACACCTTTCCAACTAAAAACATTTATGATTTTCATCCATTACGTTCTAGGATCAGAAAGCAGATAGTTCTGCTTGAGAATTTTCACACTTACAGAACTTACAGCAAAGTTTTGGAGGACACACACCATACAGTTTGCTATAGATAAATAAACTAAGAGGAATAAAACTCAAATTTTCTGAATTTTGATTAATTAAACACACTTTATACCTTTATTCTACTTATAAAAGATTTAAGGTGTTATAGAAAAAACACACATAGTTTAAGATTTTAAAAACTAAGTAAGAAAATCTGAGGAAAGGAAAATAAAAATAGTAAAAATACTGTAATGTAGACACGTTTAGGAAAATGTACAATGAGGGAAAAGAGAAAATAAAAAAGAAGTATGAAAAAAAGGTAAACTGTTAAATCCAAAACAACAGTTTGAAATATTACTCTACTGTATTGCTTTATAATTTTATATCACATTTCTAGACTGGGAGTCTTTGTTGAAAAAGGGGGAAGGGGGTGTGAACAGGTCTTTTAATCTGCATTTTGTGAATGCCTCCAAATAAAAAGGTCCATCAAGGTCCTACCATTTGATCACAGTTATTTTCACTTATAAGATTTATCTGTACAATAAAGAATATTTTTAGTATTGTATAATTAAAATATAGAAATAAGAAGCTGAGACTGATATACTAATGAAATTATCTTCTATACTTCCCAAGTTTCATTTCTTTATCAGGAAACTTATTAACTCTATAAGTAAAATTTGCATTTATAAAATATATTTATACAAATAAAATAGCACTATTATTTAAGTGTACTCTCCACCTAAGGCAATTGAAATCAATGGACTAAATCTCAAAAGCCATTTCTAACTTTAACAAGCCTGCCTCATTTGTGCATTACCTGAATATTCTTTGGCAAGACTTCACCTTCCATCCCAGGAATATGAGGTCCTGTATGTGGTTTTGGCTCCAGCCAGAAAGAAACCAGCCAACGAATGACAATAACACGAGCCTTAATGAAAGGCTCCTTTGTACAATAGATTGCTTCATTGGTTTCAGCATCTTTCTTTATTATGACATAATGTGGCTTTGGTCTCATCTGTGGGATGTCTGTGCAAAATAAAAGGAAAATGAAAATCAAAATAAGAAAGAAATTATGTTTAGAAAAGACCTACATTTTTAAATATTTAAGAAAATATTGTTACTCTATTCTGGTTTTAGAACTAGCTTTAGCACAAAAATGACATTTCAAAATTTGCCAGATGTTGCATGGAACTCAGAAGAGTGAACCATATATATCAGGATGATATATAGAAACATCTATTTTTACAAAATATCAAAAAGTTCAATAAACCTACCTAAGTACAAAGAAGCTTCCAGAACTATTTAAAATAAATAAGAGCTCACTTCAATTAACCTAACACTGAAACACACATTTTGAAGTCATACCAAATATGAGGTTTTACCTAAGCCTGTTAATTCCCTAAACTTGGTATTAGGAACACCTTTCTGGGAAACAGACAATTTACCTACGGATGACCAATACCTTCTATATATGGCAGAGATAAGCTTCTAACCCAGGATTTGTACACAAGGCTCTAGGCTCAAGGCTCCAAGAGATATGTTGGGGCAATAATTATTAAAAGTAATTGCAAAAACTGCCATTACTTTTGCACCAACTATATAAATACTGGATGAAACATGGCTATGTAATTATTCATATAGAATCTGAATAAGACTAATATTTGATTGAACCCCCATATGGGGGGACCTTAAAAATAAAATTTATAGTATAGTCTAAGGATCATACCAAACAAGAATTCAGTTTAATTTACAACCACAAATATTTCTGGTGGGCTAACTTTTCTAATCGATAAGATCCAGAGAATAAGTTTTTAAAAAATCTGTTCATTGTTGGCTGTATGTGGTGGCTCATGCTTACAATTCCAGCACTTTGGGAGGCCAAGGGGGAGGATCACTTGAAGCTAGGAGTTCAAGACCAGCCTGGGCAACATAGGGAGACCCTATCTCTAAAAAAAAAAAAATAATTAGCCAGATGTGGTGGTGCATGACTGTTGTCCTAGCTACTAGGGAGGCTGAGATGGGAGGATTGCCTGAGCTCAGCAGTTCAAGGCTACAGTGAGCTATAATCATGCCATTGCACTCTACCCTCCTTGGTGACAGAGTGAGTCCCTGTCTCTTAAAAAAAAAAAAAAAAAACTCATTCTCATTGAAAATTTCCTATTAATATAAATTTGCTTTCAGTATGAATCTAGGTATCATATCTGTACCAACAAATACAAGTATTAAATATGATCAGTTTCCTGCAGTAACAAATGCCAACTTTACAGTGAGAGATTATTTTACTCTTATGTGTGTTCTTTCAGAAAATTCCAAACATTACCTACCAAGTATAGGATGATATAAACTGTTTTCCTTACAGATGTTTGGAAAAATATAAGGCAAGTAGTATTTCTTAAAATGTGAAAACAAAAATGAAAATCCCCTTTCTTGGTTTTCTTTGTTCTTCCATTCTAAACTTTTTACCTAAAAATAAATTATATAATTAGAATCATTCCAGAAGAAAGAATCTCTTAAAAGGAAGTATTAGCAATTATAAACAAGCTTATAAAAGGTTGCAATACACTGAATTGTTAACACTAAAGATCATGATACATAGCGTAAGGACAAATCTTTTAAATTGGTCTAATGTCAAACAAGTACATTACGTATATTTTTAAAAAATCCTAGAAGTGTGCTTCAAAAAACTATGAAAATTATACAAAAGTTGGCCCTACTAATGACAAAAATATTAAAGTTCTCTCCCTTTTGTCCCTTCCTGAATAATTCAGCCTAAAAAACCATACGAAATACATAAGCATATGTGGTAGGAGTGTGTGTATGTAAGCAGTAGCAGCAGTCAAGTGCAGATAATCAGAGCCTGAGCACAGGACACAGGGCATCCATAAAGAGGGTACAGCAGAGGCAGGAACCCAGTGGGGACTCACAATCTGAGAGGGGTGAGGAGGGTGTCCACAAAGTGGGAGAAGTGAGGACAGAAAGAGATACAGTAGTATAATATAGGGTACGAGAAAGACATCCAAGCAGGTGGTTGGCAAAGGCCCAGAATTGGGTAATGGAACCCAATCAAGTTAAGGAGAATGTCTGCAGAGGAGGGCAATGGTGGCAACAGGAGATTGATCATACACAAGGGGGAACTGATTAAATAAGTAAATACACTGAGAATAATATGAGCCACATTTCTCATTGACAGTTATAAATATGGAAAGGAAGAAATGGGAATGAACCCTGTGGTACTAGATTGAAATTTGGAAAATGGGTATGAATTAACATTATGATAGACAGACAGACAGACATAGATAGACAGACAGATAGGAATATGGATTTGTGTGTGTCTGTGTCTGTGAATACAATTCTTCATTAAAATGAATGACAGCTTAGAGAAGCAGCAGATTCCAGACAGAGCAAGGAAGGTATGAGATGAGCTTGGAACACCTTGTGATGCCAGGAAGTATGGAAGTGCTCAAAGATGGAAACAATTCAAAGGCATAGGAGTCAGCTTGAAGGAACTTCCACTAGACAAATTTAGGACAATCTGAGCATCCAAATTAGTAACTGTAGTAAATACTAACACATGAATTCACAGGAATGCATAAATCCATGTTGAGATAAATAAGTAAGTAAACAAACGGGGAGGGGAGAAAGCTTTTTCCTACAGTGTGTAGCCAACTCTTGAATGTAGAATTAATGATGGAATTGATATCACCAGTTGGCCAAAAAGTGGAAATAACTCAAATATTCATTGGCTGATGAAGAGATAAACAAAATATTGTATATGTATACAATATAATATTATTCAGCACAATAAACATGAAGTATCGATACATGCTACAACATGGATACACCTTGAAAACATTTGCTAAGTAAAAGAAGCTAGTCAATAAAGACTACATATTGTATGATCCTATTAACATGAAATGTCCAGAACAGGCAAATACATAGAGACAGAAAATCAATTCATGTTTGCCTAGGGCTGGGGATGACTGACTCCTAATGGGTATGAGGTTTCTTATTAGCACTAAAATTATACTGTGATGGTTGTGTAACCTTGTGAATATACTTAAAAAACACTGAACTGTATGTTTTAAGTGAGTGAACTGTATGAAATGTGCATCATATCTCAAAAAAGCTGTTTTTAAAAAATTATCATTTGGTAATAACCCTCATAACTACAAAGTCAAAAGCCTTCAATGGATGTTAAAACATGTGTGAAATTTCTATAAGAAATGGAATATTTAGGTAGCTACACAGTACTTCCCACAAAATACTTGTTGATTTTCCAGTGCAATACTTACTGATATTACACTGGAAAAGCCTGGCAGACACTACCTTAATCAAAGGATTAAGGCCAATATTGCTCATACATCAGAATTAGCTCAAAATGGACCACAGACCTTAATGTAAAACAAAAAAAAAACTATAAAACTTCAAGAAGAAAACGTAGGAGAATATCTTTGTGACATTTGATTAGGCGAAGATTAGAAACAATTCTGAAAGTCAGATCCATTAAAAAAGTAGTATAGTGGACTTCATTAAAATAAAAAACTTCTTAAAAAACTGCCATGAAAATGGAAAGATGAGCTACTGGAAGAAAATATTTGCAAAACATACATCTGATTAAGGACTTCTTTCTAAAACACATAAAAAACTTAATAAGACAACCCAATTTAAAAATGGGCAAAAAAAAGTGAACAGATACTTCATCCAAGATATATGGATGAAAAAGAAGCACATAAAAAGATATTCAACGTACCATTAGCTGTTAGGGAAATACAAATTAAAACCATAATAAGATACCACTACACATTCACTAAAATGGCTAAAATTACAAATTGACCATACCAACTGTTGGTGAGCATATGAAGCAATTGTATAAGTCTTAACATATTGCTGGTGGAATGTAAAAAGGTACAGTCATTTGGAAAACAGTTTGCTAGTATCTTAAATAGTCAGTATATACCCCGACTATCTGACCCAACCATTCTACTGTTATATGTTCACACAAAAACTTGTTTACCAATATTCATAGCAGTTTTACTTTAAATAGCCAAAAATTAGAGACCACTCAAATAACCATGAACAAATAACTGGATAAACTGGTGCATCCCCCACAATGGAATGCTATAAAAGGAGCAAACTACCGACACGTACAAGACAGACGATTCTCAAAATAATTAAACAGAAAACAAGACCAAAAAAAGTATGTACCCTATGATTATATTTACATAAAACTATGGAAAATGCAAACTATTCTATAATGACAAAAAACAGATCAATAGATGTCTAAGGATAAAATGATGATGTAGTAATTCAAGGGGATGAATTACAAAGGGATCCAAGGGGCATGGTGGCTCACACCTATAATCACAGCATTTTGCGAGGCTGTGATTCAAGTGGGAAGATCACTTGAGCTTAGGAGTTGGAGACCAGCCTGGGCAACAGAGTGAGATCTTATCGCTCTAAAAAAAAAAGTTTTAATTAGCCCTGCTCAGTGGTCTGTAGTCCCAGCTACTTGGGAGGCTGAGGTGGCAGGATCACTTGAGCCCAGGAGGTTGAGGCTGCAGTAAGCCATAATTGGGCCACTGTACTCCAGCCTGGGTGACAGAGCAAGACCTTGTCTCAAACATACAAATAAAAAAGCAAACAAAGATCCAAGAAAATGCCTAGAGGTGATAAATATATACATTATCTTAATTGTGGTAAAGGTTTCATGGATATATACATGTAATAAAATTCATTAAACTGTAAATTTCAAATGTTGCAGTTTATTGTGTATCAATTATAGCTCAATAAATCAGTAAAGCAATATTTAAAATCTATACGAAGTACAAAAGTATTTTTTAAAGAAAAACTAGTAATAACAATGATGATCATAACATCTGCCCACTACGGTGTGCTGTGCAATATTTTATTCTAAGCACTTTTCACTATTTAGGCCTCAAACACCAAAATGGTGTTATTTTTATCTCTATTTTACAAATAAGGACACAGAAACAGCAAGTGGTTAAGTAATTTGCCAATGGCCACACTATTAGTAAAATGTGGAATCAGGGTTCAAACTCTGGCAATCTAGTTTAGGGTCCAAATCAACTTTATAATGTTTGTTTCTGAGGTATAAGGAATTTTTGTGTTTGGAGCCGTTACAAGAAATGTGCGAATAAAAGCGTTTTCATCAATCAGGGTATGTACATTTTATATCTAAAGGTGAATAGGTTACCTTGCAAAATACATGCACCTAGAAATTCAAAAGATACAAACAGGTTTAAGTGTAAATTACATTTCTCCTGATCATCCTGCAGCCCGCCTCCCTATTGGCAGATTGATTCCTAAATCAAACAATTTTCAGCTTTTCATTTGAAGTATCACAACTGCTGATTACAAATAAAAGGATTAGAAAATAAGTCCACTGTCTCACATAAGAAGGTATACACATAAAGAGTCTACAAAAATGTCCCTCTCTGGATTCCTAAGAGTGTCATCGTCCCTCCAATGATTTGAGAAAGAGATATTAATGTATTTTCAATAGCAAAAATTTGTCACTTCTTCAAGAAAATAAGCAAATATATGCATCTACTATGTGATAGACCTGGAGCAGTTACTGTCTGCTGCTAAGGTTTCCACTACAGATGCAAGAAAAACAAGTCCTTGTACTTTCTGTCTTTTTTATTGTGGCAGCCAAGGATGAATAGAGGAATACAGGGAAAAAACATGAAGAGAGAATTTTTGTAACTCAGGAATACCCTTGTAGAGTGAAGAGTCTATTTTACCCCAAAGAAGAATCTAAAATTTGGGTTTACATGACAAGTTTAGGAAATATCCCCTACCACCATCACTTGGTTGATTACACTTGCAAAAGCTTAAAAGCTAAAGCTAATTAAAAGCAAGCCATTGACCCTTCCCCTCCAACCTCCCTGACGAAAAGAAAACAAGCAAATACCTACTATGATAGAATAATGGTAAGAGAGAGAAAAGGGAATCACCCATATAGGATAGTAAGGAGTGTGATATCAAAGAAGATAACAAGTACCTGAATTACTATGTATTTTAGAAGTGCTTCAAGAAAATAACTTGTGAGATCTTCTTGCCCTTTATCTCCTGATTGTGGGGGGACAAGAGGAGTGATTTCTTCTATAGTGACTTGAGCTATCCAAAGACAAAAGAATAGTATAGTTACAAAACAAATTTAGTAAAACAATAATATAACCAAATAAACTTTAACTGCAAAATGTGTATGCAATGAAAATTGCTAGAGAACTTTCTAATGACTGATCCTTGAAATAAATCTTGAGATCATCCCTGGTAGTTGATCACAACAATAAATTTTATTTATTTATAATTATTATTATTATTTTTTTTTTTTTTGAGATGGAGTCTCACTCTGTTACCCAGGCTGGAGTGCAATGGCACGATCTTGGCTCACTGCAACCTCCGCCTCCCAGGTTCAAGCGATTCTCCT
>NW_012106330.1:155786-168610 GCF_000951045.1 Mandrillus leucophaeus
AGGTCAGGAGTTCGAGACCAGCCTGGCCAACATGGTGAAACCCCATCTCTAATAAAAATACAAAAAATTAGCCTGGCGTGGTGGCACATGCCTGTAATCTCAGCTACTGTGGAGCACTAGAATTGCTTGAACTGGGAGGCGGAGGTTGCAGTGAGTTGAGATTGCGCCACTGCACTCCAGCCTGGGCAACAGAGTGAGACTCTTGTCTCAAAAAAAAAAAAAAAAAAAAGAAAAGAAAAAAGAAAGTACAAACTTTATCATCTGTACTCTGGACTTCCTGGACCACTGTCATCATACAGAAGAACACACTTTATGAAAGCTTTATTTTGTGAAGCTATAAAAATCCCCTTAATACTCACTCTTCCCATAAATATGTCTTAGTCTCCGCTGGGGAGTATACAGAGATTCCATATTTTCCACATCTTATAGACTAAAAAGCAAAACTTCTATTCTCAAAAAGAGAAGGGGCAGAAGTCAGTCACAAATGTATTTAAAATGAATAATAATTATTTTTAAAGTCATCCACAAAAACACTGATGAAAGAGTGGGTGTGGTGGTATGCATCTGTAGTCCCAGCTACTCAGGAAGGCTGAGGCTGGAGGACTGCCTGAGCCCAAGAGTTCAAGGCTACAGTGCATTATGATCGCACCTGTGAAAAGCCACGGCACTCTAATCTGGGCAACACAGCTTTGAGACCTTACCTCTTAAAAAAAAGTGATGAAAGAAAACCTCTCTATAAACAGAGGCAGAAGAAAAAATGCTTATAGAACATCTGTTAAGTAGACCAGACATAGTGGCTGACACCTGTGATCCCAACATTTTGGGAGGTAAAGGTGGGAGGACTGCTTGACTTTAGGAGTTTAAGGCCAGCCAGGCAACATAGCAAGACCCCATATCTCTACAAAAAATTTTAAAATGAGCCAGGTGTGGTGGGTGGCATGCACCTGTAGTCCCAGTTATTGACTTGAGCCCAAGAGTCTGAGGTCACAGTGAGCCGATCATGGGAGTGCACTACAGCATAGGCAACAATAGCCCAAGCTACTAGGGAGTCTGAGGCCGAAGAATTGTTTGAACCCAGGAGGTGGAGGTTGCAGTGAGCCAAGGCCACGCCACTGCACTCCAGCCTGGGTGACAGAGTGAGATTCTGTCTCAAAAAAAAAAAAGGAATATTAGAAAAAAGGTAAAAAGCACAAAGACTCACGAATGAAAGCAAAAATTAAACATCACTGAAATTATAAATTTTTAAATAGCAATACTATTTATGAAAATTTATAAAAATTCAATTTACATGTAACATTTTCACAGTCATATCTAATGGACAAAATAAAACACACTTGTACTTCAATGTACATCCAATTAACTCCAGGATACAAGGTGATATGTAATAGTAATTAATGAAAAATGTTAAATGATCTGTATTAACCGCAGGTTTTTGATGCTTACACCTCTGAAGCCTTACTGATTCTAGAGAGAATATGTCCTTCCCAGGGCTAGCCAGTTCCTAGAGACAGTAAGTGACTAGCCTGTGAGCATGCCTTTCATATTCAAACCAACCAATCCAGAGCCCACACCCCTACCACCTCCTCTACACTCACATTCAGGGTGACTACTCCTTTGCCCTAATTACAAAAGGATTGGGTACTAGACAACTAGGGACAATTCTTACGCCCTACAGCCCACTGGAATTATTCAAACTAGCTAATCCTAAACTTGCTTAACTTGGGTTGCCTGTTTCTTGCCACAGAAATCATAATAAAGACTCTTGCCCATGTTTTTCCCGGTTCCCTCTGCCTCCTGACCAACTCTGGTGCTTCTCCACGTAGCCCTTGTGGCATGGCATGCCCCTTCCGCTTGGGAACTGTGAGTAACAAACTATTATTTCAACAGCTTTCTTGATCTGCTGACTTCACGATACCTGAATAATAATAAAAGCTATGTTTTAAAACATTGCCTTGGATTACCCAGTTAATTAATGCACAGACATTTGAAAACATACACTAAGAGACTACATAGAAAGCTTAAACATACTGACAGGTAACATCCCATGAATCTTACTTTCTTGAAGGTTGAGTGGAGGATTAATGAGATTATCTAAAGTTCGAGGTCCATGTTCAGACTGTGGTGCTGAAAATCCAGGGATTAAGCATGAAAACATCCAGAGCTGTTCTTTGCTACAGTTATTCTGAAGAGCTTGCAACCACAGTAAGAAAAGACGAACACCTTCTCGCCTAATCTAAAATAAAATAAAATGAAAATAGACAGTATTTTTATTTATAATGGAAATCCTTCCTTCCTTTGAAAAACAAAGTTCTCTAGATGATGATTACAGAATGATACTTTCAAAAGGCCGGGCAGGGAAGGAAAGGGAAGTTGAGGAAGAGGAGAGAGACAAGACATATCAATAGCATCTATTGAAATCATTATTTGGAAATACAAATGCACGGATTTTTAACAAGTATAGAATGAACTTGTTCTCTAAAGGCATCAGGTAATTTTTATTCTATAATTTCCATTTATAAAAATTAGAAAATCATTTCCTTCTTGTCTACTTCCCTCCTTGCCTACCTCCCATCACCACCAGTCTAATCCAAGAAGCAAGAAGAGAGAGAACAATGACTGTTAGTAGTGAGAATGAGTTTGGTAAAAGGAGGAATGGTTATGGGGATCCTGGCACATTGAGAATTCAATGTTCTTGCCCCTGAAAAGTTCTGAAATTATTAAAATTATTAAGTTAAAATAAAATGATTTAAATTATTTAAATAAAATTATTTAAAACCTCTCTGAAATTATCTCATTTCCTTATTATTTGATTCTAAGCTCCAAGATAGCAACTTTGTTCTACTCTATTAAAGCACCTAAAACAATACCCTGTACACAGAAGACAATAAATATTTTAATTGATTAATGAACATTCTCTCAGCATAAAAACAGTAAAAGAGAAATAGAGGAAAATTCAATCTCTGACAAGCAAAACACTCATTCTTCCACTACGTAATCTCACTGATAGCTTCGGAAATTACCTTATCAGAGCTTGTTCATGGCCACTGTCAAAGGTATTCAACTGCTGTCACTTTCATGGTCCAGCCAGATAGCAGGAGAAAAGCTACAGGAAGGCTTATTCCTTTGTACTTTTATACCCAAGCCATGAAGTCAAAAGCCCCTGTAATAATGTTACTTTATCTAACCTACAGTAAGATATTTTCGGAATGGGCAGCTTCTCTTATTATAGTACAATGACATAATGAAAAAGAAACAAAAACGTTTATATATATATATATATACATGTATCTCCCCTACTTCCCTCTACATCTAATAGTGGCTATGGTGGAATGAAGAATAATCTGTCGAATGACTAAATGTTTTTCTTCTGGGGACCATAAAGAGGAAAGATTGCTGGTGAATAAGTCCACTGAGTGGCAAAGTACAATTTTTCAATGTCCCCAGTCAACCTAGAATGGTTTGTCAAACAAACTCTTGCTACTTTTTTTTTTTTTTTTTTTTCGATACAGTCTCACTCTGCCGCCCGGCTGGAGTGCAGTGGCATGATCTCAGCTCACTGCAACCTCCGCCTCCAGGGTTCAAGCAATTCTCCTGCCTCAGCTGCCCAAGTAGCTGTGAGTACAGGTGCCTGCCACCATGCCTAGCTAATTTTTGTATTTTTAGTAGAGACAGGGTTTTACCATGTTGGTCAGGCTGGTCTCCAACTCCTGGCTTCAAGTGATCCACCCACCTCAGCCTCCCAAAGTGCAGGGATTACAGGAGTGAGCCACTGCACCTGGCCTCTTGCTACATTTTAAGTGAATTCACTTCAATTAAATAAACTGAAGACAATTCAGAGATCTTTAGGAAAAAGTTTAGGTATGAAAAGTGTTAACACGTGGCATGTATGTTCTACTCAGTATTTTTAAAGTCATAGAAAATAAACACAGTTGTACCTTTAAGGAGTTTCCTGTGTGAAGTAGTTTCTTTAAAATCAAACCTGAAAAGAAAACATGATTTTAAATATTCACATCTTATCTATTTGTAAATGTCAGAGTTCTCGGTCGGACTTGAAAACACTTTTAAGTAAGTCCTTGGCAACCTCCAAATTATTCTTGGTGACCTTTATATCCTTCTGGCCATACTTGGGATCGGAAGGGCATATAAAAAGAATCACCTTTTCAACACATGCTTTATTGCAATTAAACATGATTTTTTAAATTAACAAAACCTAGGCCCAAAATTGCATTTAACACAACAATCTATTATAAATCTCTTACTTAGACTAAGAATAAAATACTTTATCACTATCCAAATGAAATCCACTATAGAAAATTTTCATTTAGTTAACCATATGAACATCCTTAACTGTAATATTTCCTAACAAATATTTCCATTATACTAATTTTCTAAGTTGCACAAAGTTATTAATTTTTTTTCCTTTTCAATCATGAAGTATTTCAAACCTACAATAAAATACTGAAAATAACATGAACAAACCTGCAGAGGACCACCATTCAGTATGAATAAATCTACACGTAGTTCCATGTTTGTTTCACTTACCTGCATTATCTCCAATGTTTTACTTTACCGTATAGGTATCACTGAGGCCCAAATCATATTGTTCCTTTCTTCCCCAGAGGAAACCATTATCCAGGCTTTGGTATTAATCATTTCCAAAAATATTTTTATATTATTACTACACATTTATAAATCCATAAAAAATAATATAAACTGTTTCATACAAGTCATTTATTTTTTAAAAGTCATTTATAAGTTACTTTTCACATACAACATTAGCTTAAGAAATTTATCTATACTTATCAATGTAGCTCTAGTTAATACATTTTAAGAAGTGCAAACTATTCCACTGTATGAACATACCAAAATTTATTTATCATCTTTATATTAAGACATTTGGTTTGTTTTCAGATTTTTGCTATTCCAAGAGTACCATAATAAATAGTTCTTGTTCATGATTCCCTGTACACACCTGAGTTTCCCTGAGGTATATAAATAGGAATAAAATTACTTTCAGCTTTACCAAATATTAGATAATTCTCTCCAAAGGAGTTGTGACAATTAATAGTACTACCAGCAGTATACGGGAGGGCTCTAGTACCATATTGTTGGCAGCACAAAACATTGACAGATGCTCTAATATTTGATAATCTGATGTATGTTAACTATCTTAATATTGCTTTCATTTGATATTTCCTAGCGACACTGAACATCTTTTAATTTGGCCATTCAAGGTTTCCCTGTTTTATCCTTTGTACAATTTTCAATTTAGTTGTCCTTTTTTTCCCCCGCAAAGAGATGGGGTCTTGTTCTGTTGTTCATTCTAGAGTTCAGGCTGGAGAATAGCGGTGCAATCATAGATCATTGCAGCCTCAAATTCCTGGGTTCAAGTGATCCTCCCACCTCAGCCTCCTGAGTAGCTGGGACTACAGATGTGCACCACCAGGTCTGGCTAATTTATGTACTTTTTGTAGAGGGCCTCATTATGTTGCCGAGGCTGATCTGGAACTCCTGGCCTCAAGTGATCCTCCCACCTTGGCCTCCCAAAGTACTGGGATTACAGGTGTGGGCCACTACACCTGGCTTTCTTTATATTTATATATATATGGAGTTCCTTCTGTATTACTAATTCTGTGTCTATTTCTATGAATTGAAAATATATTATCCCAAACAATTCAAGTTTTTGTTGGGTGGTGAGGTGGTATCTTCTGATGCAGATAAGTTTTAATTTTTTTTTTTTTTTTTGAGACAGGTTCTCACTCTGTCACCCAGGCTAGAGTGCAGTGGCATGATCATGGCTCATTGCAGCCTTGACCTCCTGAGCTCAAGTAATCCTCTTGCCTCAGCCCCCAGATAGCTGGGACTAAAGGCACATGCCACCATGCTTGGATGATAATTTTTCTATTTTTTTGTAGAGATGGGGTTTTGTCATGTTGCCCAGGCTGGTCTCAAATTCCTGAGCTCAAGTGATCTGTCCACCTTGGCCTCCCAAAGTGCTGAGATTACAGGCATAAGACACCCTGCCTGGCCTTAAATTTTAATATAATCAATTTGCCAATGTTTTTCTTTCTTACGTGTTCTTTCTATGTCTAAAGAAATCCTTCCTTACATTAAAATTATAAACCAAATATTCGCTTCAAAAAGTTTTTATGTGTTGCTTTTCACATGTAGGTCCTGAATCTATCAGAAATGTATTTCCTTGTGGGTGGAAAAGAATTTGTTTTTTCGCAAATGGAAAACCAAGTATAGTACTATTTTGGGGTTTATGGTGTTCAAATGAACTAAAATGCCATCTCAATCATATTTCAAGCTTCCATACATAAGCTTAGGTCTTTGGCTCATCTCCATGTTCCTTTTCATTCACCCACTTATCCATCCCTACATCAGTAACAATGCCTTTGTTAGTATAATTTTATAATTTATCTTGTTATCAGGCATGAAAATAGCTAACACCACCACCCTCTTGGTCCGACTTGTTATTCTTCCAAATTGCTTTGGCTTTTATTTTACATATAAACTTTAAGATAAATTTGTTAGGCTACATTTAAAAATCCCTATAGGAATGTTAATAATTGTTATATGTGTGTGTGTATATATATTTGATATACACGATATATATTTGATATACACGGCATATATATTTAATATCTGATAAATATTAATGTGTGACATTAATATTTATATATATACTTAACAAATTCATTTGTTGGAGACAGGTTCTTGCTCTGTCACCCAGGCTGGACTGCAGTGGCACAATCATGGCTTACTGCAGTCTCGGCCTCTTTGTCTCAAGCTATACTCTCACCTCCCCAGTAGCTGGGAACACAGACACACACTACCACACCCAGCTAATTTTTCTATTTTTTTTTTGTAGAGTTGGGGTACTGCCATGTTACCCAGGCTGGTCTCAAACTCCTTGGCTCAGGTGATCGACCCACCTTGGCCTCTCAAAGTGCTGGGATTACAGGCGTGAGCCACTGCACCCAGCCAAAAATTGTCTTACATGTGCATCAAATATGCTGAAAGGTAATGCTATAGTAGTTCCGAAGTTGTTGGATTAGGGAACTCTACTAATGGAACGACAAATTTAGATGAGTTTGCTATGAGAACTGGAAACACAGATGGCGTATTTGGACCAGTTAAAAAAAACCCTGGAGTTATTCAAAACAATATAGAGAAAAGAGGAAGTAGAATCTCCACTTTGAGAATGAAGATTCAGACTGGCTGATAACTGGAAGAAGCTCAGGTGGGAGTGCAGTTGCCGTATCGGCATTCACATGCTATGCGGCTTTAGGATCAGATACAGGAGGACTGATCAGAAATCCTGCTGCCTACTGTGGGCTTGTTGGTTTCAAACCAAGCTGTGGCTTAGTTTTCCATCATGGTCTCATTTCCCTGGAGAATTTGATGGATGTGCAAGGACTCTTAACCAGATGTGTGGATGATGCAGCAATTGTCTTGGGTGTACTGGCTGGACACGACCCTAAGGATTCTACCACAGTACAGGATCCTGTTAAACCATTCATGCTTCCCAGTTTGACAAATGTGAGCAAACTATGTATAGGAATTCCAAAGGAATATCTTGTACTGGAATTATCAAGTGAAGAACAGTCTCTTTGGTCCAAAACTGCTGACCTCTTTGAGTCTGAGGGGACCAAAGTAACTGAAGTATCCTTTTCTCACATCACTTATTCAATTGTCTGCTACCATCTATTGTGCATATCAGAAGCAGCATCGAGTATAGCAAGATTTGATGGGCTACAATATGGTCACAGATGTGACACTGATGTGTCTACTGAAGCCATGGATGTTGCAACCAGATGAGAAGGGTTCAATGATTTTGTAAGAGGAAGAATTCTCTCAGGAAATGTTTTCTTGTTAACATAAAAATATGAAAATTATTTCATCAAAGCACAGAAAGTGAGACGTCTCATTGCTAATGATTTTGTGAATGCTTTTAACTCTGGAGTATGCTAACTCCCACACCACCTTGAGTGTGGCAGTACCATACTTGGAGTTCATCAAAGAAGACCACAGAACAGGAAGTGCCCAGGATGATATTTTTACACAACCTGTAAACATGGCAGGACTGCCAGCAGTGAGTATCCCTGTTGTACTCTCAAACCAAGGGTTGCCAATAGGACTGCAGTTTACTGGACGTGCATTTTGTGACCAGCAACTTCTTACAGTAGCCAAATGGTTTGAAAAACAAGTTTCCTATTACTCAACTTCAAGAACTTATGGATGATTGTTCATCAATCCTTGAAAATGAAAACTTAGCCTCTGTCTCTCTAATACAATAGGGATAAATATATCATGCAAATTTTTAAAAAACTGTTGCCTTTACACTATCAAGTTTATCTCCCATGAATATTGCACAAAATTCCATTTATTCATTCAAGTCCTTTCTTGTTCTTCAATGATCACATAATTGCCATACATTAATTTAATAATTTTTATTGAATACCATATTGAAAACTAAATTTAATATTTTAAATGACTCTAGAATAAACATTAATTCCAAGCACACTGGAACATTCTTCAAGAGAGCCTATACTCTGGGCCACAAAACATCTCAATAACTTTAAGATTAAAATCATGCAAAAATATTTTTTTCTGATGACAAAGGAATTAAGTTATAAATCAAAAAGGAAAATAATTGTGGAAACATCAAATATTTGAAGAGCTTAAAAATAATAACACTCTTAAATAAGTTATGGGTTGAAGAAGAAATAAAAAAGACATGAAAAAATATTTTCAATTGAACGAAAATGAAAACACAACATACTAAAACTTATGGGACAGATTTAAGGCAAAGCTTAGAGGGACATTTATAGTTTTAAATATCTATATCAGAAAAGAAGAAATCTATCAGATTAATATTCTATGGTTACATCTTAAAAAACTAGAAACAGGGCCAGGCACGGTGACTCACACCTGTAATCCCAGCACTTTGGGAGGCTGACGCGGGTGGATCATGAGGTCAGGAGACCGAGACCATCCTGGCCAACATGGTGAAATCCTAATTTTTGTAAAAATACAAAAATTAGCTGGATGTGGTGGCATGTGCCTGTAGTCCCAGTTACTCAGGAGGCTGAGGCAGGAGAATTGCCCGAATCCAGGAGGCAGAGGTTGCAGTGAGCCAAGATAGCATCACTACAGAATAGTAAATTAAACCCAAAGCAAGCAGAATTTCTCTCTTTTTTAATTATTTTTTGTTTTGTTTTGTTTTGTTTTTGTTGTTGTTGTTGAGATAGGGTATCATTTTTTTACTCAGGCTAAAGTGCAGTGGCATGATCTTGGCTCACTGCAGCCTTGACCTCATCAAGTTCAGATGATCTTCCCAAATCAGTCTCCCAAGGAGGTGGGACTATAGGAAGGAGTCACCATGTCTGGAAAATTTTTGTATTTTTTTCTGAGATGGGGTTTCACCATGTTGCCCAGGCTGGTCTCAAACTCCTATGCTCAAGCGATTCACCTGCCTCAGGCTCTCAAAGTGCTGGGATTACAGGCATGAGTCACTGCATCTGTCCTTATTTTCATGTTTTAGAGATTGTGTCTCGTTCTGTCACCCAAATTGGAGTATAGCAGTGTGATCATAGCTTACTGCAGCCTTGAATTTCTGGACTTAAGTGATCCTCCTGCCTCAGCCTCCTGAGTAGCAGGGATTACAGGCACATGCCAACAAGTGAGGCTAACTTAAAAAAATTTTTTTTTTGTCTTTAAAGACAGAGTCTCACTATGTTGCTCAAGCTGGTCTCAAACTCCTGGCCTCAAGTGATCATTCTGTTTCAGCCTCTGCCAAGGGCTGAAATGACAGGCATTGGGCATCAGGCCTGCCACAGAATGTTTTATAAAAAATAAGAGGTCAAGTATGATGGCTTACACCTGTAATCCTAGCACTTTGGGAGGTTGGGGTAGGAGGATTGCTTGAAGCTGAAGGTTTGAGACCAGCCCGGGCAACAAAGCAAGACCCTGTCTCTAAAAAAATAATTTTAAAAAGTGAGCCGGGCCTGGTGGTGTGCACCTGTGGTCCCAGCTACTTAAAAGGCTAAGTGGGGGGATGGCTTAAGCCCATTTCAAGGCTTCGGTGAACCATGATCAATCATGGCACTGCACTTCAGCCTGGATGACAGAATAAGATCCTGTCTCTTAAAAATAATAATAATAATAAATACAGTACTACAAAAAATAAGTAGGTTGGGTGCAGTTGCTCACGTCTTTAATCCCAGCACTTTGGGAGGCAGAGGTGGACGGATCACCTGAGGTCAGGAGTTCATGACCAGCCTGACCAACATGCAGAAACGCCGTCTCTACTAAAAATACAAAATTAGCCGGGTGTGGGGGTACATGCCTATAATCCCAGCTACTTGGGAGGTTGAAGCAGGAGGATCACTTGAACTTGGGAGGCAGAGGTTGTGGTGAGCCGAGATCGTGCCATTGTACTCCAGCCTGGGAAACAAGAGCGAAACTCCGTCTCAAAAAAAAAAAATATATATATATATACACACACACACACACACACACACACACACACACACACATAAAATATCAAAGACCAGAATGGAAAACAAGAAAATAGAAAGCAGAAAAAGTATAAAGAAAATCAATGATATCAAAAGTTTGTTCTTTGAAAAGATCAACAAATATGACAAATAGCTAGACTGGCCAATAAAATAGGAGAGAAGACAGAAATGACCAAAATCAAGCAGGAAGCAGATATAGCCATTAAAAAGAATGAAATCATGTCCTCTGTAGCAACATTTAGCAACATAGATACAGCTGGAGGCCATTATCCTAAAGCAAATTGACATGGGAACAGAAAACCAAGTATCACATATTCTCACTTGTAAGTGGGAGCTAAACACTGGGTACTCACGGACATAAAAATGGCAACAATAGATATTGTGAAGTACTAGAGGGACAAGGGTTGAAAAACAAACTATTAGGTACTATGTTCACCACCTGGGTGACAGGATCAATCATAACCTAAACCTCAGCATCATGAGATAAACACAAGTAACAAATCCGCATATGTATCCCCTGAATCTAAAAATAAAGTTAAACCACTAAAGAATGAATGAATGAATAAATAAATAAATAAATAGTTTCTGTAATGTTAAAAAAAAAAAAAGAATGAAAGGGGACATCACTATTGACCCTATGAGAATTAAAAGGATTACTATAAGGAGTAACTTAAACAACTTTCTACTAACAAATTGGTTCCTAGAAAGAAAGAAATTATCAAACTGATATTTTATATATCAAAGAGATATATAAAATCTGAATAAACCTATAACAAGTAAAGAAATTGAAGTAATAATTACAAATATCACAAAGAAAAGTCCAAGTACAAATGGCCTCACTTCTGAATTTTATCAACTATTTAAAGAAGAAAATGCTACCTACCACTCATTCACAAACTCTTTCAGAAAACAGAAGAGGGACCACTTCTAAACTTCTATAGCTATCTTAATAGTAAAGCCAAATAAAGACTGACAAAATAAAATACAGTACAATATTCATCATAAACAGAGAGGCAAACTGAAGTAAGCAACAAATAAAAAGGACTCTAAATAGTAAATAGGATTTACCTCAGGGATGGAAAGCTGGTTTGACACTTGAAAATCAATTAGTAAAATATATAATATTAATAGAATAAATGACAAAAGCACCAATGACACTGATAATGATCGCATCAATAGATGCAGAAAAAGTATTTGGCAAATTACAATGTATACTTATGATCAAAAACTCTCAAACTAGGAACAGAACTTCTTCAACTGGATAAAAGACATCTACAAAAAAACTACAGCTAAAATCATATATAATGGTGAAAGACTGACCATTATCTTTCTCCCTGAAATCAGGAATAATGCAAGAATGTCTGCTCTTTCTTGCCACTTTAATTCAATATTGTACTGGAGGCACAATAAACAAAAAAGAAAGAAAGAAGAAATTAAAGGCATCCAATTAGAAAAAAAAAAAAGTAACTGTACTCATTCACAGAAGATATAACCCTATCATAGTAGTAAATCCAAAGGAATAGACAATAAAACAAATATAACTAGCAAACAATAAGTAAAGAAACTAGAAACAACACAAATGTCCATTCTGTTTGGCACTTTGCATTTTTCTTCCATTTCTGATTCACAGAGATGCTAATCTTGCTTTTTCGTTTTATAGTTTTATCATCATTGTTAATGTATCAGAATAAAGGAAGCAGTGGATCCAAAAACTTCCTATGGCATTTTGACTACAAACCCTTCATCTATAATTTTTCTTATATTCCTAGTCAATCTGTTCTTGTATTCTTTATTTTCTTTTTACTAAAGCATCACCTATTAATTCATTTCAACTAACAACCCATTAAAGAGCATTTTTCATATATTATTCTTTGTTTCAAATATGAAATACATACTTGAATTACTTACCAATACTATGAAACTGCCATCGCTGATGAATTCTTTCTGGAAGAAGTTGTAAAATTTTCTAAAAATCAATATAAAGAGAAAAAAGAAAAGAATGAAACCAAGTAATGAGTTCACATCCTGCAAAATGTGAAAAATTAAAGGGCTCACTAAGTATAACAAATACAAAATAGGCCGGGTACGATGGCTCACACCTGTAATCCCCGTGCTTTGGGAGGCCGAGGTGGGTGGATCACCTGAGGTCAGGAGTTCGAGACCAGCCTGGCCAATATGGCGAAACCCCGTTTCTACTAAAAATACAAAAATTAGCCAGGTGTGGCAGCAGGCACTTGTAATCCCAGCTACTCAGGAGGCTGAGGCAGGAGAATCGCTCGAACCCGAGAGGCAGAGGTT